>NC_138779.1:85407808-85950308 GCF_965119305.1 Pelophylax lessonae | reverse complement strand
GAGCAGGCAACATCAATCCGCAGTCCATGGTGCCCAGACCTTATCATATTTCCAAGGGCATCCCCTATTCATATACGTTAGCTTGTACAAGGGCAAGTCCGCATCCACCAGTTTAAGCCAAAACGGCACATCCGGAGGAGACGGAGTCGACCAGCGGAGGAGTATACCCTTCTTTGCATAGAAAAGAAGAAACGAGATGAGGAGCTTGGAGTGGTGAGAGCGCTGATCATCCTCATGAATACCCAGGAGTGCGAGTTCGGGGGAGGGCAGGAGAGTCAAACCCAGCTTAGCATTAATAGCCCCGAAAACTGCCGACCAATAACTAGAAATCACAGGACAGTCCCAAAACATATGAAGGTAGGACCCCGGGTGGGAGCGACAGCGCTGGCACGTGGCCTCCCTGTCAGGATAGATACGATGCAACCTCTCAGGAGTGTAGTACACTCTATGCAGAAATTTTACCTGAATCAATTTGTCACGGGAGGGGATAAAAATAAAAAAGTTTAAATTCTGAACCATTTCTTTGTGACCCGTGACTGGTTACCAAATCACTTAAAGCGTTTGTTACCCTAACACTTCATATTCCTAATATGTGCCTGCTGTACCATGTACTCGTATGAGAAAGAATCCTGTTCTCTATATATTGCTTCCTTTGTATAAAATCCCCGGTGTTCCTGCAAGCCCCTCTGCTTTCCTATTAAAAACTGACCACACTAAGCAGGAGAACACACAGTTGTCAGCTCTCTAAGGGCTCTTTCACACGGGCGATCAGTTTTTTGCCTCCGCTCCGGTCCTTTTTTTTTTCACGGAGCGGATGACACTTGTGTCATCCGCTCCGTAGGTCCGCATATCATCCCATCCGTTTGCGGATGATATACGGACATAATGCAAGTCTATGGGCATTGCGGATGTCAGCGGATGACACCGCTGACATCCGATTTTGCTTCCTTTCCGTTTTTTGAACGGAGGAAAAATAGGGTTCTGTTCCGTTCCAAAAAACGAAACAGAACTGAAAGGAAGAAAATCGGATGTCAGTGGATGGTCATCCGCTGACATCCGCAATCCCATTGACATACATTATGTCCGTAAATCATCCGCAAAAAAATAGGATGATTTGCGGACATACGGAGTGCCCGTGTGAAAGGGCCCTATCTGTGCTGGGAACTCTGTGTGCTCTCCTTCAATGATTAGACTTGTCCTAACATGCCCCCCGCTACACAGCCATTCACTGGGAAGCTCAGTGTGTTGCTGCTTTTCCTCCCCCCAGCTCTTAAGCAGTTAAGAACAGAGGGAATGTGATCACTTATAAAAAAAGGAAAAAAAAGGTATTTATAATGTATTTTTATATCGATGCAAAAATGTTTTGCCTTTTATTTCTATTTTAAACTGAATAGGTTGTTTTACAGGGTGATCGTTTACAGTCACTTTAGGTTGCCCATGTTCTTCAAAGGGTTGAGCTACCCTGTTTTGCTTCATATTTTTGTTATTGTATTCGACGCTGAGAGAGAAAAAAAGGAAACTCTTTCTAACCAAGATAGAATGGTAGTAACACAAACGCTTTTAGTTAGGTAAAGCCAGCCATAGATGGATCAAATCTCGGCCAGTTCAGAAGGAACCAGCTGAGATTCAATCCATATAAAGGCAGGCTATTTGTACTGAATTCAATCCATCTATCAACTTCAGTACAACCGGCTTGTCGTTTTTTCTTCATGCGACCACTGCTAGTGGGTATAGCCCCTAGCAGTGATCATTACCTGCTGGCAGGGAAAAGCTCCACTCACTCTCTCACCAGCAGAACACAATAGCGCTGCAGGTGGGATTTCCCCATCAACACAATTTTCTTTCCTTCCTCCCGTTCCGATTGCATAATCTATAGGCTGCTTAAACTAGCTTTTTTAGCTGTACAAACAAAGAGAAAGCCCAACTTCCAGGCTTACAAATTATACTGGGATTTGCTGAAGGTTCCCAGGTCCAGCAGCAAATGTCCATCTCCCAGACAGCCTCCACAGCTACTCCAAAGAATGACCACATCAGTGTCAAGCATTTTAGTAAAAACAAATTTTAGTGCCGATTCACATTGGTGCAATGCGGGAACCCTGCGAATCCACTGCGGGCTCATGCATCGACCCCGACTTGCAGGCAGTTCACTCTGCGATATGCAAACTGCTGGGGATGTCAATACAAAGTTAACGACACCCCCAGATTAATTCACATAGCACAGTGTGAACTGTCAGTTCAGACAGGAATCAGATCGCATAGGTGTGAACACGATTCTGTGGACCAAAAAAAAGGGCCCTGTGCGACTTTTGTTCTGAATGCGATGCGAATACAGCCATGCAATCTGTATGGCTGAATTCACATTGCACAGATATTGTATGTGATTTGCACAGCAGTGCGGTGCAAAACACATGCAATGTATGACATTGCATATGTGTGAACCAGCATTTATTCCTCTCTGAGCAACAACACTGCCAGACACAGGTTCTTCATCTGATCAGTTTTATGCGAACCTAGGGCTTAGTCATACAAATAAATATAAATAGGCCCTATGTTAAGGCAAACTTCTTCCAGGATGGAGCCTGTGGCCAGAGCAATTGTATGGTCTAAAGAGGAATAAAGCTTGTTTTTAAGTGCTTGGCAGTGGTATGGCCTGTTCAATGAAATATTGATAGATTAGCGTTTTATTGTAGTCCCCACTTGATTTTTTTCTCACTTCCCACCACAGTGACACCACTGTCACAAACGGTAAAGAGAAATATTCCAAATGGGACACAGAAAACAATAAAAGCCTGACAAGGAACCTGTGAACAGAAGACTAGGTGGCAGCCTTGCAAATCTGAGAAACAGATGCTTGAAGCTGAAAACCCATGGAGCACCAACGGATATAATAGAGTGCAGGAAAGGGTAAAACTTGCCTTTGAAAGTCATAAACTTGGATGATGATGAGCTGTAAAATCTACTGAAATCTACTGGAACAAGAAGCAGAATACCCCTTAAGTGGGGTACACACTAATAGAAAATCTGCCGAAAATTCCCTTCCGAGGTAAAATCGTACGATTTTCTGCTAGTGTGTACACAACTTTCAGCAGCCGATGCCGACATTTTCAACGAAAAAAACGTAGGGACAAATACCAAAATTGTTATCATCCGTCGCCAGACGACCAATTTTAGTTTAATGTGTATGCAGTACCTGTAAAGCACTCTGTAACTGGCTTAATACGTTAAGGTACTGAGGCGAGAGGCTAATGCAGAGTCCAGTGCTAAAGGGAACGTTCCACAAAATAAAAAAAGCCCGCAACTCAGTACTCCTCTTGTTAATCTTTATTAGCTATAAAGAATGGATACAGTACAGAAATGCTAATGTGTATCGGCTACTGCAGCCTTCTTCACAATAAGGTTCATCAGCAGGTATCTCACAAATGTGAGACATTATCCATAGCATTTCAGAACTATGAGCAGCTTATGGTTTAATTACAAATTAGCAAAGAACAGTGAGGTGAGCATATGCAGGAACAAAACAATTAATCATTCAGTGAAGTCTGCAAGAGAGGCAAGGAGCCAGTGAGTGAGTCAATCCCCAGACACTTCCTGTAACTAAATTGTGAATTTGGGGTGGAATGACCCTTTAATAAAAATTGACAGTAAAAGTACCCACCTGAACTCCTTAGTGCTTCCAGGTCCTGGAGAAGCAGATAAGCTGCGGGACTTTGTCCTGCCTCGGATAGGTTTGCCGTGACCCCCGTCCTCCTCGCAATCACAGGGTGCAAATATAAGTGCCTCGTCTGAGCTCACACTCTGGTCTTTGCCACAAACCTTGCTCTGGGATCCCTCCATCGTGCAATTGGGAATGCCTCACTCAAGGAGAATGAAGAAGACTGAAAAAAAAAAAAAGTCTTCATATAATAAAAAGTGACACAACAGGATTACATAATAGACATTTTATTTTTAGCAATATGCTGATTCTTGCATGCACATCATAGGTAAGACTGACACCCGTGAAGCAAGCTTGCGCTGTGCTTCCTCCACCCAAACAATCACTCAGAAAAAGACAAAACACCTCATGCCTGTCGGGGGAATGGGGGCCATACAAATACCTGCCAGCAGTAACAGGCAGCTAACCTTCCGTCCCTGTGCAGTCTGAGAATGGAGGAAACCCCACCCGGCTTCCTCTCCCTAGTATAGGTTTGCACTCCGGGAGAGCACTGGCTGGGAATGAGAAGTCTATATCAATACACAAACAGGATACTGGGTTGCCAAAGGAGGAAGAAAATCAACTCACCTCAGATTGTCACACAGCAGGATTGCAATAAAAGTTGCAGAACTTACATACTGCTGATGACAACAGCTAAGCTTCTTCTCCTATGTGGGTATATTTCAAAACGCATCCCCTGATGATGTAAGGCTACCCGGAGACAGGGGATGAAAAATGTAATTCCATCTAGAACGTTCTTTTAAGTTATGAATAAAAATGGACTAGAACGGTCATGTTTTTAGTTCTACCTGACACTCTGTTAAAGTGGCCATACTTTTTTTTTCGTTCAATAAAAGAAAAATACTTTATTCCCCCATCCACAAACTCAGTGTGGATGGGCGCATCCCCCCCTGCTGAGCTAGGCCCCTTTCACATGGGCGATCCGATCGTCAGTTTTTCAGGAGAACCTGATCGGATGCTCCATGCATCCCTATGGGGCAGCGGATGTCAGTGGTGACATGTCTGCTGACACCCGCTGCTCTCCGATCTGATCCTGTCCGTGAAATCCGAACGGATGTAAACCCTATTTTCCATCTGTCAGGAGGATCGGATCGGATGAGAACGGACAGGCGGTCCGTTCTCATTCGATCTCCCCATAGAGGACAGCGGGGATCTGACAGTTCTGTCTCCGCACACAGAGCAGAGACGTAGCTGTCATCCGCCTGCTCAGCGGGGATCGGCGGATCGATCCCCCGCTGAGCAGAACAGACTCCGTTGGGCGGTGCGCCCGTGTGAAAGGGGCCCTATTGTATTCTGACACCGGAGACACTTCTCCCAGTCAGAAAACACTGATCCGCACTGCTGGCTATAGCCGCTGGTGCTGATCAAGAGAAATTTTCCAACAGGCTGGTTGAACACAATTCGATCGAAAGGTCTACTTGTGTACAATCAGCCTGCATACACAGGGATCGATATTGGTCCCTGCTGAACTGGCCACATTACGATCCATGTCTGGCTGACTTTAGGCTCACCACACAATTTCTACACAATCAATTTACAATAATCAAAACTACAGTATTTAATAGGAGGACCTAACTAAATTATACAAGTAATTTGTATCCAGTCAGACAGGTCCTTGTACTAGATATTTGTTGGTAGATCTAAAGGATATTGTACAACCAAATTGTAACCTCTGTGGTAAGCCTTAGAGAGACTTCGCTTTCTTTCTGTCACCGTGACAAAGAAAGGAAGTGAGGAAAAGATTGCAACAGACAATATAAAAACAGACAATATAAAAACAGACAATAAAAAAAACAGACAATAAAAAAAACAGACAATAAAAAAACAGACAATAAAAAGCTTCTAAATGCAGAGAAAGCTAAAGTTCAAGTAGAAAGGTTACTGGAGCCATATCAGAAAGAAACACTGACGTTTCGGGGTGTGTCGTTTTCAATTCCAAGGGCTCCAGTAAAACTTTCTACCTGGATTTTAAAGTTTTCACGGCACCTACCCTCATCTATAGCTCAGAAGTCTGTGTGGTATGGTATGAGGACATAGGATATATCTCTACCAAAAAACTGACATTTCCGGCCTTCCCATCTCTACAAAAAAAAAAAAAGTTCTAACTGTGTTGCTGTTGAAGATTTTTTCCCTCTGGTAACATCTTATTACCACCGGGAACAATAAAAACAAGGCTCAACCACAAAGTGTAAACCAGTACTTAAAGGGGAGTTCCACCCAAAAGCGGAAGCTCCGCTTATCCCCCGCCCCCTCTGGTGCCACATTTGGGACCTTTCGGGGAGAAGGGGGGAGCGGATACCTGTCAAAAGCAGGTACCCGCTCTCACTTCTGTGTAAGGTCGCCACGGCAACCTACGTCATTTACGGCCCTCCTACTCCTTCCCCCTGGTCCCAGAAGACAACGGGACCATTCAAAAAAGGCAAGCGCGACTAGTGCATGCCCAGTAGGAAACAGGCTGTGAAGCAACAAGGCTTCACTTCCCGTTTCCCTTAATAAGTCGATGGACTGATCGGCTAGGGATGCTGACATTGTGGGATACCAGGACAGGTATGTGTCCTTATATTAAAAGCCAGCAGCCACGGTATTTTTCCGCTTTGAAGTTATATTTAAGTCTTGTTTTTTTGTTTTAAATAACAAATATGTTATACTTGCCTGCTCTGTGCAGTGGGTTTGCACAGAGGAGCTCAGATCCTCCTCCTCTCAGTTCCCTTCACCAGCACTAAAGACCCCTCCCTCCTGCCAAGCACCCCAACAGCAAGCAGCTTGCAATGGGGGCACCCGAGGTGAGCTGCTGCTCTGTGTGTCCATTCAGACACAGAGACACGGCTTAACCCCACCCCCTCTCACTCCTCGTTGGCTCCCTGACTTTGAATTACAGCAGTGGGAGCCAATGACGCTTGCTGCAGTGTCTCAGCCAAAGAGGAGGGAGAGTTCCAGACAGCCGAGACTCTCGTGCATCATCACTAGATAGAGATGGGGCTCAGGTAAGTATTAGGGGGGCTGCTGCACACAGACGTTTTTTATCTTAATGCATAGAATGCATTCAGGAAGCCTTCCTGGTTTGCAGAACACGATTACTGCTAGCGGTTATAGCCCCCGGCAGTAATCAGATGTAAAAAATCTGACAGGTTGGTTGTACTAAAAGTCGATAAATGGATTGACTTGGGTACAATCAGCATGCCCACAGATGGATTTATCCTTCCCCACTGTATCATGAACATGCTAGATAGCGGGTTGTCATGCAGATCCTCTTGCCTCAGTACACAGAAATTGAAACATGTGAACCAAGTAAAGTCCACCAAATGACAAGGACATCATCGCATAGAAAGATTCAATTACTGAAGACTGTGAAATAGCAGAGACCAGTCATGATGATCGTTGTTAGTGAACTCAGAAAGTGGAGAATTTGCTGTTATAAGGAAAATGATAAAATTGTTAATGGTGCCTAGGCAGTAATTGGAAATCTGTACCTTTTGCCTGGCATTCCCCTTGAAAATGAGCAGTGTGCTTCCTGGTATATAAGGATGCCTAGGCATTCTTATTCCTACAGCCTCATAAGATGTATATCTGCAGTGTGCGATCCAAAGCACTGCTGCCTCTGACTGCTAGTCACAGCAGATTTGAAGTGAATCTTGCTCACTGTTCTTCTTGATGGAGGCTCTGACATGAGAAGGGAAAAGCCAAGACGGAGCCTCCAAAGAGAGCCACAGTGCAGGACCTGGCATTGTAAGTCAGTAACGGGGAAAGATCGGCTGCATGGCAACCATAGGCAATGCCACTGCCTTGTTCTATAGCCCTACCTGCAAAAGCTACCAGGGTTCAGTGCCTTTTAAAAAATGTCAACACAAATTGTGAGGGTACAGGATGATAGTCTTTGGCTTCATGTACACCCTGCCTACATTTCCCGTGGCCACCACAGAATGGGGTTTTGCATTTTCCCGCAGCTGGCAGTCAAAACGTTCCTATTCTTAACACAATTCTTTTGTGTTCAGGAGAGGGAAGTTGAAAGATCACCGCAGCAACACCTAAACTCTGGTAAAAGCCTATGTGTACATGGACATGTAGGTTTTTAAGGAGTTGAGTTTAGGAGCTTTGGCATAAAAACACCAAAACCACATTAACTCAAGTTTGGGAGCTGTAGTATAAAGTCTAAGGACTTGTTCACATGTACGTCAATACCTTGTGTTTATGCAGCATTTATTCAGCATTTTTAAAGCCTCATAACTGCTCTTCAATGTCTGCATGAATATTACAATGGCCCCGCACAGTGCTGTATACACAGGAGCGGTAGCATTTGTTAAAAATGAAGCAGCATGTTGCTTCCATGAGGCATCAATGCTTGTGAGCCACCACCATTGATTGATTTCCCACTGACTTAACAGCACTTATAGGATATATGGTGTATTAGTGAAGCATTTATAAAGTGTTAGCTGAGAACTAAAGGAGAGGCAGTGGAAGTTCCTGTATCCCAGAATGCACTGGGAAATAACAGAGGTCTGGGATAGAGCAGTTCCAGTCACTTCCTATACTGTATGTACAGAACAGCTGTATGGTAGCACCATTTCCTTCTGTATGCAGGCAAAAGCATCAACCAGCCAGCAATACCGGCAGTGCCAGGTAGGAGCAGAGGCATTGAGAATTATTGCCAGTGGCAAAGCTTTTTGTTTCAGCAAAGCTGAGCTGGACTGAGCCAATTGTCAAAGAGATGAAAGTATATGAATCCATCGTGCAGAGAAATCAAACAAACAAAAATGTCTGCCATCACACCCCAACCTAACTACACCTCAAAGCAGATCATTTTCTCCAGATTACTTCCCCTGTAAGCATTTCCCACTAAAAAAGCAACACCTTCATGGCATTTAACAAGCATTCTTGAAGATTTTTCAACACTTCAAAAACACGTCATAAATTCTATAAGCACATTAACGATCCTTGCTTTGTTCTTCATTATCAACACATGTGTGAGTGACCCCCTAATAAGCTATGCAAGGACTCATACCAATCATCTGCATTGATCTGCACAGATCAAGCACAGGCTCAATGCTAGAGCACTTAGAAAACAATTGTTTATGTGCCCTGTTCACACCACAATGCTGCAGTGGGGTTTGGAGCAGTGCAATGCATTTTTAGGCAATGCCGCTCACCTCACCATGTGTCACCACGTAAAGCCCTGTGGTGCATAGACTTTAAAGAGGAGCTCCAGGCTCCCTCCCCAAAAAAAATTAAAAATCAGCAGCTAAAAATACTGTAGCTGCTGACTTTTAATTTTAGGGCACTTACCTATCCAGGAATCCAGCGGTGTCCTCACCCAAGCCAATTTTTCAATTGGCTATCGGGTGCTGGTGCCGCCATCTTGACTAAGGGAAACCAGCAGTAACACCTTACGGCTTCACAGACGGTTTGCTACTGCGCATGCGTGCAGCATGCTAAACTTTGTGAATAGGCCAGTTACTGTGGAGGGGGGGGGGGGCAACTTCTGGCTCAGTTCACCAAATGGTGCCAAATGTGGCAGCAGAGGGGGAGAGGAGGCAGACAGGTGGAGCTTCCCCTTTTGAGTGTTACTCCGCTTTAACGAAGTGTCATTTTGTGACACTTCAATAAAGTTAAAAAATAAAGAAGTTTAAAACACTGCCCACACACAAAAGACACCAACCAACAACCAAACAAAGTCTCCATCAACCAATCGCAAACATTTATTTAGTCATAACTATTGCAGTGAAAATGTTCCGATTTTTTTTAAAACTAAATCCTTCTAAAAAGACAAGTAAACCTTTAGTAAAATTGTGCACTCATCCACCTTCCATGCCCCCCAACCTAGAACTCCCCCAACCAACTGCTTACTCACCGCAGCCCCAAGACAGCCACGCTCCGAGCGTCCCATAGTATGGCTTTATACAAAGCTCAGGCACATATGACCCGAGTAGGTAAACAGTGAAGGAGGCCACGACTGTTACATTCAGATAAGTAAGCAGCTGGGTGGGTGGGGGTGGGGGGGGACGGTCGGTCTAGTCTTGGTTAAGGGGCTTGTGCAATTTTTTCTAAAAGAGTGCTTGTCCTTTAAAAATGAGCCCAAGTCCAGCCAGCAGCATGGTCTGCATAAATACCCGATCATTTATTAGGAGAGAGACGATTTATTGATGGCTGGAGTTGCAGTGTAACAGCTTTCATTTTCTGGCTCAGACCCCACAAGACGACATAGAGGTTGATTTACTAGAGGAAAATATACTGTGCACTGCAAGTGTAGTTGCTCCAGAGCTCACTGAGTAAGGTAAAGCTTCACTTTGCAAAGAATACCCAATCACATGCAAGGAAAATAAAATACAGCATTTTTGATTGTACATGATTGGATGATAGAAATCTCAGATCTAGAGCAAATGCACTTGCAGTGCACAGTATATTTGCCTTTAGTAAATCACCCTCCCTGTCTGAAAAAGGTGCAAATTTCTGCCACAAAATTTTATGAAAATAAAACTTAAAATTTCCCATCAGCAAGTCTAAAACATTCACGTCTTCTATTATGATTTGCTCGTACGATACGCTGCACATGCACGATTTGTTTCTTTTACCGTTTAACCACTTCCGGACCGCCCGCCGCAGTTCTACGCCGGTACTTTGACGTTAAATACCGCTGTTTTGGCAGCAGATCGCGGCCATAACCTTGGTATTTTCTTACAGGGTGGGCGGTCCTCTTTTACATAAAAGTGGTCTCAGTGGCGGGAGAGGTGCCGTCACTAGCGGGGGAAATGATCCAATCATGTCCCAGGCAGGAAGTAGAATAAGGGCAAGATGGCCCCCACTCAACTCTATGGCCTTGGAAGACCAGAGCGACGTCATACGTTGCTTTCTCCCATCTGCCTCAAAAAGGGCCCATTTTTTTTCATGCTGAAAAAAAAATTACTTTTTTTTTCCTTCTTTTAAGGGTAGGTGTGAGATCTGAGGTCTTTTTGACCCCAGATCTCACATTAAAGAGGACCTGTCCTGCTTATTTCTATTGCAAGGGATGTTTACATTCCTTGTAATAGGAAAAAAAGTAATCACATTTTTTTTTTTTTTTAACAGCTCATTCAGACTGGCGCGACACGACTTTGTGGGGCGACCTGTGAAGTCGCAGTGCACAGCGTGCACCGCGACTTCGGCGCGACTTGCACGGACTTCATATAAATTTAAGTCAATGCAAGTCGCCTCCAGGTCGCCCCAAAGTAGTACAGGACTCTTTTTCTAAGTCGGAGCTACTTGTGTCGCTCCTATTAGAACGGGTCCTGTACTACTCAATGGCGAGCGACCGACCGCGACTGGTCTGAATGGACTCTTAAGGGACAGTGTAAAAATAAAAATTAAAAGGAAAAATAAAATAAGAAAAAAAAATGTTTTAAGCGCCCCATCCCTCTGAGCTCGTGCGCATAAGCGAATGCATACGCAAGTCCCACCCACATATGTAAATAATGTTCAAACCACACATGTGAGAGATTACCGTGATCGTTAGAGCAAAAGCAATAATTCTAGCCCTAGACCTCCTCTGTAACTCTAAAATGGGAACCTGTAGAATTGTTTAAAGCATCAACTATGGAGATTTTTTGAGTACCAATGTTTGTCACCATTCCACGAGCGTGCGCAATTTTGAAGCATGACATGTTGGGTATCTATTTACTCAGCGTAACTTTATCTTTCACGTTATAGAAAAAAATTGGGCTAACGTTACCGTTTTCCTATTTTTTAATTTAAAAAAGTGTATCCCCCCCCCCCAAAAAAAATGCATTTGTAAGACCACTGCGCAAATACAGTATGACATAGTATTGCAATGATCTCTATTTTATTCTCTGCTAAAATATATATAATGTTTGCGTGTTCTAAGTAATTTTCTAGCAAAAAATACTGATTTTAACTTGTAAACAGCAAGTGTCAGAAATAGGCCTGGTCCTTAAATGGTTAAATAAGATCCTCCAATACATTTTGATATGGAGTCACTGCTACTACAGTCATCACCCACTGTCTCCTGGGTCCTGTGCCCAGGCCCCATTCACATTTTTCTAAATGAATGCAAAGCATTCTCTGATTGGATGAGGTGGAGAGGCAGGGCAATGACCTCTCCACCTCATCCAGTCAGAGAACACTTTGCATTCATCCAAAAATTTCAGGACGCTCTGTGAATGGCGTCTGTACCAAGCAAGCTCATGTTGCCCATTCAGCAGAGCAGACACTGGAAGGAAGGCTGGCAACTCTGATGCTCTTAAATAAATGCACTTTATTTGTTACATGGGTACACAGGTACAGGCTATACTGACGCATTTCAGCTATGGAGCCTTCACCAAAGCTTTGATGAAGATTCCAAAGCCGAAACGCTTCAGCATATAGACTGTACCTGCGTACCAATGTAACAAATAAAGTACTTTTATCTAAGTGCATCTGAGCTTCCAGCCTTCCCGATTCAATCATATCCAAGTTGGCTGCGACCAGCAGCAATGTCAGGGCTGTTGGATGTCTACACAAGGGAGGGTGTTACAGGTAATCAACAAATATAAGCTTTGGTTCACATTACTGCTTGTAGGGTAACCTATTCATTACAGTGGGCTGCCCTACACGTGAAAAATGCAGGAAAAGAAGTCCACAACCCTTTCAGAAAATCGCGCCAGACCAAACCACATAGTGTGCTTATTGACAAGTTTAGTGCACGCGAAAACATGCAGTTGCCGATGCACGAGGGTACCGTTAAGAATTAATGGCATCCTCTAAATAGCAGCGTGTTTATCTGTGTGTAGTTACCGATTTGCAGGGATGTGAACCAAGCCTCAAATACATTAAAGTGGTTTGTAAAGGCAGAAGGTTTTTTTTTTATCTTTATGCATTAATCTGTTCCCAATATATTTCTAATTTAGGGCATGCCCAGAATATATGGAGCATTGTTCCTCTCTCTGTCCCACATCTCCAGCATCGGTCTGTATTTGCTATAGAGATTTTATTCATTTTAGCCGGAGTATAATACCATCTGGTGAAAGTTGAAATGTATTGAATATAGTGTATATGTAACTGAACTTAAAGAAAGAAATAAAG
Source organism: Pelophylax lessonae (assembly GCF_965119305.1). Taxonomy (NCBI): domain Eukaryota; kingdom Metazoa; phylum Chordata; class Amphibia; order Anura; family Ranidae; genus Pelophylax; species Pelophylax lessonae. Next base: position 85,937,548 of record NC_138779.1, on the reverse strand, counting down.
AAATAATTTGAAAAAAAAAAAAAAAAAAAATCAGCCTTTTATATCACTTTAAGCCTGGGTTCACACTTGTGCGATGGTAGACATTCCACGTGATTCACACTGCATTGCTCTGCAGATCACATGCGATGTCTACGCAAATGCAAATTCAGTCATACAGTTGTATGGCTGAACTCGCACAAAAAAGGTGCAGGAACCCTTTTTTTTCCCCTCACTGAAATCAGATCACATGGGTGTTCACACCCATGCGATCCAATTCCAGTCTGAATTCACAGTTTGCACTGCGATCTGCGAACCGATCTGGCGGTGTCAATAACTTTGTATTGACACCGACAGCGGTCACAGAGGGCAGGGTGAACAGCCTGCAGGGGAGATGCGATGCGGGAACTCGCACTAGAATCACGGTGGTTCCAGCATATGTGTGAACCCAGGCTAAAAGCGAATATAATCTCAGGGAAAGATGGTTTCTAAAAAAATTTACCAGATGACAGAAAAAAAAAAAAGAAGGAGGATAAGATAGAGTAAGCGGTAGGGATTTCAAGAAGAAACATGAAATATACCAGCAGGAGGAGTGCACTAGAGTTTTATTACAAGTGGTACTGGCAAGGCTGCATTTGACGGGCACTGATGAGGCTGCATTTGAGGGGCACTGATGAGGTTGCATTTGAGGGGCACTGGTGAGGCTGCATTTGATGGGCACTGGTGAGGCTGCATTTGATGGGCACTGGTGAGGCTGCACTGACATTGCTGCACTGATAGGTTTTGATGAAAACCATGGGCAAAAATCAAGATGCATCGAATCAAATCATTGACATGATATGCGTAATTGAATCGAATCCTGGGACCAGTGAAGATGCGCAGCACTAGTACATGTTTTTTTTTCCCATGAAACCCAGCGGGCTGAATAAAAAAAAAAAAAAACTGACAATTGCTTTACTAACACAAGTGATGTTGGTACAGCAATCTCCATTAAGTACAATTGTGTTTTCACACAGCACTGGCTGATCCGATCTGGTTTTCCAGCATGCCTGTTTTCGACAGAAGCCGGTCATGAGAAATGGAGCTGTACACACAGGCCAAAAGTAGGCCGGTTCTTGCCGAGCCAACAACTTTCGGCCAATTTTCGGCCCGTGTGTTCCCTGTCATAAACTAGCTCTGGATGTGAAGACATCGGGAATGATGTGGGGGGAGTGCGGTTTTCTGCAGGATCGAAGGATCAGGTGAGTATAGGTTTGGTGTTCACCCCTAAACAAAATGAGCCGCTAAAATTGAAGTATGGGTATATATATATTTTTTTAATCATGTTTACCTAGGTGGATGCAGCATTGGTCCATTCTCGCAGCTCTCTGCCCCCCTGCGTTCTCACTGGAGCGCTGGGCTGTAGAAGGGCCGGGAGTGGCCGGCTCTGAACGGATCGCTGAGAGGCTGAGCCGACTGCCGGTCCAGGCATGTAGGCAGATCTTGCCTGAGCCTGGACTGGCTCTGTGACATCAGCCAACAACGGCTTCAGCCCACTGTCTGCTGAAAACAGGTCAAAATGATTGCAGAACAAAAGAAATACAGCTATACAAGCTTTGGCTGTACTTTTCCTTTAACCCATGCAGTTCATGCACAGCCCTACTGCATGGGAAAAATTGTTTGGAGTTGGGCTTTAAAGCGGAGTTCCACCCTGGATTTTTTTTTTTTTTTTTTAATACCCCCGGGACAGTCAGGGCTAGTACATTCCACAATGGCTAGCCTCTGATCTGTCCCGTGTTGCACTTACCTGTTAGGACAAATACTTACCTTGCAAACGTCTTGTCCAGCGCTGCCATCTCAGATGTGGGCAGCTTGAAGCCAGCGAGATCCTCTTCGGGGTCCTCTTCCGCCTTCTTTGGTCCCACGATGCTCTGCGCCGGCCCCGACGTCACTTCCGGGTCGCGCGCGGCATGCCCAGAAGCTGTTTAGAAGGGGATGACGCGCGCGACCCGGAACTGACGTCGGGGCCGGTGCAGGCGCAATGATTCCTGGGAGCTATGACGTTCAGCTCCCAGGAATCATTGCAGAGCCAGGAAGTGACGACGGGCCGCGGCCGAGGAAGGAGGAAGAAGGAAGTAAGGTAAGTATTTTTTCTTCGCTACGAGGTAAGTAAAAAAAAAAAAAATATGCGATTATCCATTTCTTTTTCAGGTGACCCGGAGCGAGAAGATGGAGGTAAGTATAAAATTAGGGTGGAACTCCACTTTAAAGTGGAACTAAACCAACCTATTTAACAGTTTTTCAAAACCGTTCTATTCAAGGCACACCATGAATAGTTACTAGAATGTTAGTTCTCAACCAAACCATGTTTTTGTTAATGCGGCAAGTCTTTCCCAGCTGCATTTCAATGACATTTATCCCTTCATGGAAGGCAATAAAAAGGCAGTCCCATTTTCCTTAAAAAGCATTACTTTTCTGTGGCTTCATCTGGCTTGCTGTTCAGACTCTCAAGTGGCCAGGCGTCTTTCCAAGACTCAGGGGCAGAGAGAAATGTTCCCATCATTGGTCACACAGGGATGGACTGCTCTACTCGCCCAAAAAAAAAAGAAACCATGTAACTGGCTGATACCTATAGATGCCACCCTCAATCCACATGTGGAGCTCTGCGTCTTACTAAATTACAAGCTTCAAGCTAGAAATGAAGCGGAATTCCAGGCTGGCCCTCTGTTACATAAGCACCAACCGAGAAATCGGTGATTGAGTCTCCTTCTCCAGTATTTCCCTTTAATATGACCAGTGGCTGCTATGCTGTCTATTCCCCCAGCCACCAGTCGTATACAATACTTTCTGTAGTTTCTAAGTATCATTGAACAGCAATGTAATTACTTCACCACTTTCTGTAGTGGGTTGTACCAGATGTCTCCCAGTCTGACGCGTCTATTACATGTTGATTTACTAACAGATCAAGAGAAACCTGGTCTGACCAGTCCACCATGAGCTAACGCCTTGACTGACAGACCAGAACTCTTAGTGTGTCACACCCTTTAATGCCTGTTTACATTCGCTACACTCCCGCCCCCCCCCCCCCCCCCCACCAATCCCATGTGGAGTATCTGCTTGCTTCATACCTCTTCAGATGCCCAACCAAAACTGCATTTTCTTAAAGGAAATGGTGACATCAGAGTGGTATTCTCTAGGATGTTAGGAGTTTAACATAAATAAAAGCACATTTATAATGTACATATGTAAAGGAAGCTATCAAGGAAACTAACTTGTATTCCAGAGTTCAGCTTTAAAGAATTTGTGTATATGTCCTCATGTTTCCTCTCTTTTATGGTAAAAAAGTAATTACAGCAATTTCTTTAGAATCTTACCACACAATGTTGCAAAAACTCCACTTCTGCATTCAATGGGTCCACTTCTTTATTCCCTTGAGAGATTTAAAGGTCAACCCTTCAAACCTACTTATGATCCCCTTCGCTGCACTCGCACAAAGCTCTGTCGGGGACCTCATCAAAAGACATTGAGTGGGTGTAAGGTTGAGGTGGGTGGTGGAGAAGGGGGTACGGCATTCCTCAGGTGGGCATCAGGATATTCAGTGATAGGTTAAGGGTCTCCAAATAAGAGAGCATTGTATTCCTCTGAAAAAGTGAAGTTTATTCAGTAAAACCACATTGTTCCGTATATATCATATTTATTTTGGGAAGAGGGAATACAATTCTCCATTTGTTGGATATCCTCCACCTTGAACAGGCACATGGAGATTGAAGGAGGGGAGGGATCCTTCCATTTAAGGGGAATGCAGGATTTAAATCGCATTTAAGAGATGCAAAGAATGGACTTTTTGTAAGTGTTTGTAGAAATGGAAAGATGGTACAGCAGGTAAAAGGCCGGGTCATCTGGAAGAACAATCTCAGTTTATTTTTGACAAATTTATCTGACCTGAGACCAAAAGGATCTTAGTTTCAGGCATGACCAAACCACATTGGAGGATTGAGCTCTTGTCATCATTGCAATGCCAGCATTTGTCAGAGACATTAGGATAAAACATTTGGAGAATCACTGGAGTGAAGCACATTTGGAATCTGCAATTTTTAATAAAGCCTAAGTGTAATTAAAATAAAAACCACAAAAATCAGCACAAGGGATATGACTTTTAACATGCGCCGTTACCCTTGTGCTGCTGGCTTCTGGTTGAAGAATCATTGGCCGGGATGTGCTAAGTCCTGCAGTGTTCAATTACAGCAGAGCGGACGGACAGGGGCGCACGCCCAGAACCCAGAAATATGGATACGTTATGGTGCCTGTATGGGCCACCCTGCTACAGTATATGTACTGCGGCAGTTCGGCAAGTGGTTAAGAACTATAAAATTCACCAGAGTCGGGCTTTCAAAAGGTCTAACTATGATTTTCCAGGAAAGGTTTGAATCTAAACAGGTTTTGTGAGTCCTTACAATTCTTCACTCCAATAGCTGGAGGCCTAAGGCCCCTTTCACACAGACGGGACCGTTGAGGACCCGCCTGTCCATTTTTTAGCGGATCTGAACAGTCCCCCCATGCATCTCTATGGGGGATCGGAGACATGTCCGCTGACATCCGATCTGTCAAATCTGGACGGATGGAAACCCTATTTTCCATCCGTCCAGCGGATCGGATGAGAACGGACCGACGGTCCGTTCCCATCCGATTTCCCCCATAGAGATGTATGGGGAACTGACAGCTGTGTCTCCGCCCAAAAACGGAATCCATCCAACGGACGGATAGTGTGAAAGGGGCCTAAAGTGTGCATCTGACATTCCATGGGTTTTTATCCAAACAATCATTATGTCATACAGAGCAAAAGAAAACAAGTAGGACACAGCAATAAGCAATTAAAGGTGATCAGTTAAAAGTTTGATCAGCTTATGTTTCGGCTTTCATGGTCCCCCATTTCCCCTTGAACAGGATGGTAACAATACTTTTTAAATAAAATCTTTTAAATTACCTCATTCTAGACCCAGTGACTTCACAACTAAAGCCCCGTACACACGATCAGATTATAGAAAGATCTGTCGTCTGTTTTTTGTGGCATGCTAGTTTGATGTGGAAAGTGAAGAGGTGATTTTCATACGAATTTTCCCGTACGACAGAATTCTACTTCAGAAGTGATGTCATGTTTTGGATTGTTTTGTATGTGTACTTTCATCTCTGAGCATGCCTAGTCTTGCTCTTAAGATTTTTTTCTGTCGAAATCTGTACTAATGAGACGAAAATCGGACTACAAATATTTTATAGCCTGCACATCAGGATTCTGTCAGCCGACAAGTCGGAGTTGGCTGTCGAAATCACCATACTAACAATCCGAAAATCGGCAGATCGGTCGTCGGACGAATTTTCCCTACAGATTTTCTTATCGTTGTACGGGCCTTAAGGCTGACCACACAGGGACAGAAATTTGGCTGGTTCAGCAGGGATCATCTGAATTCCGATCAATGTGTGGCCATCCCTGATTTTTTTTCTATCAGTGACTGCAACCAATCGGCTAAAGTTAGAATAACCAATTTAGTACAGGGGAGGAGTCTGTACAACACTGAAGGTAAACCTTTTTTGTATACCCTGCAGGCTAAACAAAAGAAAACCTAGCAAATGTTTCCATCTCCCACTGCTGCTATTGAATTCCAACTGCCAGCTGTCCTAATACCTGTAACGGACCTGCTTCTAATTGGATGCAGATGCTGTTTGACTGACAAATTTCCACGCTGCTCTTTTGATTTCTCAATTGCGGGACGTTGGGCGGAGTGGTGTTGACAGGGCCACCCACTGATTGGATTTCGACCAGTTTATTAGGAACCAGAAAAAATCTGCTCAGTGTATGGCCAATTTTAGGCTGGAATTCAGCTTTGACCTTTAATCTTTGGCCATGACAGATATTGAAATATTTGACTGGAAGCTCTACAATCTGCTGCTGAAGCAAACATATGAGAGATATGAACCCAGAAGAGAGGAAAATGACATGGCTCCAGGGTTAATATTTACAGCGCTGCCAGTCACTGAATGCAATGACATCTCCTAAAAGATTAATTTATATGCTGCCATTTTATATTGGAAGTTGAGCGTACCGTCACTAAAGTATTCCCATTTGCATTTCTTGTGACAGCTACATAAAAGTAAAAACTCCTATGTAACCATCAGAAGTAAAGCTAAGTGGAATCCTATAGTGAAAATTCTGAGTCTACTGGTGCTGCTGACATCACACTGAAGATGTCTCAGGGCTTTTAAATGTCTACACAAGGAAGACTTAACCCTCTGTGCTGGCCCAGCTCCTACATGCCTTCATTAGATTTATCACTATGGAGGTGAGATATGGAGGAGCTGGGCCAGCACAGAAGTAATTAGATACTTCCAGAAAAGAAGAGGCTTATGGCAAGAAAGGAGGGGACTTTACTAAAAGGGAATGGACTCTTTCTGCAGTGTCAATTCCCTAGCAAGTGGATGTAAACCCTCACATAGATCCAGTGAAGTGAACAGCCTCAGATGATACACAGAGATTAAACAAATCCTCCTACATAAGTTTTACTTGTTTATCTGTAGCTCTCTCTTCTCTACACCCCTTCAAAGGGGGAGAATGGTGTTAAAATCCTTTGTCCTCTGTCAGGAGCACAAAGAAGGGGGGCATTTACAGTGTGTGAGAGCTGATTGGAGGAAAAAAGCACTCCCCTCCACACAGCAGAGCTCCCTCCCCGACACAAATTTCATCTCATATGTCGGAAAACAGCTTAAAATTGACGCCTGCTAATAACAAAGGAATAAAGCACCAGAAAGAGATGACACCTAAGCCTGGTACACGCTGACATTAGTACAGCAATCTCCCCTGCTGAGCTGTTGTGTTCTGACAGGGGGATGGGTGGTGTTTTAGATATGTAATTTCCAGTTAGATGGAATGCAGGTGGAGTGCAAACTTGGCGATTCCTGTACAATACATGCTGATCCCTGTCTTCTTTGATTTAAAAGAAATACAACTTTTTTTTTTTTTTAATTAAATGATTTAGGTATACAGCACCATGAGAGTGTTTCTTCCTCTCCCTCTCTATATGGCAACACTGGAGCTTTGAATACGCTATTTATATACATATTGAATGGATGACAGCAGCAGTTTGAAATTATTCCTGTGACCTCATGTATGACATCTTGGATTTTCCCAAATGCGCTGACTCCCTGTAATAGGGGGTTAATTAGGTCTGGTGAGTGTATAGTGCGTCTGCATGCTGGTGGGTGGAACCCTTCCTATACTCACTGAGGACGCTTTTCACGCATGGGATTACATATTGACTTCACAATATTTATATCATTTTCATAATTTAAATGAAGATGTATTTATTTGTCTATTCACTACGGTGATAGGATGTAAGAGCACAATTTCTTTGTTCCTTTTTATGGTATAGGCGTTTCTTTACTCTTTACAACACGCAGGTCTTTATTGTAGTTTATTTTTTTTTTGGTAATTGATTTGCATGGGTTTAGAGCCTGTTGGGTTCCTATATTTTCTTTTAATAAAGCATTTAAATTGCTTGATTTTTCTGTGCTTGTATCTGAAATTTTTTGTTGGAGATGGCGACAGGGTCTCTTTAAGGTATACTTTGCTGAAGTAGCTGAAGACAAAAATACTTACCCTTCTCTGCTCTATCCAAAAGGTAAAAAAAAAAAACAAAACTTTAAAATGGTATCAGGTTTTCATTGCCAGACAACACCCAAGCACAGCCTTGGCAATGAGATTTATATTCTCCAGCCGATCCCTGGTTTTACCTGAACATAGATGCTAGTCTTTGATGACACAAAGGTTACATCCTGTATGCATTAGTCCCCGTTCACACTAAGGCGACCTGTGAGGCGACCTGGTCGCCTCACAGGTCGCCTTCCATACGGAAGCTGCGGACCCGTTCTAATAGGAGCGACACAAGTCGCTCCGACTTAGAAAAAGGGTGCGGAGCTTCTTTGGGGCGACCCGGAGGCGACTGCCATAGACTTCAATGTTATGAAGTCCGTGGCGGCCGCTCCGAGGTCGCGGCGCGCTGCTCGCACCGCGACCTCGGAGGTCGCCCCCCCAAGTCGGATCGTGGCAATGTGAACGGAGCCTTACTGTGTTAAAGTGACTGGAAACGTAATATTTTTTTTAAAATAACAAACACGTTATATTTACCTGCCCTGTGCAATGGTTTTGCACAAAGCAGCCCCGATCCTCCTCTTTTTGGGTTCCCCAGCATTGCTCTTGCCTCCTCCTATCTGCTAAGTGCCCACCATAAGCAAGACGCTTGCTACGGAAGGCACTCGTGCAGGCTCGCTCCCAGGCCGGCGGTCACGCAGAGCGTGGCTTGGCCCCATTGCCTGCTCCCTTCTCACTAGCTGTGATTGACAGCAGCGGGAGCCAATGGCTGTTTCTGGGCCTAGGAGGACAGAGAGCCGCTAGATCGATAGACAGAGCGCATTGCTAGATCAAGATCGGGCTCAGGTAAGTATAAGGGGGGGCTGCAGAGAATGCATTAAAGTGGAACATTACTCTCCCAATCTAAAATGATTATTTTTAATCCTCATGCTGCTAACATTAGTAATTAGATAGGAAAGTATTTCATATTTATTGGTTTTGTTTTTTTACATTTCTTCAGTTACTTCCCGGTTTCTTGCCTAGGCAAATTATGTCATACATCCCAAGAGTCTTCAGGAGGGGAGGAGAGGCTTTCTCAGCTAAGCACACTCTCCTGCATGCATGTTTAAGCTAAGGGCAGATGGATTCCAAGAAGGAAATGCTATATGAATCATTTTCCCTTACTCAAGATGGCCAAGGCCAGAAATGCTAGGGGGCGACTTTCAAAGTGATTTCTTAACCAAATAAACGGAGACATGGATGGATGGATAGAGTTTTGCTTTGAATTGTAAAAAAATTAAAGAAATAGTGTTTTTGGTTTGTGGTGCTCAGATGCAGTGAAGATCTGTTTTTAAGGAAAGAAAAACCTTCAGTCTTTAGAACCACTTTAAAGCGCAGAACACACAGTCGGAATGTCAACCAGCATCAGCCAGTTCAACAGAAACCGGCCGACATTTTGCCCGTGTGTATAGCAGCCGATCCGACAGAAGCTGGTGTTCTATCAGAACAACTTACTGCGCATGCGCCATGCGTTCCGACATGGCGGCTATGCTTTCCAATAGGTTTCCTAATGTGACAGAACACGAAGAAGCGGCGGACATCTTCTTACACCCACGGAAGTCTTGAATTTTACATATATTTTAGCAGTAAACTCACCTTATATACTGAAATAGACTATTTCACCGCGACCGAATGAACAAGTCTATTTCACTATATTATCAGTTTGTCACTGAGCAGTGCGGGGTGTACCAAGATGGCCATTGCCACCTTTTAAACAAGCAAAAAATTGGGGGAGCAAACCCTGAACATGTATATCTAAAGCCGGTGCAGCTATGGACCAAGCAACATGTATATTAAAAAAGAATAGCGCAACCATGCAAAAGAGATGACTATTAAATATGGAGACAATCCATAAATAAAATGGGGGTTTAGTCCCACCATATGGCCATATCGTGCTCAAGCCCACCACTGCGTCAAAGTACCCCATTATCAGTGGGTCCTACACTATCCATAGAAAAGGGGCGAATCCAGCCTCTCCAACCCTTGGAGACAACACTCCTTGCTGGGATGGATGTGCTAATGCACTACAAAGGACTCCTCCTGTATCTACTTGATGGTGGACTCTGATAGAGTACAGGTGTGTGTGGGGGGTGGGATGCTCAACCACAGAAGTCTGGATTGTCTCCATATTTAATAGTCATTTCTTTTGCATGGTTGCGCTATTCTTTTTTAATATACATGTTGCTTGGTCCATAGCTGCACCGGCTTTAGATATACATGTTCAGGGTTTGCTCCCCCAATTTTTTGCTTGTTTATTATGTATTCAGTCTGACCAGACTTCTGTGGTTGAGCATCCCACCCCCCCACACACACCTGTACTCTATCAGAGTCCACCATCAAGTAGATACAGGAGGAGTCCTTTGTAGTGCATTAGCACATCCATCCCAGCAAGGAGCATTGTCTCCAAGGGTAAGAGAGGCTGGATTCACCCCTTTTCTATGGATAGTGTAGGACCCACTGATAATGGGGTACTTTGACGCAGTGGTGGGCTTGAGCACGATATGGCCATATGGTGGGACTAAACCCCCATTTTTATTTATGGATTGTCTCCATATTTAATAGTCATTTCTTTTGCATGGTTGCGCTATTCTTTTTTAATATACACATTGCCACCTTTTACCTGCAAGTTTCTCGCTATATTTACTATATTACAATAATAATAGAAATATAATACTGGTATTCAGTCTAAGGTGAGTTTAGTGCTAAAATAAAAATGTAAAATTCAAGACTTGTGTGGGTGTCAGAAGATGTCCACCGCTGCTTCGTGTTCTGTTAATTTAGGAAACATATTGGAAAGCATAGCGGCCACGTTGAAACGTATGGCGCATGCGCAGTAAGTTTTTTCTTGTCTGAACGTCACTTCCGGTTGCAGAATTTCATAGGTAGCGGTATTCTGATAGAACAACAGCTGTTCGGCTGGCTTCTGTCAAAGGCTCATGACCGAAAGGGGTTTGCCAACTGGCTCCTTATCAACGTCACAGTCAATGGCTGCGGGAGTAAATAGTTGGTAAGCTCTAATATTGGATTTAGGTCCAAACCTGCATAATACCGCTACTTAAAGAGAAACTAAACTTTTCCAATTAACTATTTTTGATCCTTATGCTGCTGGCCTTGATAGACAACTAGATAGGAAGGTATATCATATTTACTTGTTTTAGACTTTAAGTGCCGGGTCACACTTGTGCGATGCGGGAAGGCTGCGAATTCGCAGCCTGTTCCCGCATCGCAAACGCACATCTGGCAGTTCACACTGTCATATGCGATACGCTGGGGGTGTCAATGAAATCTTAACGACACCCCCAGTTTGATCGCATATCGCAGTGCGATCTGACAGTTCGTACAGGATCGGATCGCACAAGTGTGAACCACTGTGCGATCCGATCCTGATGCGGCTGAAAAAATGCCTCATGTGCGACTTTTGTGCGGGTGCAGTGCGAATTTAGCCATACAAAGTGTATGGCTGAATTCGCACTGCACATCCGATCGCATGTAATGAAGGAGCAGTGCGCTCCGATATTACATGCGATCGCCGCAAACGCGGAAGTGTGAACCAGCACTAACTGATTTCTTCAGTTGCTTCCTGTTTTTTAGCCAAGGCAAACATAATGTCATACATCTCAGGCATCCTTAATGGGCATTTTTTCTTTCATCTGGAGGGGGTTTTCTCAGCTGAGCACAATCTTCCACTTGCATGCTTGAGCTAAGGGCAGATGAATTCCAGGAAGTAAATGCTACATTAATTATCTGCCCTTACTCAAGGTGGTCACAACTAGAAATATTAGAAGTTTTTTTTTCAAAAGTAATTTATTACCAAAATAAAGCATGGAGACATGGACACAAGTGTGTTGCTTTACATATTAAAAATGAATTAAAATTGTGTGTTCAGTTTGTGGTGTTCAGATACAGTTAAGTTATGCTTTAAAGAAGTTGTACCTTGAACCTTAATACATTCACTGCATTAAGGTGAATAACCTTTTAATAGTTGCTCTACCAGGACGCCCCCCCCTTAAACACTCACCTGTAGCGCCTCTCAATCCAGCGCTGTCCCGTCTGCAGCAACTCTCCTCCCTTCTCTCACAGGCTTGGCTGAGAGCAACAGGAGTCATTGGTTCCTGCTACTGTCAGTCATATCATATAAAGGAGGAAGCAGGAGGTGGCGCGGTGTCTAAAGACGCGCACAGTACAGCTCAGGATTGAGCCTGCACAGGTGCCTCCACAGCAAGAGACTCATTATGGGGGCACTCCGAGATGAAGAAGAGCAAGGAGCACAGGTGGGGGACCCCCGAAGAGGAGGTTCAGGGCCACTCTGTTCAATACCACTGCACAGAGCATTAAATGTTTGTTTTTGTTTTTTTAAAAAGCCTTTACAATTTCTTTACCTCCCTATGCCTAAAAAAAATGAGAAATCAAATACAGACCATATCACCATAAACTGTAAAGTCATACACCATAGACCCAACTGGCCAATTTCACCAGACTCATTCAAAAAACTGATTTGTTCGCTTTCACCGAGAAAAAAAACAAAAAACATCTACAGCATTCAAAACTTCAATATTAGTTACAGCATTTTCAATATAGAAAGGAAGGAAGTATGAAACAAGGTTACACAATACAACCCTGTTTAGTTACCAGGAAGAAAAAAAAAAAAAAAAACACAAAAAGAATTGTGGTTCTTATTGAGGAAGAGGATTGCCTTTTGCCATTAGAGGCAATTAAAAGTTAATCACCCATGATATCCAAGAACTCAGGAAATACCTGATAAGGAAAAAACCCCAAGAAGAGAATGAGGAAGGATGGCATGAATTACAAAGTGGTGAAAAGCCACAATCAAACTGCCGATGACACCATGTAGAATAGATGTTCCCTGACAGGTGAAGTGCTGGGATTGCCTCGCCATTACCCAAGTGGCTCACCACCAAGACTAAAGAGGTCCATGCAAAGGAAGTCTGTGATGGGTATGAGTACAGATGGATGCTGTAGATCAGGGAGTCTTCAAACTTTCTAAACTAGCGGTCAGTTTTACTGTCCTTCAAACTTTAGGGGGGGCTAGACTGTGGCCAGTGGTAGAAGAAAATGTACTGCCATCAGTGGGAGTAAACAATGCCCCATCATTTGAATTAGGGGGGTGTAATTGTGCCCCATCATTGATGTTAGTGGGAGGAATATTTCCCTATCATTGGTATTCGCGGGAGGAATAATGTTCCATCAATGGTGTCAGCGGGAGGAATAATGTTCCATCATTGGTTTCAGTGGAAGGAATAGTTACCCCTTCATTGGTGTCAGTGGGAAGAATAGTGCCCCATCATTGGGGTCAGTGGGCGGAATAGTGCCCCACCATTGGGGTCAGTGGGAGGAAGAGTGCCCCATCATTGGGGTCAGTGGGCGGAAGAGTGCCCCATCATTGGGGTCAGTGGGCGGAAGAGTGCCCCATCATTGGGGTCAGTGGGCGGAAGAGTGCCCCATCATTGGGGTCAGTGGGCGGAAGAGTGCCCCATCATTGGGGTCAGTGGGCGGAAGAGTGCCCCATCATTGGGGTCAGTGGGCGGAAGAGTGCCCCATCATTGGGGTCAGTGGGGCGGAAGAGTGCCCCATCATTGGGGTCAGTGGGGCGGAATAGTGCCCCATCATTGGTGTCAGTGGGGCGGAATAGTGCCCCATCATTGGTGTCAGTGGGGCGGAATAGTGCCCCATCATTGGTGTCAGTGGGGCGGAATAGTGCCCCACCACTGGTGTCAGTGGGGTGGAATAGTGCCCCACCATTGGTGTCAGTGGGAGGAATAGTGCCCCACCATTGGTGTCAGTGGGAGGAATAGTGCCCCACCATTGGTGTCAGTGGGAGGAATAGTGCCCCATCATTGGTGTCAGTGGGGCAGAATAGTGCCCCATCATTGGGGTCAGTGGGGCAGAATAGTGCCCCATCATTGGTGTCAGTGGGGCGGAATAGCGCCCTATCATTGGTGTCAGTGGGGCGGAATAGTGCCCCATCATTGGTTTCAGTGGGAGGAATAGTGCCCCACCACTGGTGTCAGTGGGAGGAATAGTGCCCCACCATTGGTGTCAGTGGGAGGAATAGTGCCCCATCATTGGTGTCAGTGGGAGGAATAGTGCCCCATCATTGGATCAATGGGAGGAATAGTGTCCCATTGTCTGTGTCAGTGGCTGAAATTATGGCCCACTGTTGCTGATAGTGGAAAGGGGGGGGGGGGGAATAATGCCCCAAGGACCGGATAAAAGCAAGCAAAAGGTCACATTCGGCCCCTGGGCCACAGTTTGAGGTTCTGTTGATCACTGTCCATCAAAAAGAGGCTGCAAAGAGGCGGTGACCAGGCCAAGTGGTCTTTAACCACTTACCTACAGTGCACTTTCACCCCCTTCCTGCCCAGACCGATTTTCAGCTTTCAGCGCTCTCACACTTTGACTGAGAATTACTCAGTCATGCAACACTGTACCCATTCAAAAATTGTGTCCTTTTTTTCACACAAATAGAGCTTTCTTTTGATGGTATTTGATCAATACTGGGTTTTTTATTTTTTGTGCTATAAATAAAAAAAGACTGAAAATATTGTGAAAAAACGCATTTTTCTTTGTTTCTGTCATAAAATTTTGCAAATTAGTAATTTTTCTTCACAAATTTTGGCCAAAATTTATACTGCTACTTATCTTTGGTAAAAATAACCCAAGTAAGTGTATATTATTTGGTCTTTGTGAAAGTTATAGAGTCCACAAGCTATGGTGTGAATCATTGAAAATTGATCACACTTGATCACACCTGATGTACTGAAGGCCTATCTCATTTCTTGAGACACTAAAAAGTCAGGAAAGTACAAATACCCCCCAAATGACCCCTTTTTGGAAAGTAGACATTCCAAGGTATTTAATAAGGGGCATGGTGAGTTTTTTGAAGTTGTAATTTTTTCCCACAATGCTTTGCAAAATGAAGATTTTTTTTTTTATTTTATTTTTTCTTTACAAATTGCCGTATTAACAGGTTATTTCTCTCACACAGCACATGTATACTTGCAACTACACCCCAAAACACATTCTACTACTCCTTCTGAGTATGGCGATACCACATGTGTGAGACTTTTTCACAGCCTGGCCACATACAGAGGCCTAACATCCAACCAGCACCGTCCGGCATTCTAGGAGCACAAATTTCACATATAATTTCCTGACAACCTATCGTACTTTTGAAGGCCCTGGAGCACCAGGACAATGGAAACCCCTATAAAATGACCCCATTTTGGAAAGCAAACACCCCAACGTATAATTTTTGAGGCATAATGAGTCTTTTGAATATGTCATTTTTTTCCACAAGTTTTTGGAAAATGTGGAAAGAAAATGAAAACACATTTTTTTTTACACAAAGCTGTCCATTTATGCAATATTTCTAACACATAGCATGTACATAGCAAAAATTGCACCCCAAAATACATTCTGCTATTCCTCCTGAGTATGGCGATACCACATGTGTAACACTTTTTCACAGCCTGGCCACATACATAGGCTTAACATCCAAGTAGCGCT
This sequence comes from Pelophylax lessonae, assembly GCF_965119305.1. Lineage (NCBI taxonomy): Eukaryota > Metazoa > Chordata > Amphibia > Anura > Ranidae > Pelophylax > Pelophylax lessonae. Next base: position 85,922,388 of record NC_138779.1, on the reverse strand, counting down.
TTACACAAAGTTGTCCATTTATCCACTTTAAGACTGGGCCTATTTTTGACACTTGGTGTTTACAAGCTAAAATCATTTTTTTGCTAGAAAACTACTTGGAACCCCCAAACATTATATATTTTTTTTTAGCAGAGACCCTAGAGAATAAAATGGAGATCGTTGCAATATTTTTTATCACACCATATTTGCGCAGCAGTCTTCCAAATGCGATTGTTTTGAAAAAAAATCACTTTTTTGATCTAAAAAATAAGAAAACAGTAAATTTAGCAAATTTTTTTTCCATAATGTGAACGATAATGTTACGCCGAGTAATTAGATACCCAACATGTCATGCTTCAAAATTGCGCATGCTCACAGAATGGCGCCAAACATTGGTACTTAAAAATCCCCATAGGCAACATTTTAAAAATTTCTGCAGGTTACTAGCTTAGAGTTACAGAAGAGGTCTAGGGCTTAAATTATTGCTCTCGCTCTAACGATCGCGGCGATACCTCACATGTATGGTTTGAACACCGTTTACATATGTGGGCGGGACTTGCGTATGCGTTTGCTTCTGCGCGCGAGCTAACGGGGACAGGGCGCTTTAATTTTTTTTTTTTTTTTTTTTTCCTATTTATTTTATTTATTATTTTTTTATTTTTACACAGTTTAAAAAAAAAAAATGTTTTGATAATTTTTATTCCTATTACAAGGAATGTAAACATCCCTTGTAATAGAAATAGGCATGACAGGTCCTCTTTATTGTGAGATCTGGGGTCAAAAAGACCTCACACCTCACAACTACACTAAAAAAGCAAAAAAAAAAAAAAAATTGTTGAAAGAGGAAAAAAAAAAAAAGCAAAAAAAAAAAAGCGGCCCTTTAAACCGGTTGCTAGGCAACATCTTTTGACGTAGCTCCGGTCCTCCAAGACCATAGAGTTGAGTGAGGGCCATCTTGCCCTCACTCGACTTCCTGTCTCTGAGGATCCGGGACCGGATAGTTTTCCCCGCTGCCGGCGGGTCCGGTAAGCTGGGAAAACGTCTGGGACGCGGCAGGAGGGGGGGGGGGGCACCTCTTCCCCTGCACCGTAAGGGTAATTCCGCGGCGAATCCGCCACTGGGACCACCCTTATCTGAAAGCCGACCGCCCGCCGTTTCAAAAAATACCGGGGTTATGGGGGCTATCTTCTGCCATAACCCCAGTATTTAGCTTTTAATGGCCGACGCATATAGTCGTTAGGCGGTCAGTAAGTGATTGCATGTATATGGCAAACAGGTGACGATGACTGATGGGGTGACAGGTGACGATGACTGATGGGGTGACAGGTGACGATGACTGATGGGGTGACAGGTGATGATGATTGATGAGGTGACAGGTGACGATGATTGATGAGGTGACAGATGACAATCACTGACCGGGTGACATGTGACGATGATTGATGGGGTGACAAGTGACGATCACTGATGGGGTGTCAAGTGACGATGATTGATAGGGTGACAGATGACGGTGACTGATGGGGTGACAGGTGACGATGACTGATGGGGTGACAGGTGACGGTGACTGATGGGGTGACAGGTGACGGTGACTGATGGGGTGACAGGTTACGATGACTGATGGGGTGACAGGTGACGGTGATTGATGGGGTGACAGGTGACGGGGCGATGGTCACTGATGGGTGACAGGTGACGGGCGATGGTGCACGGCGGTACTGATGGCAGTCTCTGGTGACCGGTGAACTTTAGGCTACATTCACATGTGAGCGTAGCGATCACGGGCAGAATCACTGCGATTCTGCCCGCGATCCAGAAATCATTGCAAATGGCGGGACGCCTGTGCGTTGCCCGCTGTGCGATGTTGCTGCGATTTCCGCCTGCCGAATCGCGGTAACATCACGCAAACAACGCATGACGCCCCAAAGAAACTCTTGTACTTTTTTGGGCGTCATGCGATGTTTGCGCGATGTTACTGCGATTTGGCAGGCGGAAATGGCGGCAACATCGCACAGCGTTTGGGGTGCTATTGCAAATCACGGGCAACGCACAGGCGTCCCGCAATTTGCAATGATTTCCGGATCGCGGGCAGAATCGCGGTGATTTTGCCCGCGATCGCTGCGCTCACATGTGAACGTTATGGGTGTCAATTTCTGGGCACTGATGAGGTGACTGTTGGGTGACAGGTGACATTGGGGGGGGCTGGGGACTGTGTGGGGACCTTTATTACTGTGATTTTAGTGTGATTTTACTTTTTACATGTGTACAGAGCAGTAACTCACTATTTCTAGCTCTGCTCCCCTCATACTGGAAACTGTGTGAGGGGAGAAGAGCTAGTAACAGTCAGTTACTGCTCTGTGTTTACATTTTGTGATCGGCTGTGAATGGATTCACAGCCGATCACTTAGTAAACAGTCACTGTCAGTGACTGTTTACTACCGCCGGTGACAGCTGTGTTCCTACGGAACACAGTGCCACCGACATGACCGCGCTGCGCGCTCCCGATCGCGCATGCGCGGTCATCTCCCGGCCGCCTCCATTGTGATCGGCTGTGTCATTGGAACACAGCCGATCACGTGGGAAACAGCCATGCCTATTGGCTGTTTCCCCCCTGCCGGTGACCGGCTGTGTCCCGGGGACACGCCGACACCGGCAGTGCACGGCGGCGCGCCCGCGATCGCGCGCCTGCCGTGCATTTACTGGGTCACGTCATATGACGTCCGCCCAGGATAATAGCCGCACCGTCCCGCCGTCATATGACGGCGGGCGGGCGGTAAGTGGTTAAGTTAGTTATGCCTACAAAAAAGGAGGTGAGAAGCAATGCGGGCAATGTCTTACAAGAAAAAAGGTCCATCATCCAGGGAAACTTATTAAGGCCAATTAACTGTTCTCAAAGCAGGCGTGACCAATGTGCATAAACCAGGGTTGCAGAGCTGCCTAGAAACATGGTCATAGGCATTATTTTTCTCAAGTCTATAAATCTTAAAGCAGTTTTAAACCCAAAAGCAAGCATTATATTGCAACTAGACAATTTTTAGATGTGATGGCTGCATTAGTTTCCTTTTTCAGACTCTCTTATTTTCACATGGTGATCCTGCCAGTATAAGGAAAGGAATGGTCAGCACTCAGGATCAGACTTGTATAAAGTACTCAAAATTTCTACTTGAGTAAAAGTACAAGTGCTCGATCAAAAAATTACTTGAGTAGAAGTGGAAGTGCTCGCAGAAAAAGTTACTTAAGTAGAAGTACTAAAGTATTCAACATTTTTTTTACTTAAGTATTGCAAGTAATTTTTTCAAAAAATTTGCTACTTAAGTACTAAAAGTAAAAAGTACCAGTAGTTTTGAAAAAAAATTTCTACTCAAGTACTGAAAGTAGAAGTACAAGTACTGTGTTATGTAGTTATTAAAGAAATAAGTCAAAAGTTTGAACATCATATTGTTTTTATTATTTCAAATGATTTATTCAAATGATTAACCTGTGTTTGTTAGTAGTTTCTTGATGCACTTTAAGCGCTGTAGCACCATTTATTTGTTTGTTTCATATTTTCTTTTTATTGGAAAGATTTGGTATAGCAGCTTTTATTATACACAGCCTTTATTTTCGTATGCGCTGATTTACAAATGACATTATACACATTTTTTTGAACTTTATGCAACCTGCCATCTACTGTTCTGGCAGTGGTAATTTTTTTAAAAGTAACGAGTAACTATGCAGTACAAAAAAAAAAATACTTGAGTAGAAGTATCGAAATCATCGAAAAAATGTAGTGAAGTAAAAGTAGAAGTAGGAGAAAAAAATTCTACTCTAGGAAAGTACAGATACCGCATTTCGGTACTTAAGTACAGTACTTAAGTAGTTCTACTTCGTTACTATACATCTCTGCTCAGGATGACATCCAAAAAGAAAAAGTATACCGCTATTGAAAAGACATATACAATGCTGTAAAAACATCCTACGCATTTCGAAAGTTAGTCCTTGAGCCATGACTAAGGACTAATGTCTGAAAAGCATAGGCTGCTTTTATAGCGTTGTACATGTCCTTTCAATAAAGAAATACTATTTTTTGGATGTCATCCTGAGTGCCAACCATCCCTTTCCTTATTCTGATACGTTGGAGGTGTCAGCAGCCTCGAGGTCTGAGCACCCGGCGGAACAGTTATATGGGAAGGTTGTAGCGCCTTTACACCTGTTTTTTCTTGATCCTGCCAGTGTGTTGTTTTTCATAAGAATAAAGTAGTCTTGCAGATGAACCAGTTCGATAGTTGAGACAAACCATTTACCACTGATAAGGGTGCAAAGGTCAGCCTTTATTTATTCATGTAAAACTTTTAACCCAAAAGAAAAAGAAAAAAAAAACCTTCTAATTGCTGGCGTAGCTGCAATGCGAGCTTGAGTATGGCTTCAATTTGTTAGTGTATATAAATCTGCTAGTACATCTGGTAGAACCTCAACCCCCAGATTAATATTGCTGCTGACCAAATGTGCCACTTGTGATCCTTCATCCAGAGTGGGGGCACTCTAATATAGAGAGGAAAAAAGCCTACAACTAATGCAGTTACCACATCTAATGATTGGTAAGCTGCAATAAACATTTTTGGTTTTGGGTTCAATGCTGCTTTAAAGAAGAAGTACAGCCAAAGCTCGTTTGGCTGTACTTCTGTGGATCACAGGAGTGCATTTTGTCCTGCACTCCTGTGACCTGTTTTCAGCAGACAGCGGGCTGAAGTCCCCCGTCTGCTGATATCACAGAGCAGGTCCAGGCTTGGGCAAGATCGTGACCATGGAGTCGGGATCCGCCCACATGCCTGGACCGGCTCCCGTCCTCTCCCTACTCCAGCGTTTCAGTGAGCAAGCAGGGAGCAGAGAGCTGCATACTGACAGTCTGCTTGAGGAGCTGTGAGAACCAAGCAATCTGTAGTATTAGATCGCTCGGTTCTCAATGTAGAGGCGATGGGGGCCAGATGCAGCATTAGACTTATGCTGCATCCACCTAGGTAAGTATAAAAGTGCAATAACCCCGATTCCCATACTTCTCTTTTAAAGCAGACCTTCACTTAAAAGGTGAAAGTACTGCTGATTTGCTGTCCCTCCTTTAACATTAGGGATGCGCCGATCTGATATTCGAATCGGATATCGGCGCCGATATGGCCATTTTAGATGGATCGGGGATCGGTAACATTGACCGATCCACTGGCCGATCCGGTTTTTGCTTGGTGACGGCTCAGCCATCCCTTACTAGGTGCAGTAGTAGTATGGGATGGGAGCCGCTACTTCCTGTATAGGTCCGGCTCACAGGCGGAGTGATATCAGATGCACTCCGACTGTGAATGGAGGAGCTGTACACATGAAGCAGCGGCTTTGCTCTGTACTGCAGCCGCTTGCTTTGTGTGTAGCTCCGGATCGGTTCCGGTATCGGCGATTTCACAACGCCAGATATCGGGTCCAAAAAAGTCGGATCGGTGCATCCCTATTTAACATTGCTTTCTTTTTTTTTTGGAAAGGAGGTATTTTTTTCTGACAGGTATCCGCTCCCACTTCTGCAAATCTCGCCTAGGCAAGAATTATGGAAGGTTTTGTAACGATGGATTTATTTTTTTAAATGAATGTAGTTCTTGTTTAAAGTTGACCTCCACAACACGTGGGTAATGAGGAGTCCATAGGGGTTAGAACATCACTGTAATCATGCAAAGTGTGTGTTCTGGCACTGGACCTCCATGTCCAAGGTGGGCAGTACTGAGCTAGGAACTTCCGAGTACAAGGCCTCAGCTGCGGAATGTTTTAGGAGACAAGATTACATAAACTAACCCACAGCCAAGTGGACAGCACTGATAAAGCTTATCGCAATTCAGCCCTGGTGATGAACGTGCAGTGGAGGCCACAAGTCAAGGTTTGTACACCTTTCAAGGCCATGAATCCCTGAACCCAATGTGGAGAGTTTATTCAAATACCAATAAAATAAATCTTCCCTCCGTTTCTGGTTTGTGTAATGACATTTTTTCACAGATTTTTTTCACAAGAGAAACACATTACAGCTCAGAAAGTTGTATGAATTATTATACACAAATCTTCTATTTTACTTTAGAATATCTAAGCTGACCTTATTAGGTGGGCAGGGGTTGTTGTCTGCACTCACAGGGGCGATTGATAGAGAGATAATTTGCACCTACATGGTGACCACACTTCTGCGTTGTGTAAAATTTCAGCTGGGATCGCATGTTGTGAGGGAGATAAATATCCTCAAAGTAGATATAAAACCACATCACTAAAATCCCATATATTCTCTAAAGGATTAGTATGGCAAACCATACTCACCAAAATTCACACTCATACCAAAGATGGCAGTACCTAATGACAGTCTCCCGGGCGATCTAAAAATAAATAAATATATACACACACAGTGGTAGTAAGGTGAATTTAGCACGGAATGGCTCACTATATATACACACAAAGACATATATTCTCCATACCAACCAAACCTTGGAAACGCTCACCTTCATAGGATTGTATATATGAAAAAAACTAGTGCTTCAGCAGAACTAGTAGCAGAAAAAGAGGAGGGAGGCACATATAGATGCAGCTATCCATGTTAAGGAATACACACTGAGCACGTAGTGCCATTCAAAATCTAGGCAAGGAATGGTACAGATCGATCTCAATATGGCAAGCAATCAAATGACAGGCCAACCTCATAACATAAAAAACTCACTAAGAGATACCCACCCTAAGACTGTCTGTAGTCCACAGCATTGGGGAGGTATCAACCTCTCTGTTTAAAAACCCCCGGTCCTGTCCGGCCATCCCACCAAACCGCACAACCGCAGCCGGCCGAGCACGTCACCGGACCCGATCTCGGACTGTCCATGCGTCTGCTGGCGCATGCGGAGTACCACCGAGGGGCGTTGGCCGGTCGCACAATCATCCGTACAGGCGCCACTCACCCACCCCCGGTCAAACCTAAGGCCATCCAACATCACCATCTTGTGGATGGGGAGGCAGACAGCAGGGTCAAGAAACAGGGAGAAGATTACATACTTGCCCAAAGGAGACCTATCCGTCAATGTAGCGGTAGCTGATTAGCAAAATGCAGCCAAAACCATATCAATAGACATCTGGACAAGAAGACATCATGGGATGATAAAATCCAGGTAGACAAACAGTGAAGCACTTATCAACAGTATATACAACAAAGATAAATATAAATCAAATATAATCAAAGAAGATTACAAATAATTAGAATTAGTGGTGGTTATCAAGAAAGTGGTCTCAGTAATCGCAATCCACACAATTAATATGAGGACCCAAAAATCAACAATAGGTAAATCATGCAAGGAAGCTAGATTAGCCCAACATACAACATGGTCCCAGGAGGCTAAATCAGATCAACAATAGTACAAATACTGAACCAAAGGATCAATCTAATCAAAGAAAGGGTTTGTATGAGTTGATCTCATTTATCCAAGGAGGGATAGTAGCGACTAGTCTATCGATCCAGATGGTTTTAGACCTTAAAACTCGGTTGCCCCAATCCCCTCCTCTAGGATTAGGGGGAACCACCTCCAACATAAGGATTAGGGGGAACCACCTCCAACATAAAAAAAGAGACCATTGAATTGTCAAACCTGTGATGGAGACCTATATGTCTAGTAACAGGAGTAATTACCTTACCATTTCCAGAATAACATACATGATCCCTAATCCTTTGGCGAAATTCCCGGATGGTTTTTACTAATGTAAAAGGCATGGCATTTACATGTCATTAGATAGATTATGACTCGTGTTTTGCAATCAGCAAAATGCCGTGATTGATGCCACCCAGGGGCAGCGATGGCAACGTCCACATTAAGATAAAAGATAAAAAGCAGTAAGATAAAAAAAGTCTTCTGTGTGCAGCAGCCTCCCCAGCACCCCCTAATACTTATCTGAGCCCCATATCTGTCCAGCGTTGTCCACTCAGCCATCTGGGACTTTCCCTCCTGATTGACTCCATTGGCTCCCGTGGCTGTCAAAGTAAGTTAGCCAATCAGAAGATAGAGGGGGCGGGGTGTCTGAACACAGAGCTGCAGCTTGGCTCGAGTGCCCCCACAGCAAGCAGGAGGGAGGGGCCAGGAGCAATGAAGAGGAGGATCCAGGCAGCAGGTAAGCATAACAGGTTTGTTATTTAAAGAAAAAAAAGAGACTTTACAATCAGTTTAATGTAATATCAAAAGTTGTTTTTAACCGTTTTAAAGCGGAGCTGCGCCTAAAAAGGGAAGTTTCCGCATTAAGGCCCCCTCCTCTTTATGAAATAGAACTTTAATTTTGGGGGGTGAGGGGGGGGCGGAAGAAGGTACCTGGTTTTGACAGGTACTCGCTCCCACTTCCGCTACGATCACCTAGGCAATCGGAGTGGAAGTTCTCCTCTTCCCCTCCCTCCCAGCAGTCTTTGGAGACTAGTCACAGGTTCCGGAAGACAATGTCAGAGCTGGGCGCCCACACTTGAGATGATGGCGCTGGGGATAGAAGACAGATGAAAAAATAGAATTTTTGTAAGAACTTACCGTAAAATTATTTTCTCCGAGTCCTCTGACAGTCGCCGCCCACTCATACAGTCTTCACTACTGGGTATTGGTCTTATCCACAGGAGAAAGCTAAGCAGAAGATTTTGTTAGAAACATTCACAAAAACTTTGCATAGACACACCTACAGGGGGCTGTTCCTCTGGTCCAATACCCCCCTGCTAGCAGCATTCCCAATTCAGTTTGGTAGCAAGCAGTAGATAGTCCATGAACCCCAAAAGAGGGGCGGTGACTGTCAGAGGACTCAGAGAAAATAATTTTACGGCAAGTTCTTACAAAAATTCTATTTTCTCTTACGTCCTCTGACAGTCGCCGCCCACTCATACGGTCTTCACTACTGGGATGTCCCAAAGCAGTGTAGATGTGAGGGGTGGGAAACGTCAGAGAAAAGAACCTTATCTGAACCAGAAAGGTAAACACTGGGTAACAGGAAAGCTCAACAGGAGCAAACAAAACCCTGGAAAGCAAAATAACCAAGGGGTAAAAAAAAACCCAACAGGAGGGGACAGGCGAAAAAACGCCATGTCTCCCCTAAGGCACTGCCGCACTCAGAACTTTGCGGCCTAAGGAAGCATCTGCCGATGCCAAAACTTCAAGTTTGTAAAATTTTGTAAAGGTGTGCACGGACGACCAGGTCGCTGCTTTGCACACCTGGGACACCGACGCCTGATGGCGGAAGGCCCAAGACGCACTCACCGCTCTGGTAGAGTGCGCCGTGACAGGGAAGGGCGGAACCCGTTCCCTAAGCGAATAAGCCTGTACAATCGTCTGTCTGCTCCATTTAGAAATGGTTGCCACAGACGCAGCCATACCCTTCCGAGGTCCCTCAGGAAGGACAAAAAGAGAATCCAACTTTCTGAAGGATTCAGTAGACCAGTGGTTCCCAACTCCGGTCCTCGGGACCCACCAACAGGCCAGGTTTGCAAGATAACTAAATTACATCACAGGTGATCTCATTTGCTGCTCAGTGATTGCAGTATTCTAGTCTGCATCCCCCAAGGTAATACTTAAAATCTGGCCTGTTAGTGGGTCCCGAGGACCGGAATTGAGAACCACTGCAGTAGACGACAGGTACACCCTGATCGCCCAGACTACATCCAAGGAATGCAAGGCAAACTCCTTAGGTTTCGCACACGGCGAAGGCAAGACAATGTCCTCATTGAGATGAAAATCGGACACCACCTTTGGAAGGAAAGATTGATGAGGGCGCAAGACCACCTTATCCCCATGAACAACCAGGTAGGGGGAGCGGCAAGACAGGGCCGCCAACTCCAACACTCTGCGAGCAGATGTGATCGCCACCAGAAAGGCGACTTTCCGTGACAGCGCAGGCAGAGGAATCTCCCGTATGTTCTCAAATGGAGGACGTTGCAAAACGGACAGACCTAAATTCAAGTCCCAAGGAGGCAAGGGTGTCCTCCTAGGGAGAGCAAGATGGCGCACCCCTTGAATAAAGGTGCGGATCAAGGAATTTAACGCCAAGGGGCGCTGGAAAAGAATGGCCAGCGCAGATAACTGACCCTAATAGTGGTCAGCGCAAGACGCTGGTCCGCACCAGATTGCAGGAAGGATAACACCCTTGCCACCGAAAAGGAGCGAGGATGGAAACCTTGCGATTCACACCAGGCGAAATAAGCCTTCCAGGTACGATAATAAATCTTACCGGACGAGGCTTTCCTAGCCTTGAGTAGGGTAGGAATGACCGCCGACGAGAGACCCCGATCTCTCAAGACCTGGCTTTCAACAGCCACGCTGTCAAAGCCAGTGACTGTAAAGCAGGATGGAAGATCGGCCCCTGAGACAGCAGATCGTCTCGTAATGGGAGCCGCCAGGGAGGCTCGACGACCAGTTGCATGATGTCCGCGTACCATGACCGGCGAGGCCAGTCTGGGGCCACTAGAATCACCAACCTCGGTTCAGGAACCTGGACAACAACTGAATCGGGGGGGGGGGGGGGGGAAGGCATAAATCAGGTGATACCGATTCCAAAGCACTACCAACGCGTCCGAGGCGTCTGCCAGAGGGTCACGTGTTCTTGCCACGAACCTTTCCACCTTGTTGTTTAGACGAGACGCAAACAGATCCACGTCCGGGGATCCCCATCGCTCACACAGCATCTGAAACACCTCCGGGTGTAGGGACCATCCCCCCTGGTCCAGGGTCTGACGGCTCAGATAGTCGGCCTGCCAGTTCTCCACACCTGGAATGTGAACTGCCGAAATCGCCAAGACCCGCGTCTCGGCCCAGGACAGAATCTCAGCCACTTCCATGGCCGCCCGGACACTCCTGGAGCCCCATTGGTGATTTATGTAAGCCACCGCAGTTGCGTTGTCAGTCTGCACACGCACAGGGCGGCCCCGAAGATGATCCGACCAACGGAGCAAACATAGTCTGATCGCTCGCAGTTCCAAGACATTTATTGGTAGGGAGGATTCCCCCTCCGACCAAGTGCCCTGGGCAGACAAATTGCCCAGAACGCCACCCCAGCCCGACAGGCTGGCGTCCGTGGTGACCACCTTCCATAACAACGGCCGGAAGGACTTCCCTTCCATTAGAGCTGGAGACTGGAGCCACCACAGAAGATCCTCTCTGACTTGGTGGCTCAAAGAGATCCTCCTTTCTAAGGAATGAGGACGTCTGTCCCACCTGGCCAGAATTTCCGCTTGCCGAGATCGTGTGTGGAACTGTGCAAATGGTATCGCCTCGAAGGCTGACACCATCAATCCCAGGGACCGCATGCAGGTCCTGAGCAATGAGGACACATTGTCCCTGAGGGACCTGACCTCGTTCTGCAGAGTCCGGAGTTTGTCCTCCGGCAGGAAGACCTTCGCCTGGGCGGAGTCCAGAACCATCCCCAGGTAAGGGAGGCGAACAGAAGGAGACAATGTCGACTTCTGAAAATTGATGGTCCACCCAAACTCCTGGAGCATCTGAACCGTGGTTGACAGGTCGTGCAACAGAGTGGCACTGAAACTTGACCATAACAGGATATCGTCCAGATACCCAAGGATTGCAATCCCCTGTGCCTGCAACAGGGCCAGGACAGGAGCCAACACTTTGGTAAACACCCTTGGAGCCGAAGCGAGACCGAAAGGCAACACCACGAAATGATAGTGCTCCTCCGCGATTGCGAATCGGAGGTACCTCTGATGACCTTCGTAGATGGGGATGTGTAAACACGCATCCTTGAGGTCGATGGAAGCCAGGAAATCTCCTGGACTCAGGGAGGCCACCACCGATCTGAGGGATTCCATGTGGAACTTTTGAACCCGCACGAAGCGGTTTTTAGAAACTTTAGGTCCAGAATCGGACGCACCTTGCCCTCCTTTCTGGGAACCGTGAACAGATTAGAGTAAAAACCCTGAAACTTGTCCCGATGTGGTACCAGGACGATCACCCCCTGGGCGAGGAGATCCCGAACCGCCCGTTGGAGATCTTGAAAACGATCTGGGGTCAAATGAAGATTGGAGGGAAAGAATCTGTCTGCTGGGAGTGATCGAAATTCGATTTTGTACTCTGACCGAATGAGTTCCTGAACCCATCTGTCCTGAATCTTGGCCAGAATCTTGGGAAAACAGTGCAGACGTCCCCCCACCCCTGAAACAGGTGAGGGCACCCCTTCAAGTCGAGGCGGACTGGGCTGCCGTGCCAGTGTGGGTGGCTTTTGATTTGCCCACCCAAGGCTTCTTCTGGCCACCAGAGGCCTTGAAGGATTTGCCCTTGTCTTGTGCCTTCAAGGCACGAAAGGACCCCTGGTTAGGTTTAAAGGAAGGGCCCCGCTTACAGCGGAAAGACTTGCCCCTGGACACCTGGGGCAGCAGCGTGCTTTTACCCCCAGTGACCCCCTTCACCAATTCGTCCAGGGAGTCCCCAAAAAGGCGATTCCCTGCATAAGGGATGTCACATACCGTCTTCTTGGAAGACTGGTCGGCGGACCAGCTTTTCAACCACACGATGCGACGGATCGTCACTGCGACTGCAGATAAGCGTGAGACTAAAGGGGCCTCATCCAAGGCCGCGTCACACAGGTATAAAACAGCCTGAATAATTTGGTTCACCATCTCCAGAGTAGCAGGAGGGGTGGAATCAGCCACAAGGGTGCGTCTTAGCACCTTAGTCAACTCCACCACAGGCTGAGAGACCATTACTGAGGCGAACACGGGTTTCATCAAGGAAGCTGCCACCAGATAGGAGTGGCGGGTAAGAGACTCCACCCGCCTATCCGCCGGGTCCTTAAACACTGGAGAATCCTCAGCAGGCATCAGAGTGGCTTTATTTAGCCTGGATACAGTGTGGTCCACCTTAGGGGCCACAGTCCAGCGCAAATCCATCGGAGACGCAAAGGGATAACGGTACTGAAACCGCTTAGGCACCACAAAATTGCGCTTTAAATTGTGCCATTGTTCATTCACGGTTTCGTGAAACTCAGTGGGACAGGGAAACACCTGAACCGACTTCTAGGTTTTGCGGGTCCCAAAAGAAGACCGCTTACCCGGCAGGTGGGGCTCATCTTCTAAATGTAGCGTGTCTAACAGAGCTAATGAGCGCAGACATTGCAGCGGGTTCTCTGGCCGACCCTGAGGGGGGAATCCTCCACCTCCTCCTCCCCATCCGACTGAGATCCCTCAGGGGGTACACTGTCCGTGGCAACCATATCTAGCTCCGAATCAGAAGATTGAGATAGCCTGGGCCTTTTCTTAGAAGCCCGCTCAGACATCAACAGATCCACTTTGGACGCTAAAGTCATAAGTGCAGCAGTAAGAGAGACTATTGCAGAGGATTCAGGAGTACCTGAACCCTCCATCAGAGCTGGGGAGAATTTGCTATACTGGGACTCCATCAGAAACACTTAGAAATTAAATGGCGCTGGCCCTTTAAATCGGCGATAGCGGCGGTTCCCACCGCAATGCACTGCAATGAGTGACTAGCCTGTGCTACTAAGTCTGAAAGATAACTGCCAGCAGAGATATAACCAGAAAAAATAGCAGAAAAGCCCCCAGAAGTGTGTCTATACTGTACCCACGCTGCCAGCTCGATCTGTGTGCTTGGAAAGAGGAAATTATGTCACATCACTAGAGGCCGAGCAAAGGTCTGAGCCACAAGAAAATGGTTGCCAATGTAAGTCTATGGGGGAGGCTCCGATAAAATGGCCACCGAGCATATAAGGAAACACATTGCCCACACTAAAGATGGCGCCCGAAAGGGCGCCAAAGCATTACAGAAAATGGCTACTGCCCTAACATGTGGCCAAAAACAGCCTGCCCACACCTGAAATGGCGGCCCTGCGGTTTTACACTGATACAGCCCCCACAAACATGTCTGTACCCCCAAAACATTGCACAAGCATCACAAGGGACTGAGGGACCCCCGTAAACCCCCCACACCGCGGCAGAACCGCTATAGCGCCCCCGCAGGGACTTCAGGACAACCAGTGCCATTCCCAGCTCCGCAAACGCTGTAGTCTTCTGAAGTCTGACTAAGCGCAGGAACAAATAAAAAGCTATAAGTGTAAAGAAAAATCACTTTTGCAGAAATAAAAAATAATAAGAAGAAAAGGCTGAGACTGCAGCCCCAGCCAAGGTAAGCCTGCCTACTCCTAACTAGGCAAAAGACAAACTGAATTGGGAATGCTGCTAGCAGGGGGGTATTGGACCAGAGGGACAGCCCCCTGTAGGTGTGTCTATGCAAAGTTTTTGTGAATGTTTCTAGCAAAATCTTCTGCCTAGCTTACTCCTGTGGATAAGACCAATACCCAGTAGTGAAGACTGCATGAGTGGGCGGTGACTGTCAGAGGACGAAAGAGAAAGGAAAGCTTCAGTGAGCACATGACTGGACCCTGGGACAGGCGAGTGTCTGCTGACTTTTAATAAGCAAATATATGACTGGTGCTACCCTTTCAACCTGCAGCTTTTATTAAATATCTGATGGTTTTGTCATGAGGCTCCTGATTCAGGCACTTCCTGTTACAGGGTAACAGTGTTTTTGTCTCCTAATTTCTCTCCTGTCTTGTCCCCAAGACAAACTCTGCAGTGGTTTTGCACAGAGCTGCCCTGATCCTCCTCTTCTTGAATCCCTGCCTGCACTCCTGGCCCCTCCCTCCTGCCGAGTGCCTCCAGAGCAAGCAGCTTGTTATTTGGGCACCCAAGCTGGACCACTCCTGAGCAGCTGCTTTAGGAGTCCTTTCACACATTGAGCTGTGGCTCAGCCCTGTTTCGCTCTCTCTCCTCATTGGCTCACTGGCTGTAATGGACAAAAATTGGCTCCTGCTGCTGTCTAAGCCAATGAGGAGGGAGAGACCTCCAAGATCCAAGGCTCTTGTACACATTGCTGGATCGCAATGGGGATCAAGTATTAGGGCTGGTAGGGGGGGGGGGGGAAACTGCTGCACAGGTGACATTTTCTACCTTAAAAGTGGTTGTCCTCAAGGTTTTTCACCTTAACTAACCTGTGATGCAGCTCCCCCCAGGCCCTCTCTTTTTCTTACCTGGGCCACATCCGTTCCAGTGATGTGCACGAGCACAGCAACTCCAGCCGCTGTCTCTCTCCTCATTGGATAGATTGATAGCAGCAGGAGCCATTAGCTCCCGCTGCTTTCAATCAAATCCAGTGACACGGGGGGCAGGGCCGAGTCCCACTGTCTGTGTCAATGGACAGGGAAATCGGCTTTCTGTGGGGGTACCTGATGAAGAGGAGGGGCTTGGAGTGCCAGTAGGGGGCACGCCAGAAGAAGAGGATCTGGGCTGTTCTGCGCACAACTATTGCACAGAGCAGGTAAGTATAGGCATGTTGCTTATTTTTATAATAAAAAAAAATTTGTTTAATGCATAGAATGCCAGAAAACAATTCTAAAGAGCAAACTCTTGAAATATTGCAATTCTTTGTTATTAGGTCATGTGGCCACAAGCTGGGCTAAGCGTAAGCACATCACATGTCCTGGTGTTGTCACTTTAACTTTTTCCAACCCTCCCTTACAAGCCATGCACAGTGGAGTGCATTGTTAGTCAGATATCTGATCCACTCCATCCTACCAGGGTTCAATGATAAGAAAGTAAGCTGTAAAGAAAAAATGCAGTCACGTGACCTACTGTACTATGAAGCCAGCCATGTCTAGTAAGTGATATACGGCTTATTTACTAGGAGGGCACAATGTGGCCTGTGGTAGTCATGCTGCACTGAGCAGACGGAAGTCCAAATGAAAAGCAAGATCAATCAGTAATATAAGAAGAAAGCCTCAAATAATTAAAAATAGATTTTAAAATTACTTAAAAGTCATATATTAATTTCCACATTGTATTTCAATTATTTCTAACTTACTCCTATTATTCTGACAAATCTTGAAGTTTGAAAACTTACTTTGTGAAGAGTCTTACACATACCTGAATTCTGTGACATGTATTCACTATGCCCAGTGTGTAGGCACTGCTGTGTCACACATTTCACAGAGTTTGCCTTCCGAACTACAGAGGAGCCGAGAAGGAGGAGCTTGAGGGGGCAGAATCAGTATAGGAATCACAGCTTGCAGGCAGCAAGATACCATGGGATATATAGTCCTTAGGAATTGAAAGTAAACAGCAGAGGAGAAGCTGCAAAGCATGCTGCGAATTAAGGAAGTTGTAGAAAGAGATGGCCAGCAGGCAGGCAGCAGTCACAAAATGAATGGAGATTTTTCAACTAAGCGTAATTGGATTGTCAAAAATAACTACTGTTTATGTTGCTATATATACACAATGCTGATGTTATTAAATGAAAGTGTGTGTGGGGTGCTAAGGGGTGTTCAAACCACTTTAACCCTACTCCTCTAGGAGAACCTTTTTCAGTAATGCCATTAACCACCTTCAATATCTTCTACCTCAATCGACACAAAGGGGGAGCCTTCAGGGCTATGTCAAATAAACATGCCCTAACAGAGCACCCGGCTGGGGTGACCAGTCTCCTAAACAGGAAATGCAGCCGCTACAACAATTCCTGATAAACTCATGGTAAAAGCCAAAAGTTCAGAATAGCTGCTCCAGGTGAGCTGAAGAGAAAGACCTTGTGAGGGTAAGATCAAGGGTGCCGGTGTTCCGTGAAAAAAACCACACCCGTGAAAATTCCCTACCCTCGTCACTTCCGATGCACTTATGTCATTGAACAGCTGAGGAGCTTAGCATTGCCCATTATCAAAGGTCCAGAGGGTAGGGAATTTTCACGGTAGTGTGTTATAACGTTACACCGCATCAGCTGTTGCCGCAGTTACATTAAAACATCTCGGCTGCAACATAAAATCATCTCCGCTCCTACCCCTGTCACTTCCCTGATTTCGGCTACTAAATGTAAAAGCGGCGGATGTATGAAAATATAAATCACGGAGATCTCGGCTCAGTGATTTATATTTTCATAGACCCGCCGCCGCTTTTACATTTAGTAGCCGAGATCAGGGAAGTGACAGCGGTAGGAGCGGAGATGATTTTATGTTGCAGCCGAGATGTTTTAATGTAACTGCGGCAACAGCTGATGCGGTATAACGTTACAACACTCTACCGTGAACATTCCCTACCCTCCGGACCTTCGAGCATGCGCAATGCTAAGCTCCTCAGCTGTTCAATGACGTTCCAGGAGCTGTGAGCATGCGCACTGCTAAGCTGCTCAGCTGTTCCATTACGTATATAAAAGGAAGTGACGAGGGTAGGGAATTTTCACAAGGTAGGGTTTTTTAACGTTACACCGATCTGTATAAATGCATGTGAATGAAAAGTTCTGGGAAATCGCTGCACTCCTTTTCAAGAAGTGCAGCAATTCCAGAAGTTTTTATTGGCGTGCATTACAGTGAAAGCCACTGACTTGAAGCAGTGCCTCAACAACAAAGCTAGGGTACTTTCTTCAATTATAAAAAAAAAATTCCCCAACTGCAGCTTTAACCACTTTAACTCCAGCCACTGTGATGCTACTGCGGCACAGTGGCTCGTTCCCGTCCAGCGACGTAGACCTACGTCGCTGGACTCCTCCCCCTGTAGGCGGCGCTCCCGCTGTTTTCAGTCACAGAGGGAGTCGGGCCAGGGGAGGAGCAGCGGCGATCGCCGCTGCTCTGCCCCGATCGTCGGGGAATCGAGTGAGGAGATCCGCCCGCCTGTGTAAACAGAGCGGGCGGATCTCCTAAGTGACAGGGACTGACAGATCGGAGTGTTCAGCATAGCTGAACATCCGATCTTTCCTTCTGTCACATAGTCACCTCCCCCCCCACACGTCAGTAAGCACCAGGCATACATTAACCCCTCCCTCTCCAATAAAATTAACCCCTTCACTGCCAGTGTCATTTTTACAGTAACAGTGCATATTTATAGCACTGATTACTGCAGTAATGTCACTGGTACCCCCAAAAGTGTCAAAAATGTCAGTCAAGGGTCCGATCTGTCCGCCGCAATGTCGCAGTCCCGCAAAAAAAAAAAATTGCAGATCGCCGCCATTACGCGTTAAAAAAAAAAACACCAAAAATGACAGAAATCTTTCCCGTAGTTAGTAAACGCAATAACTTTTGCGCAAACCAATCAAAATACGCTTATCGTGATTTTTTTTACCAAACATAGGTAGTAGAAAACAAATTGGCCAAAAATTTTAAAAAAATTTGATTTTTACATTTTTTTGGGGGGGAATTTCATATAAAAAAATGTTAAAAATATTGTTATTTTTTCAAAATAAACGCTCTTTTTTTGTTTATAGCGCAAAAAGTAAAAAGCGCACAGGTGATCAAATACCACCAAAAGAAAGCTGTTTGTGGGAAAAAAAGGACGTAAATTTCGTTTGGGTACGGCGTCGCACGACCGCACAATTGTCAGTTAAAGTCGCACAGCGCCGAATCGCAAAAAGTGGCCTGGACGTAAGACAGCAAAATCCTCCGGTGGTAAAGTGGTTAAAAGTAGCACAGGAATAAAAATGAAAAAAACTGCTATTATTCTTATTCTGGTGCAATGGCTCCCCATATGTATATTTCTTAAAGCTTGCAATGCTACATTTAACATACTGATAACAAAAGCTGTAAATGTGCCGCAAAGTGGCATCAAAATTAGTTACTGCTATGCAGATGGCAGTATCAGAAGATGCAATTCTAGCAGTAGCTTTCCTGTGAAAGTTATAAACTTGTACAACACAGAGATATTCTTATCCAACACAGAGATATTCTTATCCAAGTCTAAGTACCCGAACTTAAAAAAAAAAAAAAAAAAAGTCTAATTTTACTCAATCAAGTGCTATCATAGTAAGTGTGGTCACTGTGTGGTTCATCAGAGTGAACCTCTAGTAAAACTAGCTGTTCTGCATTAAGGCAGGAACAATAACATTTATCCAGAATGACTAACTATGTAACTATGTAACTATGTAACTATGTATAAACAGGCAATAGAATCGAAAGAAAAATGATATATTATTACCTTTACCCATGAGTATCTGCAGTGTAAATGAATAGAATCCATTTCATACTCCTTAAAGCTCCCAAAGTGTAAAACATCTGTCTAGATCCACTTTGAGAATGAAAGTTGCCTGGCCAAGGTACTCTGCAGTGACACTTTGGTCACACACATGAAAGCTGTCAATGGTTAACCACACCAGATAGTTACCACTCAACAGAGGAAAAAAAGAAAAAGTCACCCCACAAAACGTCACAGCCTGAATTCAAACACAGCTGACCGTTCTTATGAATATAGATCGTGGAGATCAAATGCACCCAGACAATGAATAAAAGAGAATCTTTCTGACATAAAGGGCATCTATCATGATGCAAAATACACGGAACTGCTGCAAACGTAAGCGACCATACTTCTCATTCAAACAGTAGCCCAGTGGTATCAATGTTCAGCTTCACTGCTCTTGTACTAGCATATACTGTAAGAACTAAAGCAATTTACTAGCACACACACAGTATAGATCTAAAACCCCGTCATACATAAACAGTGATGTATATACAATATCTCACAAAAGTGAGTACACCCCTCACAGTTTTGTAAATATTTTATTATATCTTTTCATGTGACAACACTGAGCTCCGGGTTCACATTAGTGCGATCACGGAGATCACATGTAATTTGGAGTGCACTGCTCCTAAATTACATGCGATCTCATGTGCGGTGCAAATTTCAGCCATACACTTTGTATGGCTGAATTTGCACCGCATCCGCACTAAACACGCACCTGACCCTTTTTTTTTTATCCGCAGCAGAATTGGATCGCATAATGGTTCACACTAGTGCGATCCGATTCTGTGCGAACTTACAGATCACACTGCGATATGAGATCGTCACTGGGGGTGTCGTTAACTTTTAATTGACACCCCTTGCGTATCGCATATGGCATATCATTGAAGTCTATGCAGGTCGCTCCGGGTCGCCCCAAAGAAGCTCCGGACCCTTTTTCTAAGTCGGAGCGACTTGTGTCGCTCCTATTAGAATGGGTCCACAGCTTCTCTATGGAAGGCGACCTACGGCGACCTGTCAGGCGACCAGGTCGCCTGACAGGTCGCCCCAGTGTGAACGGGCTCTTACTTTGTGAGTATGATGTGTATATTGTCTTATTTAAATAAATTGTTTTAAAGATAATGCGCTAGCTAGGCTGGTGCGCCCTCTGTACCTTTTCTTTTTAAAATTGTGGTGCCATTAAGCTGTAATGGCATCGCAATCGCGTCCCGCGTTTTGCTGGGAAATGGAATCATGCGCGGTATCACCTAGTGGTGAATGGAGCCTACACATAACCAACTTACTAATACAGCCGCAAGAAAAAGTATGTGAACCCTTTGGAATGAAATGGATTTCTGCACAAATTTGTCATAAAATGTGATCTGATCATCATCTAAGTCACAACAATAGACAATCAGTCTGCTTAAACTAATAACACACAAAGAATGAAATGTTACCATGTTTTTATTGAACACACCATGTAAATATTCACAGTGCAGGTGGAAAAAGTATGTGAACCCTTGAATTTAATAACTGGTTGAACCTCCTTTGGCAGCAATAACTTCAACCAAACGTTTCCTGTAGTTGCAGCTCAGACGTGCACAACGGTCAGGAGTAATTCTTGACCATTCCTCTTTACAGAACTGTTTCAGTTCAGCAATATTCTTGGGATGTCTGGTGTGAATCGCTTTCTTGAGGTCATGCCACAGCATCTCAATCGGGTTGAGGTCAGGACACTGACTGGGCCACTTCAGAAGGCGTATTTTCTTCTGTTTAAGCCATTCTGTTGTGGATTTACTTTTATGCTTTGGGTCATTGTCCTGTTGCAACACCCATCTTCTGTTGAGCTTCAGCTGGTAGACAGATGGCCTTAAGTTCTCCTGAAAAATGTCTTGATAAACTTGGGAATTCATTTTTCCTTCGATGATAGCAATCCGTCCAGGCCCTGACACAGCAAAGCAGCCCCAAACCATGATGCCCCCACCACCATACTTCACAGTTGGAATGAGGTTTTGATGTTGGTGTGCTGTGCCTCTTTTTCACCACACATAGTGTTGTGTGTTTCTTCCAAACAACTCAACTTTGGTTTCATCTGTCCACAGAATATTTTGCCAGTACTGCTGTGGAACATCCAGGTGCTCTTGTGCAAACTGTAAACATGCAGCAATGGTATCCTCCCATGAAATCCGTTCTTGTTTAGCGTTTTACGTATTGTAGATTCACTAACAGGGATGTTAGCATTTGCCAGTGACTTTTGTAAGTCTTTAGCTGACACTCTAGGATTATTCTTCACCTCACTGAGCAGTCTGTGCTGTGCTCTTGTAGTCATCTTTACAGGACGGCCACTCCTAGGGAGAGTAGCAGCAGTGCTGAACTTTCTCCATTAACTGCTTGCCGACCGCCGCAAGTAGATTTACTGCGGCGGTCAGCCCCTGCCAGGCAGAGTGACGTTAATTAACGTCACTAGCCTGGGAGGGTCTGGGGAGCGAGCGCGCGCCCGCGGAGGCGCGCTCCCGCTCACGCGCGGTCACGCACCCCCCCGCGCGTGTGACCAGTGGACCCGATGTCCGCCGGCCACTCGGCGATCGGCGGGGGAGAGGGAGAATGTCAGGCAGCTTGTGTAAACAAGCTGCCTGTCATTCTCCTCGCTGTAAAGACACTGATTACACGGATCTAGTATGTAGATCCGTTGATCAGTGTCCTTACAGCTAGAGCCACAGCCAATCACAGTAAGAATCACGCCCCTAGGGACACACACAGCCCCTCCCTCCCAAATAAAGTTAACCCCTTCACTGCCAGTGTATTTTTACAGTAACAGTGCATATGTATAGCACTGATTACTGTAGTAATGTCACTGGTAACCCCAAAAGTGTCAAAAATGTCAGTCAAGGGTCCGATCTGTCCGCCGCAATGTCGCAGTACCGCAAAAAAAAAAAATCGCAGATCGCCGCCATTACGCGTTAAAAAAAAAAACACAACAAAAATGACAAAAATCTTTCCCTTTGTTAGTAAACGCGATAACTTTTGCGCAAACCAATCAAAATACGCTTTTTGCGATTTTTTTTACCAAACATAGGTAGGATAAAACAAATTGGCCAAAAATGTTAAAAAATTTTGATTTTTACATTTTTTTTTGGGGAATTTCATATAAAAAAATTTGAAAAATATTGTTATTTTTGCAAAATTGTCGCTCTTTTTTTGTTTATAGCGCGTGATCAAAAAATCGCACAGGTGATCAAATACCACCAAAAGAAAGCTCTGTTTGTGGGAAAAAAAGGACGTCAAATTCGTTTAGGTACAGCGTTGCACGACCGCGCAATTGTCCGTTAAAGTCACGCAGTGCCGAATCGCAAAATACCCCCTGGTCTTTTAGCAGGAAAATCCTCCGGGGCTTAAGTGGTTAATAGACAATTTGTCTTACCGTGGACTAGTGAACAGCAAGGCTTTTGGAGACACTTTTATAACCCTTTCCAGCTTTATGCAAGTCAACAATTCTTAAATCGTAGGTCTTCCGAGAGCTCTTTTGTGCGAGGCATCATTCACATCAGGCAACGCTTCTTGTGGGTTTTTTATAGGGCAGGGCAGCTGTAACCAACACCTCCAATCTCATCTCATTAATTTGACTCCAGTTGGCTGATATCTCACTCCAAATAGCTCTTGGAGATTTCATTAGTCTAGGGGTTCACATACTCTTTCCTGCACTGTGAATGTTTACATGGTGTGTTCAATAAAAACATGGCAACATTTCATTCTTTGTGTGTTATTAGTTTAAGCAGACTGTGATTATCTATTGTTGTGACTTAGATCAGTGGTCCTCAACGCCGGTCCTCAGGGCCCACTAACAGGCCAGATTTTAAGTATTACCTTGGAGAGATGCAGACTAGAGTACTGCAATCACTGCGCAGCAAATTATATCACCTGGGATGTATATCAGTTATCTTGCAAACCTGGCCTGTTAGTGGGCCCTGAGGGCCAGGGTTGAGGACCACTGACTTAGATGATCAGATCACATTTTATGACCAATTTGTGCAGAAATCCATATCAATCCAAAGCGTTTCACATACCTTTTCTTGCAGCTGTACTTTACATAGCTGTAAAAGAAAACAACAGCAGTACCAAAGCATCTTAAAGTGGAACTACATAGCATCTGAGCACCACAAACCAAAATGCTATTTAAGCCTGTACCTGCTGAACCTGCCGAGATTCGAACTGTGTATTGGCAGGCTGAATGTACCAAGTTGATTGCTTAACTAGGGTACAACAAGCCTGCAGGGTATTTACTTGCAATTATCGCTAGCAGCTACTTTATATTAGAGTCCACATATTCCTTTTGTGTGCACTTAATCCTGGCCACACATGCTCCAACCGTTCGTGAACCACTCCACCACACACTGCACTCATCCACTCCTCAGGAGGACATCGCACATCTGTGACGAAACACACAAGTCGGTTCCGCTTCTTTTGGAAAACGCGCTGGAGGGCACAGCAGTGTTCCTGGTTTCATGTCTATTCACATTGTAAGTGCATATTTATCTTTTTACTCCTTGGGGTTAAAATAATGTAATTTTTGACTTCCCGTAAAATACATTTTTTTGTGTTCATTGACTGACACAGCTCCTTTGGATTCTTGACCATTGGGTCATACTGCACCCTACAGGAGTAGGACACTAGGCAGGAAAAAAAAAAAAAACTTGGCTACACCTATGGGCTGTCCCAGGAGTTATACTCCCCCACTCTGCTATAGGTACTCAGTTTTGTTACAAGCAGTGTCAAAAGTATTATAACTTCATAGAGGGGTGGGTGCTGTGTCCGTCAACGCACGCAGCAAAATGGATTTTATGGTAAATCAAAAATCCCATTTTCTCTTTTGTTCATTGATGGACTAAGCTCCATAGGATTCTTGACCACTGGGACGCCCCAAGGCAGCAGGCAACATGAGGGATGGGAACAGCAAAAAGTTCCAAGGCTAACCATTAGCTAACCAGGTAACTGGAGCTCAACAAAAACAACTGGAGCCCACCTGAACAATACACCCGTAAAGAGGGAACAGACCCTCTAAACAGCAGCCTGCAAAACCTTGCGGCCAAAGGAAGCATCCGCAGATGCCAACACATCCACTATAAAATTTAGTGAAAGTGTGCATCGGCCACAAAGTAGCCGCCTTGCAAACCTGAGAGACGCCTGACAGAAGGCCCAAGAAGCGCTAAGCACCCGAGTAGAGTGCGCCTTGAAATGAAAAGGAGGAACCTGACCCTTGATTCGAATAGGCCTGAGTCACCATCTCTCTGATCGATCTCGAAATGGTCGCAGAAGAAGCGGACAGTCCTTTTTTTTGGCACATCCATGAGCACAAATAGTGAGTCCAATTTCCGGAAAGAGTCCGTAGCTGCCAGGTACACCCGAACCACATCCAGGGCATGCAATGCAATTGCCTTAGGATGTTTAGGCTTGGGTCACAGGGAAGGCAACACAATGTCTTCATTCAAATGAACTTTAGAAAGGAACAATGGACAGGGGCAAAGAACCACCAAGTAAGGGGTACAACAAGATAACGCTGCCAATTCTGACGTCCTGCAAGCAGAGTTGATAGCCACCAAAAAGGCCACCTTCTGGGACAGCGTATGCAGGGGAATCTCCCGAAATTTTTCAAAGGGAGGCTTCTGGAGAACCGAAAGCACCAAGTTCAGATCCCAGGGCGGTAGAGAAGACCGCACCGGTGGAGTCAAATGTCGAACCCCTTTGAAAAAGGCACGCACCAGGGAGTGCGTGGCCAGGGGTCATTGAAAGAAGACCGGCAAGGCCGACACCTGGCCCTTGATGGTATTCAAGGCCAATTTCTGCTCAACCCCCCGTTGAAGGAAGGTCAAGACCCAAGCCATCGAAAAAGAGCGAGGGTGAACACCAATCGACTCACACCACGAAATGTACGCTTTCCACGTTCGATAGTAGATCTTCCCAGGAGGAAGACTTCCTAGCTTTCAGCAGTGGCAGAATCACTAACCCAGGCAAACCTCCATCCTTCAGCAACTGGCTTTCAACAGTTAAGCCGTCAAAGCCAGCGACTGTAAAGCAGGATGGAAGTTTGGCTCTTGGGACAACCGATCCTCCCTGAGAGGCAGTCTCCAAAGGACGTCAACAGCAGCACTAGGTCTAGGTCAGCGTACCAAGACCAGCGAGGCCAGTCCAGGGCAGAGATGTATAGTAACGAAGTAGAACTACTTAAGTACTGTACTTAAGTACCGAAATGCGGTATCTGTACTTTCCTAGAGTAGAATTTTTTTCTCCTACTTCTACTTTTACTTCACTACATTTTTTCGATGATTTCGATACTTCTACTCAAGTATTTTTTTTTGTGCTGCATAGTTACTCGTTACTTTTAAAAAAATTACCATTGCCAGAACAGTAGATGGCAGGTTGCATAAAGCTCAAAAAAATGTGTATAATGTCATTTGTAAATCAGCGCATACGAAAATAAAGGCTGTGTATAATAAAAGCTGCTATACCAAATCTTTCCAATAAAAAGAAAATATGAAACAAACAAATAAATGGTGCTACAGCGCTTAAAGTGCATCAAGAAACTACTAACAAAACACAGGTTAATTATTTGAATAAATCATTTGAAATAATAAAAAACAATATGATGTTCAAACTTCTGACTTCTTTCTTTAATAACTACATAACACAGTACTTGTACTTCTACTTTCAGTACTTGAGTAGAAATTTTTTTTCAAAACTACTGGTACTTTTTACTTTTAGTACTTAAGTAGCAAATTTTTTGAAAAAACTACTTGCAATACTTAAGTAAAAAAAATGTTGAATACTTTAGTACTTCTACTTAAGTAACTTTTTCTGTGAGCACTTCCACTTCTACTCAAGTCACTTTTTGATCGAGCACTTGTACTTTTACTCAAGTAGAAATTTCGAGTACTTTATACAAGTCTGGTCCAGGGCCACTAGAATGACTGGAATCCCTCCTGCCTCAATCCCCCACAAGAGCCTCGGCAGAAGCTTGATGAGGGAAACCGTAGATCAGACAATACTGGCCACACAGGGCTGCCAGAGCATCTGTTGCGTCCCCCAGAGGATCCTCTGACCGTGCCACGAACCTCAGAACTTTTCTGTTGAGCCGGGACGCCAACAGATCCACCTCGGGGGTGCCCCACCGGAGACATATCTGATGAAATACATCCGGGTGAAGGGACTACTCCCCTTGGGCTAACGCCTGCCGACAGATAATCCGCCTGCCAGTTTTCTACTATGTGTACAGCGGAGAGGGCCAGAATGAAGCGTTCTGCCCACCGTAGATTGCCAGCTACCTCCAGAGCTGCCAACAGACTTTTTGTTCCACCCTGGTGATTAACATAAGCCACTGCCATGGCATTGTCCGACTGAATCCGTACTGGAAACCCCTTAAGACGATCCGTCCAGTGATCCAGGAACAGCCTGATTGACTGGAGTTCCAGGACATTTAATCGGTAGTCTCGACTCTTCCAGTGTCCACACACCCTGAGCGGAACTCCGACCCAGAACACCTCCCCTCCCGGACAGACTGGCATCTGTGGTGACCACTGTCCAATACAAGGGGAGAAAGAATTTTCCCTGTCAAAGAGTCGGAGAGCGTAGCCACCAGACCAGAGACCCTTTGGTTTCCCGGCTCAGCCAGATCGGATTGTCCAGAGACTTTGGACACTTGTCCCATATGACCAAGATCTTCCTTTGCAGGGACCCATCATGGAACTTTACAAACTGAACCACCTCGAAGGTAGATACCATGCGGCCCATCACCTGCATGCAAGTCTGGAAGGAGGACCACCTGCTGGACAGCAGGAGATGAATCACAGCATGCAACTTCTGGAGTTTGTCCAGAGGAAGGAACACTCTGGCTAGAGGCCCAGGAACCAGCGAAAACGTCCCCCTACCCCAGGCACAGGTGAGGGCGCACCTTCATGCTGAAGGGGCCTTGTCCATGGGTCTAGAGAATCCCGCTCTCCGCTTGCCAGAGCAAGGCTGCTTGGAACCTCCCAAGGAGGACTTGAAAGCTTCTGAACCCTTGTCAGTGGACCCTGAGGGACAAAAATACAGAGCCAAGAAGGGCAGGCCAGGTCTGCGACGAGGTTCCCTACCCTTACCAGCCCGCGGAAGAAAAGTACTCTTCCTCCCTGTGGGACTCCTAATGATGTCATCCAGGGTAGCCTCAAACAGGCAATCTCCCTGAAAACGTAGATCAGTTAAAGCCTTTTTAGGGTTCTGGTCCACAGACCAACACTTAAACCACAATACGCGCCTAAGTACCACTTCCGAAACAGACAGCCTAGAAATCAGAGGAGCCGCATCCAAAGAGGTATCCGAGACAAAACTTTAGCCCCTGGACAAACTGGTCTGCCAGTTCAGCAAAGGCAGGAGGAGCTGCTCACCCTCCAGGTCACGGCGCAAAAGTTTAGCCCACTCAGTCAGAGTTTCTGACACCAGGGCAATGGTGAAGACCCGCCTAAGCACCGAACCCGCAACAGTGAACATGTTGCGGGCCACAGCCTTCGCTTTTCTGTCAGCCGGATCCTTAAAGGCCAGCGATTCCTCAACCGGAATCATGGTCACCTTATTCAACCTGGAAACTGTGGGGTCCACCACCAGTGAAACAGTCCAATTTTTAAGAAGGCACTCTTCAAAGGGGTACCGCATCGCAAAGCGTTTAGGAACCACAAAAGGGACGTTTTGGACGCTGCTACTCTTTCGTGACAAATCTGTCAAAATAGGAGGGAAAAGGAAACACTTTCGTCGCTCTAGGTGGCTTGAGAAAGCCAAAGTGGACTGGTGCCTCCGCCGCAGCTTCATCCTCCATTTTTAGAGTTAGCCACACAGACACAATCAGTGCGTCCACCAGCACCTTTTCGTGTGCAGCTACAGGTGGAGAGGAATCATCCTTACTATCAGAAAAGTCGAGGTGCGTGGCTGCAGACCCCGCAGGGTGGGCTACTTCTGCGGCGGCCGAATCCGATTCAGGATCTGAGGAGACGGGGGGGGGGGGGGAAATAGGGGCCCTTTTATTGCTAGCCTGCCTCCCAAAAGCCACCTCCACCCGGGACACAAAGGACTCCACCGTCAGTGCATCAATGGATGGCTGGGACCCCAAGGGCCCTGCAGCTTCAAAGGGGGTCAGGTGGGGAAACGTGCTTCAAAGACTCCCATCAGTATATATAGGTGGACCCCCACACAAAACATGTCAAACACTGCTAAGGGACACCCCCACCGCTCTGGTAGCACCACCGGTCGCCAGCACCAGAGCACCCCACAATTCTGCAGCAGAGAGAGGGAGGAACCACCAGATTCATCACCCCACCAGGAAGGCACCAGCTGCACCAGGATAACACTTGCTCCATGTGTGGCGTCCAGGGAATAGAAAGATCCAGGAGTTAGCAACAGGGGAAAGGGAAACTGCCGCCCAGAGGCCCCTCTGTAATGGCCACCGCTTTGTAAAATGCAGGACCAATAGAAAATGGCCGCCAGCCATAGACTAATACAGGCTTTGACAAAATCGCTGCCCCACGCGGCTCCAAAAGGCTCGCAGGGACCCAGGAGGGATATCTGGGTCTCAGGAATAATACCTGAGGGAAGGGGGGAACCGGACAGAGACCCCCACACAGGTACAGCCCCCCCCCCGCCGATAGCCCAGTCACCGGCACCCTCACCACCATTACAGCACAATGCTTCAGTCCCAGAAAACAGCCCAGACAACCACACTACCCCAGATGGTGGATTGGGGGCTAGATGACCCAACGGGACTACCAGATTACAGGGGGGCCTAACGGGAGAGGAACCCAGGGGTCTGACGGTCCAAGGGAGGGGCCCTCCTCCACCCCAGGGGGACAGCTACTCACCATATTGGGAATCAGGAGGGCACTGCTCCAGACAGAACCTTTACGCTATCGAGATGGGGGGGTTGTCGACCAGGAGGAACGCTGCGACGCAGGCAGAGACTCAGTCACATGTGACCTCGCGAGGAGTTTAACTCGCAGTCCAGCCCCCACCCAGTGGGGCTATGTCGCGGCAGACCCAGCACAGAGCTGTGGTATGTGCGTGCTCGCAGGCCAGACTGGGGTGACCACTGGATCTAGATTATCCAGCCTGGATAAACAGGAAAACAGGAGATAGAAAGAGAAAAAAACTGCCAGGACCAGAGATCCCAGCAAGGAACTAGGTAGGTCCTTACTCCTGACTAGGCAGAAAAAAAACTGAGTACCTATAGCAGAGAGTGGGAGTATACCTCCTGGAACTGCCCATAGACCTAGTCAAGTTATTTTTCTGCCTAGGGTCCTACTCCTGTAGGGGGGCAGTATAACCCGATGGTCAAGAATCCTAAGGATCTGTGTCTGTCAATGAATGAAAGAGAAAAACGTATTACACTATGAGAGGTCTTCCTTTCTTCCTTTTTGATTGGTATGCTGGATACTGCATGGTGGTCCGAGAGGAACAGTGAAATATTTCTTGGTGAGATAGGATCTGGTTTAGGGTGCATACAGCAGAAACTACAACCAGAGTACAACCTGATCCAGCTTGTGAAACATCTGGCTTAAAGAGGTGCATGTAGACTTTATTGTTGCATTCAAGGGGGTCAATATAATCGGATGAGCGCGGTGTGTGATGGAGTGGTTCCTGCAAGTGTGGCCAGGATGAGGCGCACAAGAGCACACAAAAAAATATGCATTAAGGAGCCAATATCTAGGCTTTAAAACCACTTTAAAAAAATATATATTCATTTTTTTCATTCAACCAGCGGTTCCACACATTCAAGGTGGGTGGGGGAATCTTCTCACTGTGCCTTGTATTCTGGCAGTGGAAAGACTTGCTTTCCCTCACAATACACTGATTGAGCAGCAAAAGTCTGACAGGGTGGTTGTACAGAAGTCGATCTACTTCTGTACAGCCACACTACCCATACATGGATCAAAATTCAGCCGGGCCAGACCTTGCTGAATTGGCCGGATTTTGATCTATGTATGGCCGGCTTTAGCAATGTGTCTTCACCAATTTCAACATCAACTCAACAGTGAAACACCAATATTTGGGGAACGAAAGATCATTAAAGCTTTTTCATATCCCTGTGACATATCTCACACCTTTTATCAGAAATAAATGCAGAGGTAGACAAAAACAAATGACTGTCTAGGCAGACTGTTCTGATTTGCAGAGCAGTGACAAAATGTATCTTTAGAGAGATCCGCACCTTTTCATCTATGGTTCCTTACATTGGGCAATAGGATGAAAGGTAAAACATATTAAAGCCTATGTAAATCTTCAACTAGTAAAACAACCCATTTGGTATAAAATAGAAATGAAAGGCAGAACATTTGTGTATAGATCTAAAAATAAATGCATATTATATACACATATATACACACACACACACACACACACACACACATACATTCACACAACCCTTTTTCCCCTCTGTTCTCAGTTGCTTAAGAGCTCGGGGGAAGAGAAACAAAAGGACACGGAGCTTCCCAGTAAAAGGTTGTGGGAGGGGAAGGGGGGTGCAAGGACAAGTCTGATCATTGGAGGAGAGCAGGCTCAGCACAGCTAGAGAATTGATCACAGTGCGCTCTAATGCACATATCCGGAATATGAAATGTTGGGTTTTACACAAGGCCTTTGGGCTGAATCTGGCCCAGCAGACCATTTTATTCAGCCCTCGCACCTCTCCTGCAGCTGCAGGAGAGCTCCAATCCTCCTATAATAACCCATTATTACAGACTTAGGCTCCATGTACACGGGACGTTGTTAAAAGTCCCTTTGAATGCTGGAATTTTTAGGACGTTTGAAACGTCCGTTCGGTCGCGTTTGTACCCGCGTTTAGCGGCGTTTGGGGGCGTTTGCGTTTAGAAGCGTTCCTAGAGGTCAAAAAAATTATTCCCCTTTAAAATGGAAAAACGCGAACGCTAAACGCGGGTCATCGCGTTCAGACGCGTTTGTGCGTTTGAAACGCCGGGAAACACACGTTCGAACGCAAATAATTGCGTTCTAAAAAAAGTCCCTGAACGCAACTGCCTGCAAATGACTGTAAACGACCTGGTGTACATGGACAGATAAGATAAAATGTAGATGGATTCAGGGGCTTCTGAAAAAAACGCCCAACTGCTCCTAAACGGCCATTTCCAGCGTCCCGTGTACATGGACCCTTATACTAACACATAAAGACCTGTACCTCACAAAACAGAAAAAGTGTTAAAAACACATGCCACTATACATGTTAGTACACAAAGTGAAAATGTGTGCACAAGTCCAAACTTTATGGGTGCAATACTGCTTGTGCATAGTATACTGTATACATATCTATAAACTGTAGTGTACATACATATAAAAATGGGCCAAAACCTAGAAAAAAGATTAATAAGGAAAATAAAAACAAACATTTCCCCCATCACAGATCATAAACCTGGCTCAAGACAACAAGAGAGGCAAAGGTCAACTGGCTGTAATAGACTAATACATGGCAATACACTAGCAATGTAGAAAATTTACCGATGCAAAAACAATAAATTAGATGAGGATACTCTCCAAAGGCATTCAATGAGGTCACTACCGAACCAAACCCCTGGATGATTCCTTCCAGCAATCCAATAGTTGCTCCATTTTACAGGCTGACACTTCCTTGTTCCACCCAGCTGTAGCTTCAGACTGACATGGAATGCTGGCCGGCTGGTTTTCCCAGCTTGGAAACATTACAGTTGTAATAGAGTCCACCCTCTGGACTGTAAAAGAACACCCTTTGAATGCATCAAAGCATGATGCATTCTAGACAGGGAAGGGATTTCCAGATTTGCTGGCAAACAGAAATTTCCAAAATGTTTCAC
This sequence comes from Pelophylax lessonae, assembly GCF_965119305.1. NCBI lineage: Eukaryota > Metazoa > Chordata > Amphibia > Anura > Ranidae > Pelophylax > Pelophylax lessonae. The sequence goes on along the minus strand of NC_138779.1, from coordinate 85,890,588 downwards.
CATGCTAAAAGAGGAAGTAAACTATAGGTAAGCCTATAGATAGTGTAAACATCTCCTAAACGGTGCACATCAGTGACATCACTGCCGCATTCGCTCTGCAGGAACAGCCGCCCATGATGTTCCCTTCCGAGCCCTGTGCCGTGAACACGGGAGTCATCATGGCTCCGGCCTGTCATAGAGCCAGAGCCCATGAACCCGGAAGCAAGAAGGGAGTCAGGAGAAGATGGGAGCCCCTGCAACGCTGACATTGCAGAGCTGGAATAGAATCATTTTAAGGTAAAGCCCCGTACACACGCACAGATTGTTGGCCGTAAATTGTCGACCTAAGTCCGATCGGCCGATTGTAGGCTTGTTAGTATGATGCTTCCGACAACCAACTGCGACTTTTCGGCCGAAAAAAATCTGGTGTGCATGCTATAAAATTTTTGTTGGTCAACAACAGAACGGCCGATTGTTCCTCAGTCAGTACAGATTTTGGCAGACAAAAATCAGATGAGCAAGACTGGGCATGCTCAGAGAAGAAAAAACACAGGGAAAGTCAACCAGCACATGACATCACTTCTGAAGTTGGTTTTTGTTGGCCAACAAAAGTCCAGTGCAAGTCTAGAGCACATTTCAACCAACAAACAACACTGGACAAAAGACGGCCGATCGGTCGGCCAACAATCTGTGCGTGTGTACAGGGCTTTAGTTTCACATAATGTGCTAGTATGTGATGCATACTAGCACATTATGACTTTACCTTGCAGAGGGGAAAAAAAAAGTCCAGTGGTATACAACTGCTTTAAGGCTCCATTCAGACATCAAAGTCGCATGACAAGTTGTTCCCCATGTTTTCCAATGATAACCATTCATATATGTGCAACTTAAAGTTGCAGCATTTCATGCATTACTTTGGTCTGACTTTCATGCAACTTTAGGGCTGTAGACTTCAATGCTAACCCTCAAAAGTGGCATTAAAATTGTACCTAAATGTTATACAATGCAACAGTTTTCCATTATCATTGGTCAAAGCCAAAGTCGTATCCAAGTTGCATTAAATTTGCATAAATTTACACAAAAGTTGAACTCTAATTTTGGCACAACTTTGGAGTCCTAAAAGTGTGAATGGTGCCTAAAGCTAAACTCTGGGCAAAACCATAAACTGATTGCAAAAGCCATCTTGCGGTTTACCTAAAAACGGGTTCTTTTTCCTCCACGGTTCCTCCTGTGCTTAGCAATGATAACTCATTTTAGCAACAATGATAACATCTCCACTGTTGGCAAATGGAGTGATCTTCTTTTCCACCCCTGAAACGTCCAAAAAGGCCTCTTATTTTTTTTTTTTATATAAAAGTACAGTGTCTAAGAGTGGTAACACAAGGCAAACTGCCAACTTTCCAACCAAAGGGAGGTCACATGTTTAAAACTCTAAGGATTGCGTACAAAAAAACAAAAAGTGAGCCAAGTTTTCAAAAAAAGAAAAAGTGAGCCAAGTTTTCAAAGCATTTCTGACCATTGAATATGTAAAAGCCAATGCAGAGAAGCCCTAACACTGCAGTGCTGGCATCATCATGTCAATGCTGCATAGACCAGAGGGATCCATCTGCAGATCTCCTACCTATCCTTTCCGGATACTGTTAGATCAGTCGTGTGGCCATATGTGAGTGGTGGCAGAAAATAAATCAACTTACCTGTCTTTGCTACACAAATCCGCTCACCGCTGGTCCGACCACCACGACTAGAGTGCCAGAGAATCAGCCTCAACCTAATGCCCGAGGGAACTATCACAGATCCCAAATAGAAAACATCTAAAGATGTCACTGCAAGTAAATGTACTGATATCTCAGCTCTAATTTGACTGGTTTTAAAAATTATCAGGCATTTTTTTGTGTAAATGAGGGAGGAAACATTTTCTGAAAAATGATGCGAATGCCGGAGTTCAGCTTTAATCACTTCAATACCAGGCACTTTCATCCCAGGCCAATTTTCAGCTTTCAGTGCCGTCACACTTTGAATGACAAAGCCACACTGTACTCATAACATTTTTATCATTTTTTTGAGAAGAGCTTTATTTTGCTGGTATTTAGAGCCCATTCAGACTAGCGCGACACGACTTTGGGGGGCGACCTGTGAATTCACGTGCACCGCGACTTTGGTGCGACTTGCAGAGACTTCACATAATGGAAGTCTATGCAAGCCGCTCTGAGGTCGCCCCAAAATAGTACAGGACCCTTTTTCTAAGTCGGAGCGACTTGTGTCGCTCCTATTAGAACGTGTCCTGTGCTAATCAATGGACCGCGACTTGTCAGGCTGACAAGTCGCGCTAATGTGAATGGGCTCTTAATCACCACTGAATTTTTTGCTAAACAAATAAAAATAAAAAAATATAAAATTATTTTTTTCCAAAAAAAAGAGTATTTCTTAGTTTGTTCTAAAATTTAGCAAATAAGTAATTTTTCTCCTTTACTGATGTGCGCTGATGGGCACTGATGATCAGTGCCCCGATTATCTGTGTAAATGCCCGTTATACCTGGCTGTTACCGGCTCTCCTCACGCTGTGACAGCATGCGAGGAAAGGAATGCTGATGACCAGCAAGTTTGTTTACATGTTATCAGCTGTGATTGGACACAGCTCATCGCATGGTAAAGGGCCACTGCGATTGGTCCATCCTTTAACGCGATCTGTGATCGGCTGTGTCAGAAGGACACTGCAATCACAGAGCTTGCTGGATACGTGCCCAAGGGGCGCGCGGGAGTCGTGGTTCTGGGAGGACATCCATGGATGCAGAACAAGAGAGCCACGTTGGAGCCGTCTTTCGGCTATAGCGCCTGAATGAAGTGGTTAATATGACAAAAATGATACCAGAGCAGAAACAGCTGGGTTGCTGAAAAGTTCCTCATTCTGGTGCATGTTGTGTTGGCAGTAAAATGACAGCAGACACATAATTTCGCTACAGACACTGGAAGAGTCACAGTCATGTAGGACTCCATACTGAGGCTCTGAGACCATAAAGTGACATATTATTGTAAACAGTTACCGTATATGAGTAGTAAATTCCGTACAAATTTAAGGCTTATGCTACACAGGATATTTTTAAACAGCAAAGTCAAACTTCTAAAACTGTTAGCAATTGATTACTAAGAGATGGCTTCCTGTGATTTATCTGGGAGACCACAATCACCCCCCAAATAAAAAAAAAAAAAAAAACAATGGGGCCCATTTAGACTATGAGTTGTGTTAAAGTGGAAGTCAAAGCAAAAAGTTTAAGAGGAAGTAAACCCGTTTAAAAAATGTGAATTAAAAAAAAAAAAAAAACCTGTAAAGACAAAAGGCATAATGAGCTAGTATGCATCGCATACTAGCTCATTATGAAGTACTTACCTAAAAACGAAGCCCCCTCAGTGCCGACAGAAGTCCTGCTTCCTGGATCTCGTCCTCCGGCCGTCTGATTGGCCGGGGGCGCGATTACATCACTCCTGCGCATGCGCACGGGAGCCGCCATTCACGGCACTGGGATCTGAAGGAACGGCGCAGGTGGCAGTTCCTTCAGAGCACATGCGCCGATGACGTCATCGGCTGCATGCATTGTAAATATCTCCTAAACGGTGCAAGTTTAGGAGATATTTATAGCACCTATAGGTAAGCCTTAATGTAGGCTTACCTCTAGGTAAATGTAAACAAAAGGGGTTTACAACCTCTTTAATATAGGTTATGTTTTAGGGAAGATCCATATACGTAAATTGTGTCTCAGCAGTATATAGATAGCTTACACACAACCCGGAACCAACACTAGTTTGCAAGCAACCAAGCGCTTAGAGAGGATAACTACCTCTAATATAGTGTGATAACAAATGCTGCTACTTGATAAAATAACATGAAATAAGAGAATATATGTAAATACAAGCAATATGTAGATACAAAAAATTCTAGTAGCGCAAAAAAGAATAAGCTCACTCCCCAATCACATTCACTGAAAACTTGTAAAGACTGTAGACATAAATATAAAAATATATAATAAAAAATATATATATAAAAAATAGTCCCAGCATGAATCAGTCCACCAAAGCAGCGTTGAAAAACATATGACAAATAGCGATATTCACACTGATGTATCCCTTGAAAGATCCTAATCGGTGCAGAAATAAAGGATCACCTTGACCACCACCACTGTGCTCTGAAGGGGGGAAGGTAATGCACACTCACCGACTTCACTGGCCCAGTGATTCTCACCACTGAGCAAACAAGCCACAATACAGCCACTACCACTCGGGCTTCCGAATTGGGACCAATCAGACCAATGACAGGCTCTGCTGCATCCACTTGGGGTTCTTGTGTCTCAGCAGTACTCTGAAAAATGTACTTTTGTCAAGAAGTCCTTCTTAAAAACAGCAGAGAACTTCCTGGTTTCTTAGTGTGCCTAGGCACCCCTTGTCTAGTTTCATAGCTGTATATCTGCAGTGTAAGATCCAAGGCACTGTGGCCTGTGACTGTTAGTCTCAGGAGATCTGGAGATATGGTGATGTCACTATTGTGCTGCATACTGCTTTCCTTGCTGGAGGCTCTGACATGAAAAAGCCAAACCCTGCTTCTATCAAGATGGCTGCAGGCAGACCACAGGCAATTCTGGTGACTAGTTCCTAGTCCGATCCCTTATTTTGTTGGCGCACCTTTCAGAGTTCATTTCCTCTTTAAAATGGAACTATACTTTATCTGAGCACCAAAAACACCATTCAATGTTTTACTAGTCACAGCAAACTCTCCCACCCATCCATGTCTCCATGCTTTATGATGTTAAGAAATCACTTTGAAAACCAACCCTCTATCATTCATGGCCATGGCCATCTTGAGTAAGAGCAAATGATTCATGTAGCATTTACTTCCTGGAATCCACCTGCCATTAGGTCAGGCATGCAAGCAGGAGAGGATGTGCTTAGCTGAGAAAGCCCCTTCTCCCCTACTGAAGACTCCCGGGATGTATGACATTTGCCTAGGCCTGGAAACCAGGAAGCAATTGGTAAAAAAAAGGAATGTTAAAAAAAAAAAAAAAAAAAAAAAAAAAAAAAAAAAGCTTAAAACAAGCAAATAGAATATAGTTTCCTATCCATTTACTAAGGCTAGCAGCATAAGGATTAAAATGAGTCAATGTTGATCAAGAGAGTTCAGTTCCTCAATTATTGTGTGTTAATGTGCGATGCATTAGGCAAACTGTTCATTTTAAATGGGTTGGCAATGCACCTTAACCACTTGCCCTCCAGAAGATTTACCCCTCTTCATGACCAGGCCATTTTTTGCGATACGGCACTGCATTACTTTAACAGACAATTGATCGGCCATGCGACAATGTACTTAAAAAAAAAAAAAAATGTATGTCCCTTTTTTCCCCAAAAACAGAGCTACCTTTTGGTGGTATTTGATCACCTCTGTGGTTTTTATTTGTTGTGTTACAAACAAAAAAGACAGACAATGTAAAAAAAAAAAACAAAACACACAACAACTGGCGCAGCCATGCCACTTTGCACCCATATATCTAAGTTATACGGTCAGCAAGGGGTTGAAGGACTAAAAAAGCAAATCAAGCACTTTGCACCATAATGCACCGATTCTGTGCCCTGTTGTTACCTGAAATACACATACTTTTTGGATGTTTTTGCAAAGTGCCTTAGTGTGCTATTCAAAATGAATGTCAATCATGTGTTTATGTTCGTTGCAGTAATGCGCTTTAAAATGCACCAGTGTACATGTGAAAGGATAGAATTAAAAGAAAAAAAAAAATGATAAAAAACATACTCCTCACATCACGGCTTGCCGCTACTTCTTTTAGGGCCCATTGATATCACAAAGACTTACTATGCTATGTTGGTGAAGCGGAGGATCCCAAATCGTGTGAGAACACGCTCCAGTGCTGTGCAGGGCTGCATTCTGGGAGGGTTTGGCACCCTCAGCTTTCACATGACTGCCATGGTGTAAGGCAAATACTTTTATAGACTTAACTTTTTTATGGCCTTAACCTAGTATTTTTGAATTAGGGAGCCAAGTGAGGTAAAGCTCTGCTGACTCCTGTCATCCAATCACATGCAGCAAAAGATGATGTTGTTTCGAGTTGCTTTGCATATGACTGAAAGGGGTGTGGAATTTTTTTTTCAAAAAATACTCAGGGAACTAAATCGGGGTCTTAATCTATTTGCCCCTCATGACAATCTACTAATCCTGAGATAAAAAAAAAAAAAAAGAAGGGTTGATGTTTTTTTATTAACCACTTTCATACCGCATCATTGAAAAATGACGGCGGCAGGAAGTGCTCCTCGATCCGGGCTGACGTCATAGAACGGCGGCCCGCTCTCGCCGCTACTGCGCGCCCCCGGGGTGCGCAGCACGGCGATCAGGGATGAGGCTCGTCCCTCGGACTGAGCTCATCCCCGATCAAGGTAAACAGTCAATGAAATTGGCTGTTTACCACGTGATCGGCTGTGTCAATCACAGTCGATCACATGAGCGGCTCCAGCGCGAGCCGCTCGTTCTCTCCTCAATGCACGCCCCCCGGGGGCGCGCAGCGTGGCAATCGGGTACAAGGCTTGTCCCTTGGACAGAGCCCATCCCCGGTCTACATAAAGAGCCAATGAAATTGGCTTTTTACCACGTCACCGGCTGTCAATCACAGCCGGTCACAAATGTCAACAGAGAACACGGTAACTAGCTGTCACCGTGTTCTCCTCCTCACACACTGATCCTGTGTGAGGGGAGATTGTGGTAACCCATCTAGTTACCCATCATGGTGCACCCCAAAACACACTGATTGCCCCCCCCCAATAAAGAGGACCTGTCACTAGCCCATCAAAGTACCTGTCACTACCCCATCAAAGTACCTGTCACCAGCCCATCAGAGTACCCGAGTACCTGTCACCAGCCCATCAGGTACTCTGATGACAGGTACTCGGGTACTCTAATGGGTTGGAGAGAGGTACTCGGGTGCTCTGAGGACAGGTACTCGGGTGCTCTGAGGACAGGTACTCGGGTACGTCGCTAAAAGCGACGTGGCCAAACGTGCAATAACGCAAATGAAAAAAGACATAAGGGGGCGTGGCCTCCCGGTGACGTTATCGGGAGGCCCGCCCCCTCATGTCAAGACGTCGTCTGTGACATAAGGGGGCGGGGCCTCCCGATAACGCCACCGGGAGGGCACGCCCCTAATGGCTATATAATAAGCTGCAGAGACCGGAGACCGGCATAATCACTGGGGACAGCGTCGGAGGAGGACCGGAGGAAGAAGAAGACCAGAGGAGGCAGAAGAGCAAAAGAGGGGAGAAGACCAGAAGAGCGGAGAGGAGAAGACCAGAAGAGCGGAGAGGAGAAGACCAGAAGAGCGGAGAGGAGAAGACCAGAAGAGCGGAGAGGAGAAGACCAGAAGAGCGGAGAGGAGAAGACCAGAAGAGCGGAGAGGAGAAGACCAGAAGAGCGGAGAGGAGAAGACCAGAAGAGCGGAGAGGAGAAGACCAGAAGAGCGGAGAGGAGAAGACCAGAAGAGCGGAGAAGACCGGATGAAGATTTTTAATAAAACTTTTCAAAACGTCTCCTGTCATTATTTACATACACTGCATTTTATGGGTTGAATGCGTAGGGGTACAATGTACCCCATACCCATTAACATAGGGAGGGGGTCTGGGATCTGGGGGGCCCCCTTGTTAAAGGGGGCTTCCAGATTCCGATGAGCCCCCTGCCCGCAGACCCCCACAACCACCGGCCAGGGTTGTCGGGAAGAGGCCCTTGTCCTCATCAACATGGGGGAAAGGTACTTTGGGGTGGGGGGGTGCAGAGCCCCCCCTGCCCCAAAGCACCCACACCCCCCCATTTGAGGGCGTGTGGCCTGGTATGGTCCAGGGGGGGGTGGGGCCGCTCGTCCCCTCCCCTTTCCTGGCCTACCGGGCTGCATGCTCAGATAAGGGTTTGGTATGGATTTTGGGGGGGGACCCCACGCTGTTTTTTCGGCGTGGGGCTACCCTCAAATTCCATACCAGCCCCCAAGGGCCTGGTTTGGAACCTGGGGGGAACCCCCACGCCATTTTTTTTCCCCCATTTTGGCGTGGAGTTCCCCCTCAAGATTCTCACAGCGCAAGTGACTTGCGGTGCGCCTTCCATTCAAATCAATAGGCTCCCATAGGGAACCATGGATTTTGAATGGAAGAAAAAAAAATGTATAATGTGGCTTAACGCACGTTATAGCAACGTTATTCAGCCTTTAGAGCGTCAGGCGTTTTTACAGCTGTAACGCTGGTCCTCAGAACGCGCAGGGCGTGGGTTCTTCTTGCAGCTTAAAAACGCCTATGCCACTTACAGCTCAAAAACGTCTGTGTGTGCATGAGGCCATAGAATAACATGGAGGGGTGTTTTTAAGCTGCAAAAAAAAAAAAAAAAACGCCTGACGCTCCTAACAGCAGCTGTAAAAATGCCCCGTGTGCATGAGGCCTAAATCTTCATTTCCTGTGTCAGAAGTTTCTGCTTGTGTTTAGTGAGGCATGCTGCATTAAACCGCAGGTTAATGAATGACCTCAGTCTGAAACTGAGAACATTTCCTGTGAAGAAACTACATATCCCACAATTCAGTTTAGTTCTCTGCAGGTGAGAGCTAAGTAGTAATTAGATCTGACACAGGCACAAACAGGCAGAGCAATTAGTAGAGCGATCACAAGCAGTTTATATCATTAGCACTTCTATATTTATAATGCAACACAGAGAAAATGTTGAGGTGTGGATTGGATGCTGTGTGACCAGCTGCCCACCCATGCTATCCAATTCCTGTCCGAATTGACAGTTTGCGTTGCGGTATGCGAACTGTTCTGGGGGTGTCATTACCTTTGTAATGACACTCCCAGCAGTTTGCATACGGCCGTGTGAACTGCCTGCGATTTGGGTGCGATGCGGGAATCCGCAGTGGATTAGCAGGACTCCCGCATAGCACCAATGTTAACCGAGCCTAATACCTAGTTAAACAGAGAAAACATGTGAAAGTACAATGCCTTTAACATCAGGCTCTAATAAAGGCAATATACAGTACAGTTTTGGTGAATTTTCACTATTACCCTGCAATTTTTACTTGTGCTTGAGAAGTGAAAAATAAACTAAATAACTGAGCAACCTTTTGTTTGTACAATCTGACTGTAGAACATCCTCCAAATTTACCAAAACTAACACGAGGACCTAAAATATACAACCAAACCATATGCAATAAAGCAGGCACTTGCACTACATAATTGTTTGTAAATTTAACCACTTCCATACCTGGCCAATACTGGCACTCCGCTCCTACATGTAAAAATCATCATAAAATTACTCCGAACCCACAAGTATTATATATATATGTTTTTTTTTTTTTAGCAGAGACCCTAGGGAATAAAATTGCGGTCGTTGCAACTTTTTAGGTCACACAGTATTTGCACAGCAAATTTTCGAACACGTTTAAAAAAAAAAAGTTTCATGAATAAAAAAAAAAAAAAAAAACACTAAAGTTAACCCAATTTTTTGTATAACATGAAAGATAATGTTACACCGAGTAAATGGATACTTAACATGTCACACTTTAAAATTGCACACACTCGTGGAATGGCGCCAAACTTCGTTACTTAAAAATCTCAATAGGCAACGCTTTCAAAATTTTTACAGGTTACCGCTTTAGAGTAGAGTAGAGGAGGTCTTGAGCTAGAATTGCTGCTCTCACTCTAACATTCACGGCGATACCTCATAGGTGTGAATTTAACCCCGTTTATATATATTTTTTTGATCACTTTTATTCCTATTTCAAGGGAATAGGGCATGACAGGTCCTTTTATGGAGAGATCTGGGGTCAATAAGACCCCACATCTCTTCTCCAGGCTGGAAAGCCCAAGATCAAAAAAATAAAAAACAATCTCAGCTTACCAGCCGAGAACACTGCAGTATTTAAAACTGCCAAACCAGCCGTGACGTCATAACGTCGCACCCGGGCCTCGGAGACTCATAGAGACTTCCAGGGATTATCTGCCCTCAGAATTCTCTATGGTGAATTTTGGCCACCGGCGGATTCCTTCTTCGGCTCGCGATCGCACGGGCGAACCGGTAGAAGCACCGGAGGGTGCAGGTATCATTCAGCTATCCCGACTCAAGGCCCAGGACGTCATTTGACGTCCTTGTGCTGGAAGTGGTTAAATAAAGTTGTGTTAGATCATAACGTGTGGTAAGCTTTAAACTAACCAACTATTATGTAGTGTCCTGGACCCCAACCTGAGGCTTTTGGTCCTTACTGTGTTGTCTTGCAGCCCCTAGCAGCCAATACTGGGAGCAGCAGCTTGATTTATCCACAGATTTTACCCCCTTCATGATCAGAGCATTTTTTGTTATTTGGCACTGCGCTATTTTACCTGGCAATTGCGTGGTCATGCATTGCTGTACACAAATGGAATCTGTGTCATTTTTCTTACAAATAGAGCTTTCTTTTCGTGGTATTTGATCACCACTGGGTTTTTTTCTATTTTTTGCGATACAAATGAAAAAATACAGAAAATTTTGAACAAAAAAAAAAATCTATTTTTTTTTCTTTTCTATAAAACATATTCAATAAACTTTTTTTAAAAAAAAATCTATTTTTGTTCTCATGAATTTAGGCAACAATGTATTCTGTTTCATGCACTGGTGAAAATAAAATCCCCATAAGAGCCGGTTCACACTACCACGACCAGAAAGTCGCCCCGTGACTTGTTTAGAGACTTGGAAGAGACTTGGAAGAGACTTGGAAGAGACTTGGAAGAGACTTGGAAGAGACTTGGAAGAGACTTGGAAGAGACTTGGAAGAGACTTGGAAGAGACTTGGAAGAGACTTGGGCACTACTTTGAAGAGACAGGCGACTTTGTCTGTGGGGAATGCCTGGCTAATCTCTTTCTTCTTCCTGGAAAGTCTGATAACAAGTCGCTTCAATTAAGATAAGGAGACGACTCCCATTGAAGTATATGGGACAGTCGGATCACAGGTCGCCTCAAAGTGGTACAGGACCCTTTTCTGAAGTCGGAGCGACTTCAGTAGTGCCAATTAAGACGGCACTGGTTAACATTGCTTTTGTTATGTCAAGCGACCTGGGGCTACACAAGTCGCCTCACAAGTCGTGCTAGTGTGAATGGGCTCTTAGTGTATATTATTTATAGTATTTTTTATACTAGTAATGGTGGAGATCAGCGACTTATGCTGGGAATGTGATAGTGTGCCGGGCAATCTGACACCAGCATGCACATGCTTGGGGGGGTTACACTAACTGACACTGAGGTCAATAGTGACTTAATACAGTGATACTACTGTACACTGTCACTGTACTAATGGCACTGGCTGGGAAGGGGGTTAACATCTAGGGATCAAGGGGTAAACGTGTGCCTAACAATGTTTATTGTGTGTTATGGGGTGCTTTTACTAAACAATCCTGCGTTTTTTTTCACCTCCTTTACAGGGAATAAAAAAAAGCACAGAGATTGCCTGTAACTATTCAGAGTTCTGTGTTGTGCACAACACAGAGCTCCCTTCCCTGGACGACAGAGCCAATCAGTGGGTGCCGGCGGTTAATCATTGACTAGCAGCCGCTAATTGGCTTGTGCTGTGATCAATCATAGCACAGCTGGGGGGGGGGGGGCATGCACCCCCTACCCAGAAGAGCTGGATCACACAGATACGTGATCCAGCACAGTGATGCCGCTTTGCCGCTGTACATGCAAGTGAGGCAGTTGGCAAGCAGTAAAAAGGGACAATGATCTTTGGCAATCTCATATAACAAGTTATCGGTCTTCTGCACCAGGTGTGCAGTCAGAAACAATTCTGTGGCATGTCCACAGTCAGCAGTCCTCTGTATCATTCCATCTTCCAAATATTATCTACAGCCCTAGGGGGTGTCAGGAGCCACCAGAAAGGCCCCTATAACTGGAAAACTGGGCACCACTGATGCGATGCAATAGCCTGTAAGAGTAGCCCAAACAATTGGTATGCAATCAAGAAGGCCCTTACATTATGTAAGTGTCATCAAGATTACAAACAGCAATGAGAGAGTGATCCCCCGACCTGTGACTAGCATAAAGGAGATAATACAATCAGTCTGTAAGGCATATGACCACCTGAAGAAAAAGCCAGTTATCAGTTACACAGTCATGCTGCAGAACCCTTGCATAAAAAACATATAATAAAATAATGGGAAAAAAAAAAAAAATTGGACATGCAAAATACATACTCCTTATATGGGCGGCAAATTCTAACGTCACTCTCTTCTGGGGCTACACCCTTACAGCAGAATTTTCACACTTCCGAATGTGGGGGATGCCTGCGTCTCCCGCCACGCTGTGGTTCCATCCGCCAGCCGCCCTGTCACTACAGGAACCACAGAGCAAAGCAAAGTGATGGATGCTGCAGAACCTGTCGGAGGAAAAGAGCAAAGTGAGGTCTTGCTGTCCGCCTAATCGGTATTAAAAGTCCTCTTTACCAGGCTATCTTTTTAGGAGTTTTTTTTCCCTCAAGCAACTTTCTTTAATGGTAAAAATCCTAAAGGAGAATTTCACTTTCATTAAAAAAATGTATATTGTCACACAGGTCAAACTGTCATTTCAAGCATAACTAAAGGCAAAAATGTTTTTAGCGTTGGATACAAATAGAGAGGGATCAGAATACCAGTCAGGTTTTTCTTTTATATATTCTTCATTTTTTGTTTTCTGGTGACAACCGAGGATTCTCTCCCTTTGGAGGTATTTCATCTTACTTTCAGGTTTAGGCTATGGGAGAGGAAGTGAAAAGAAATCTGCCCAATGGGACACAGATTGCAAAAAAATACCCAGCAGGGGTTATAACCCTCCTTGTATTCTATTCAAGCACAGCACCACTAAACATCTTGAATGTGTGTGTGAGGAATATTGAGTTTGGTTAAGCCAGGGTCAAAGTTAGGATGTACTTTAAGCCCTCGTTCACATCAGGCCAATTGGACATGTCAAATCCAAGCCTATTGCAGGCAGCGGCACCGGCCGAATTGGTGACACCGACTTTGAGGCACCACACCAATTCCCAAAAGTAGTTTCTGCACTGCTTTTGGGGGCTTTTTCAATAGACCTGCACAGATGTCTGTCAAATCGCCCCCGAAGTCGGACTGACATACGGGTTTGAAATCGTGCGAGTTCACTTTCAAACCCTCATTCAGTGTCACCCTAGACTAAAGGATAAGTTCACTACTTCCCCCTACTAGCTGTCACTTTTTTAAATCAGCACAGCCATGTGGGGCCCCACCCCCATGGCAGCTTCATTCATTCATTCACAGGGCTCTGTGTGTGATCGAACTACAAGCCCTGACATCCTTTGTGGTCGTTGGCTTGTAGTTATCAATGAACCACCACGGCGACCTGGAGAATTGCGATAGTTCATTGATTCTTCCTGTCAGTTTATCTGCTTGCCTGTATGAGATGTACAGGAACACAGATACACCGACAGTCTGCAGGAGACCTGCCCGTCGTGGGTGCAATGATAATTATACAGGCTCCAAAAAAACAAAACAAAAAAAAAACAAATGCACTTTTTTTAACATTTATTTGTTTATTTTAAAGTGAACTTATCCTTTAGGCTTCATTCACATGTCAGCGTATCGATCGCGGGCAGAATCACCGTGATTCTGCCCGCGATCCGGAAATCATTGCAAATCGTGGGACGCCTGTGCGTTGCCCGTGATTTGCAATAGCACCCCAAACACTGTGCGATGTTGCCACGATTTGCACCTGCCGAATCGCGGTAACATCACGCAAAAAAAAAATCGCGGGACGCATGACGCCCAAAAAAGGTACAATCGCTTCTTTGGGACGTCATGCATCCCGAGATTTTTTTTGCGCGATGTTACCGCGATTCGGCAGGCGCAAATCGCGGCAACATCGCACAGTGTTTGGGGTGCTATTGCAAATCACGGGCAATGCACAGGCGTCCTACGATTTGCAATGATTTCCGGATCGCGGGCAGAATGGCAGTGATTCTGCCCGCGATCGATACGCTGACATGTGAATGAAGCCTTAAGTATGATTTAAGTGCCGGTTCACATTTGTGCGATGCGAGAAGGCTGCGAATATACAGCGTGTTCCTGCATCGCATCCGCACCTCTGGCAGTTCACACTGCCATATGCGATACGCTGGGGGTGTCAATTAAAAGTTAACGACACCCCCAGATAAGATCGCATATCGCAGTGCGATCTGTAAGTTTGCACAGAATCGAATCGCACTAGCGTGAACCACCATGCGATCCAATTCTGCTGCGGACCAAAAAAAGGGTCCTGTGCGTGTTTAGTGCGATTGCGGTGCGAATTCAGCAATACAAACTGTATGGATGAATTTGCACCGCACAGAGATCGCATGTAATTTTAGGAGCAGTGCGCTCCGAATTACATGCAATCTCTGTGATCGTACAAATGTGAACCGACACTAAAACAAAAACTTTAAAATTTGTATCAGTGTGTTTTAGGTAGATTGAAAAAAAAAAAAAAGGAAAACGTGTGCTATGGTTTCTGAGCCTTACTATAGGTACAAACAACATGCGCATACGTGGTACTACTGCAATCGTCAGGAGCAGCAGAATTTATTTTGGGTTGTTCTTTAGGCCTCATGCACACTGGAGTCCGGACATTTTTACAACTGCTCCTAGGGGCATCAGGCTTTTTTTTTTTTTTTTTTTTTTTATCAGCTTAAAAACACCCCTCCAGGTTATTCTATATGTCCATGCACACACAGGCTTTTAGGAGCTGTAAGTGACATAGGCGTTTTCAAGCTGCAAAAAAAAAAAAAAAAACAGGGCCAGCATATTCTGGAGCAGCAGCCTTACAGCTGTAAAAATGTCAGAGCGTGATAATTCTGTGTACAGCGTTAAGCGGTTTAAGGCTGTAGTTATTGGATTTGATTGGTTAACGCCCATTAACGCCAATGTAAAACACTTCTGAAAGCGCGTTTTTAAAGCCGCTTTTTCCTGGCATCAGACTGGCTTAGCAGCTCGTTTATTCTAACGCCCTGTGTGCATGAAGCCTTAGTGGTAGATTATGGTAATATAAAAAGGGGTTAATCGGGGGGGAGCTCAGGTATGTCCTGAACCTAGTCCAGACCCCCCTGAGCTATCCCGCCAGGAAGCTGTCGCTGCACACCACCAATCATAAGCTGCAAAGGCATTCCACACACACATAAACAATGCTGCAGGGCACGCCTCGGGCACTTCTGATTGGTCGGCATGCAGTGACAGCTTCCTGGCGGGATAGCTCAGGTGGGTTTGGAATGGGATTAGGAGACGCCTGAACTCATTGCTATGCTTGATGTATGTGCGCACGCCCCTGAACACACGCAGTGCTAAACACAAGCACCACTCAGTACCGCGTCCAGCCGCCGCGTATTTCCGGCTGTCAGGGCTTCTTCATAGGGTGCTGGCGGTGGTGCTGATCTCTCTGGGAGATTTGATGCACATGGGCTAAACACCCTGCACGCATGAGGCCTAAAAGAGATTGTACAATCAGATTGTATAGTGTATGGCCAGAAAAGACTCTCTATTCCCAAAGTAAACACACACAAGCCTCTCATACACACTTCTGAGCTGTCACTGTGCCAGGAGCAGCCTGCTGGGGGCGCTCCAATGGCTGCCAGGGCACCTATAACCTCCAGGCTGCTCAGGGCCCGGTGGGTCCAGCCAGGCTGAGGTGCCCCATGTGCGGACACGTGACTCACTGTCAGCGCCCAGGGAGTGGGTACTCTGCAGGTCTCCGCCCTCTTTTCCGGTCCTACATAGCGGGCTCCGCTCCTGGCAGCGTCGTCCTAGGCGGCTTGCGTCTACGCCGGTGCCATGGCACCCTCAGAGCCCTCTCCCCCCACCCTCCGCTCCAGAATGTGGCCCTGGGCGGAGGGTTAAACTATCCGTGGCCGAGAATCCCTCTGGAACCGAAGTGCGCATGCGCCTTGCCTGTCCAACCTGGTCGCCGTAGACGCGCACGCCGATTCCCTGGCGGCCATGTTTGGTATTGGCAAGTGGTGACGTGTGCTGGTGGGAGTGCTGGCAGACGACGCTTCCTAGACAGCGAATGGAGATGACAGCTGTCAGAGATTTCCAGGGATGGCCGCAGATTTTTGTATCCCCCCCCCCTGGCGATTTCTGTGTGTGTACCTGGCTTTTCAGGATGGATCAGCTGTACTAGAAGAAATAATCATGAGAAGGATTGCTGTGTGAGCGGAACGGCACATGTTCTGGAATACGGGAACCGGAAAAAATGAATTGTTGATTTTTCACACAACTAAAGAGAAATGTCACCCCCCATCTTTACAGATGCCCCGCCCTCTTTCTGCACTTATTGCTATAAATTCCTATTATACACATTTTACACCCCAAATGAACTTTTACTGGTTATAAACCTCAGACATGAAATATGAACAAAGCACATCCCTCTATAGTGTGCACTTGTCTTAATCTGGAGCACTAAGTCTAGGTTAACACTGATGTGGTCCGAGTTGAATCCGTTTTGCAGTGCGATTTAAGGGGGCAACTGCTGTGCGAGTTTTTAAAGCGAAATTCCACTCAAAAGTGGAATTCCGCTGATCTGCTTCCTTCCCCCTCCGATGCCCCATTTGGCACCTTTCAGGGGGGAGGGGGGAATGGGTATCTGTTTTTGAAAGGTACCCATCCCCACTTCCTGGGAGAAGTTTGGCCCCCTCCTTTTTACTCTGCCGCTGGGCCAATTACAAAGCACAGCGCACTTTGCGCATGCGCATAGTTGCCAACATTTAAAAAAAAAAAAATTCCATGGACACTTTGCAGCACAGCTATCAATTACCACACCCACTTGCCTGAATCTCCGCCCACTCTGAATAATTAATCTCGCCTACTTATTAGATTGTAGGGTCTACTCAAAATAGAGAGAATTACAGGAAATTAAAAAGGGAATTTCAAATTTAAGGCAACAGTAGCAGAGTTGGAATAATTCTCCCATTCAGCTGCACTACTTCTGCCTAACATTTATGGGCAGCCTGATTTCAGGGACAATATAAATTACCTGGGACAGGCGCCGATTTGCAGGGACTGTCCCAGGAAAAAAGGGACAGTTGGCAAGTATGCATGCGCAGTAGGGAACCAGCGGTGAAGCCTCTGGATGGCGGCGGCAGTGGAATCCGAGAGCCGACACGTAAATCGCTTTGGGTGCCGACATCGCAGGCTCCCTGGACAGGTAAGTTCTACTATTTAAAAGTCACCAGCTACAGTATTTGTAGCTGCTGACTTTTAATTTTTTTAAGGGGGGGGCGGAACTCCACTTTAATGCATTTTTTTTTTTTTGCGATTTGGATACAATTGCAATTTCTATCCTTGCCTCTCTCTCTCTCTGCACTAGGACATGGACCAGGGATGAGAGGTGAGAAAGAAAGCTAAGACTTGTAGAAAACATACTGGAATCGTGTTACTTACAGACAGATAAGCGCTTTGTACGCGGTTACCATTCAAATCTATGGAGCTAAAAATCGCACTGCACTGCTCTAAGGCTCTGTTCACATTGAGGCGTTTTTGGGTGATTTTCTGCTCTAAGCCTCAGCTCTAAAAATGCCCAACAAGACAAATCCCATTTATTTCAATGGCCCTTGTTCAGGGGAGGACTGGGCCAGGGGGCAGGGGGGGGAATTGCCCCCTGGGCCGCTCTGATGCCCTGTAAAAAGGTTGCACTGCTTCTGCCACAGACATGCCTAAAGGAATCTTGGTGAAGAGAAGTAAAAGGTCCCCACTGCTGACCTACTGAGTGCGGGATGATGACAAGGACAGAGCGCAGCCCTCCCCCTCCCAGCATGGATGGTGTAAGCTGTGTCTGAGCAGAGGCCGGTTCCATGCCACACTGGAGACTCTCCTCCCGCAGCCAGCCCCAACTGAGCTGTCCCAGCTCCCCCCAACCTCTCCCTGCTGGCCAGGTCGGGAACCGGGATTCGGCCGTTGAGTAGAGAGTACCTGAGCGGAGCTTCAACCTGGAATGGGGATCAGGAGGAGGCCGGGAAGAGAGTGGGAGGGGGGTCCGAGTCGCTGCACCATGGGCCTCTGGTTTGTACTTGCCCCTGGGCTGAAAGTTACCAGTCAGCCCCTGCCCCTGTTCACATCTGAGAATTCTGTCGCCTTAAGCAAAACGCCCGTCACTCAAAAAGTACAAGAGCTTCTTTTTTGTCAGATTACAGGCTTTTTTACTGCTTTTCATTGGTCACTTGTCAACTCAAAACGCTGCAAAAACGCCTGTAAAAATAGCATTGCCTAGTTGTGAACGGAGCCTAAACTTGCACAGGACCCTTTTTAAAATCACATCAGATTCCCGCTGCATATACAGGTGCATCCCATAAAATTATAATATCATCGAATAGGTCATTTATTTCAGTAATTTAATTCAAAAAGTAAAACTCATATATTTTATATAGATTTACACACAGAGTGATATCTTTCAAGCATTTCTTTCTTTGAATTTTGATAACTATGGCTTAGAGCTAGTGAAAACCCAAAATTCAGTATCTCAGAAAATTAGTCATCACTGACTGTGGAAACGTCACACTGGACATCATGCAACTTGGATTCTCTGCAAGCAGCTTGCTATGGGGGCATCCAAGCCAAGCTGCATCTCCATGTATCCATTCAGACCCGGTGTACTGCCGATAGTTTCAACTTGTGGAAAAATTCAACCAGGCACGTCACTTGCGCCGCGATTACGAGATTGTCAATGCAATGCCCTGGCCGCGCCGTGCACAGTGGGGAAAACTGTGCACGAGAGTTGGAGTTTTCGGCAAGAACTTTCAACGCAACTGCGTATGCGCCCGACACTTGGTGCCGCTGTGCATAGTTGGATTTTTCAGCAAGATGTTGCGGAGCTTATATATATATGTATATATAAAGGATTTACAAAAATAAATCTGCAGCATGGTTAACACTACTATCTATATATATATATATATATATATATATATATATATGTATGTGTGTATATATATATATATAAATATATATATATATATATATATATGTATATATATACACACACATATATAGATATATATATATATATATATATATATATATATATATATATATATATATAGATAGATAGTAGTGTTAACCATGCTGCACATTTATTTTTGTAAATCCTTTATATATACATATATAGATAGATATAAAAATAAATAAACGGGAGGATTAAAAAAAAAATATATATATATATATATATAGATAGTAGTGTTAACCATGCTGCAGATTTATTTTTTGGGTGCTTTCCTGGCCTGCCGGGCTGCATGCTCGGATAAGGGTCTGGTATGGATGTTGGGGGGGACTCCACGCCGTTTTTTCGGCGTGGGGCTACCCTCAAATTCCATACTAGACCCAAAGGGCCTGGGAGTGGAGTTCCCCCTCAAGATTCTCACAGCGCAAGTCGCGCCGCCTTGCGGTGCGACTTCCATTCAAATCAATAGGCTTCCATATGGAACCATTGATTTTGAATGGAGGCAGAAAAAATGCTGCTAAAAGCTACGTGGCCAAACGTGCAATAACGCAAATGGAAAAAGCTACTGAAAGCACGTTTTTACAGCTGCTTTTTCCCGGCGTCAAGAAACAGCTTTGGAGCACGTTTTTATGACGCCCTGTGTGCATGGAGCCTTAGTCTGACTCAGCTGGGGGCATGTGGGACCTCTGCAAACAGACCACTGCTTCTACACTGAAAGCATGGGCCCTTTTCTGCAGGATGCTGGAAGGTACAGGCTTCTCATTAGTTCTGCCTCAATGGGGCCAAATATTCAGGTGTGTTTCCCCTTCGCCTCCAAAGACTAAGGGGTTGGGAGGGATGGGGCCCACTGCACACAGTACATTCTATCTCATTCAGCTTTAACTGCTTGCCGACCGACTGCCTGCTGCATATATACTGCTGCAGCCTGGCTCAGCTGCGCAAATTACCGTATCTGTACAGCGATCCGCGGCAGCGCCCCATTAGCCAGCAGGGAAGCTGATTCATGGGGCCGGCAGCTGCGATTGCCGCTGGGCACCCGCGGTCACTCCCCGTGGGGAGAAAACAGAGGTCTGCTGTTGTAAACATAGCTGACCGTTGCTCTCTCAGAAATCGGCACCGAGCGCCTGTGATCCTCCTATTAAGGATCACAGGTCTCTGTGTTGATTCCACAAGCCCATCCCCTCTCAGTTAGAAAACACCCCCTAGGCATACACTTAACCCTTTGAACGCCCCTGAGTTAACCCCTTCCCTGTCAGTGTCATTATTACAGTAACAGTGCATATTTTTAGCACTGATTACTGTAGTAATGTCACTGGTCCCCCCAAAAGTGTCAAAAATGTTGGTTAGGGTTCCGATCTGTCCGCTGCAATGTCGCAGTCCTGCTAAAAATCGCTGCTCGCCACCATTACTAGTAAAAATTAAAAAAAATAAAAATGACATAAATATTTCCCCTAGTATGTAGACGCGATAACTTGTGCATAAACCAATCAAAATACGCTTATTGGGATTTTTTTTTTACCAAAAATATGTAGCAGAATACAAATTGGCCTAAAATGATGAAAAAAATTAGATTTTTAATTTTTTTTATTAGAAATGTTATATAGCAGAATGTGAAATATATATATATATATCTTTTTCAGAATTGTCGCTCCTTTTTTTTTTTGTTTATATCGCAAAAAATAATAATTGCACAGGTGATCAAATACCACCAAAGGAAAGCTCTATTTGTGGGAAAAAAAGGACAACATTTTTTGTTGGGTACAGCGTTGCACGACTGCGCAGTTGTCCTTTAAAAAAAGCAGTGCCGAATCGAAAAACATGGCCTGGTCATTAAGGGGGCAAAACCTTCCGGTCCAGAAGTAATTAAATAAAAAGATAGATTTTTAAACAAGGGTTTAATGCTACATTAAACAACATCGGTACTATTCTTGTCAAATTGGGCTTTACCGAAATTTTGAATTGGCCAGGTTGGTTACATACAGTGTAGCGTGTTTATTATAACGTCTCTATCTATGTATGTTGTGGCCAGCGAGTGGACAGGAGGGGCGGTGTAATCCGCGGGGTGCTTGCGCAGATGACTTAGTTGTGTAGTATGTAAGAAGGGAGCTTTAGCTTGAGAAAGATAATCTTGTTATGCAAGACGATGGATCTATATGAAGATTAGGCGTGTGTTGTGATAAAGGCTTTACACGTGTGGAAGTAAACTATATATATTTGAATAGGTCTGTGAGGGGAACATCAATATAAAATATACCATATATCTAAGGTAGCTTTTAAGCTGAACTCCAGGAAATATAGTATCTCACAAAAGTGAGTACACCCCTCACATTTTTGTAAATACAGTAAAACCTTGGTTTGAGAGTAACTTGGTTTAAGAGCGCTTTGCAAGACAAGCAAAATTTTCAAATAAATTTTGACTTGATATACAAGCAATGTCTTGATATACAAGTAGCCTCAAGTCGCAGCTGAGTATAAAAGAGAAGAGAGGCGCCTCTAAGTGTGGCAATATGGTTAAATTTAATAAAGGTACAACATTTAGCAACTCACATGGTTGATGATTGGAACAGGCACATCTAAGGATGCAGGCATCCAGGCTAAAGCTGTCCACATAGGACCAACCTCCGCAGCGTCACCTACGTCATCCTTTCCATGCTGCCCCTCGCTTTCAGATCTCTTTACTGCAGGGTGGTCTTCCTGGTCAGGATTACAGACTGGCAGCCGGCAGTGCAGAAGATAGTCTACGTGGACAGCTTTACCCTGGATGCCTGCATACTTAGATATGCCTGTTTTATTCATCAACCATGTGAGTTTGTGAGTTGCTAAATGTTGTACCTTCATTAAATGGAACCATATTGCTACACTTAGAGGCGCCTCTCTTCTCTTTGATACCCTGTAGCTCCTGCTGGATTTTGCTTCCAATCCCCTTGTGGAATGGACATTTGTGGATTTGTGGATGGACATTTTATGATTACACAACCTATCGCAATGCTATAATCTTTTTATATGAACTATAAATTTAAGGATTTATGGATAAATGGTTGTGGAACGAATCATCTGAGTTTCCATTATTTCTTATGGGGAAATTCGCTTTGATATAAGAGTGCTTTGGATTACAAGCATGCTTCCGGAACGAATTATGCTCGCAATCCAAGGTTTTACTGTATTTTATTATATCTTTTTATGTGACAACACTGTAGAACTAACACTTTGCTACAATGTAAAATAGTGAGTGTGCAGCTTGTATAACAGTGTAAATTTGCTGTCCCCTCAAAATAACTCAACACACAGCCATTAATGTCTAAACTGCTGGCAACAAAAGTAAGTACACCCCTAGGTGAAATATGTCCAAATTGGGTCCAAAGTGTCAATATTTTGTGTGGCCACCATTGTTTAACAGCACTGCCTTAACCCTCTTGGGCATGGAGTTCACCAGAGCTTCACAGGTTGCCACTGGAGTCCTCTTCCACTCCTCCATGATGACATTACGGAGCTGATGGATGTTAGAGACCTTGTGCTCCTCCACCCTCCGTTTGAAGATGCCCCTCAGATGCTTTAATAGAGTTTAGGTCTGGAGACATGCTTGGCCAGTCCATCACCTTTACCCTCATCTTCTTTAGCAAAGCATTGGTCATCTTGGAGGTGTGTTTGGGGTCATTATCATGTTGGAATACTGCCCTGCGGCCTAATTTCCGAAGTGAGGGGATCATGCTCTGCTTCAGTATGTCACAGTTCATGTTGGTATTCATGGTTCCCTCAATGAACTGTAGCTCCCCAGTGCCGGCAGCACTCATGCAGCCCCAGACCATGACACTCCCACCACCATGCTTGACTGTAGGAAAGACACACTTGTCTATGTACTCCTCACCTGGTTGTCACCACACACGGTTGACACCATCTGAACTAAATAAGTTTATCTTGGTCTCATCACACCACAGGACATGGTTCCAGTAATCCATGTCCTTAGTCTGCTTGTCTTCAGCAAACTGTTTGCCGGCTTTGTGCCTTATCTTTAGAAGAGGCTTCCTTCTGAGACGACAGCCATGCAGACCAACTTGATGCAGTGTGTGGCGTATGGTCTGAGCACTGACAGGCTGACCCCCCATCCCTTCAACCTCTGCAGCAATGCTGGCAGCACTCATATATCTATTTCCCAAAGACAACCTCTGGATATGACGCTGAGCACGTGCACTCAACTTCTTTGGTGAACCATGGCGAGGCCTGTTCTGAGTGGAACCTGTCCTGTTAAACCACTGTATGGTCCTGGCCAACGTGCTGCAGCTCAGTTTCAGTGTCTTGGCAATCTTCTTATAGCCTACACCATCTTTATGTAGAGCAACAATTCTTTTTTTCAGATCCTCAGAGAGTTCTTTGCCATGAGGTGCCATATTGAACTTTCAGTGACCAGCATGAGAGAGTGAGAGCGATAACACCAAATTTAGCACACCTGCTCCCCATTCACACCTGAGACCTTGTAATACTAATGAGTCACATGACACCAGGGAGGAAAAATGGCTAATTGGGACCAATTTGGACATTTTCACTTAGGGGTGTATTCACTTTTGTTGCCAGCGGTTTAGACATTAATGGCTGTGTTGAGTTATTTTGAGGGGACAGCAAATTTACACTGTTATACAAGCTGTACACTCACTACTTTACATTGTAGCAAAGTGTAATTTCTTCACCGTTGTCACATGAAAAGGTATAATAAAATATTTACAAAAATGTGAGGGGTGTACTCACTTTTGTCAGATACTGTATGTGCATTGAATAGTTACATGCATATCTAATTTCTGAAGGGTCACTGCAAAAGCTTGAAATTGCTGCCATAGTCGCAATTTTCCATGCTCCACGCTGGTAGTACCGAGCGTGCTCTGATCAACGGTTTTAAGATTCCCTAGCAGTTCATTAGGTGAGTAATGTATACTTACATTGTGCCAAACTGGACCAAGGTAAGTATACAATACAAATAACTCCTGGAGTTCTGCTTTAAAAACAAAAATACCCTTTTAGCCACTGAAATAATTATGTATATATTTTTTTTACTTCACAAAGGTACAGCTTGGTTAGGGCATAACTATAGCCATAGTAAACCATGCAACTGCTATGGGACCCACCAGTACTGGTGGCCCAACACTGTCTGCCTACCTAAAAATTTCTACAGCTTGTGATAGCCATTGGCAAATAAGTTTCGGCGAACTGAGTTTACATACAGTTTAGGAACATCTATAAGATTTCTATAAAGACAAATAGGATTCTGTATTTCAAGAAGAAATGCCTTGAGAATAGAAGATAAAGAGTAAGGGACCCCTTAATAGTTTTGCTATGAGGACCCATTGTGCATAGTCACATCCCTGCATCTTAGGTATTTTGACTAGTAGCCTTGTACTAACCATATATGGGACAATTTTGGTTAGATTTGATGAACCTGGACAACAATCATTCCAAATACTTACTGGTGCTGTGCCAGTACTGGGGGTATAATAAGGGAGCTAAAATATATGTAATCCCAATTACTAAAATCTTATAAAACTTTACCTTTTACAGTCCTTGCTAATATTTTTAAACCTGCAGCATCCAGTAAATTAATACCTGGTGATCCTGCCATGAAGTTCCTTGTTCGTGCATTTCCTATTATGGTGTGACAATGCTCTGTCCTTGTCTTCTAGTTCTGCTTCGGGGGTTGGTCTCCATGAATAAGCCCTTTGTGGGGTGAAACACATTGGAGTGGGAGATGGACAGGCAAGACTCTGTGTTGTGAATCTTCTACTTCTCATATGGAAGATGTTTTTACATCTGTGACGGCATCGATGTGCGGCCCACTGGTACAGGGAAAAAGGAAATTTTGCAGTAGCAAAGCTACTTTTGATTCCACAAACTGAGTTGTCACCCTGTCACATAGGCTTTCAATGAAGAAAACAAGTGGCTATTCCAACACACGTTGTGTTGGCATGGTCTACCATCAGGAAAGCCATTGCTGGAAAGCACAAAGCACATTTTAAAGACAGATATGACCAAAACTGTTGTATATGTAAAAATGTATGTACAGTGGGTAAATAGAAAAACGCAACAGCGTAGCTACATTTTCAGCATGTGGACTTAATGGATGATATACACACAAACACACACACACACACTTACATTTGTCCAGCTTGGACCAGTTTAAGTATGTGTAGCACCCTCCTAGATAGGTGCTAGGAAAAGTATAGTTGTGGCCCTGTCTGCTTATCAGGAGGGCCTGATCTGTTAGCATCTGTCACATGCCTCCAGGTGTGCTCTGTTTAGTCTCGGGAGTTTCCCCACTGGGGATCTTGTTGGGCAGTGGAGGAAACCTTGCCAATAGCACACCAGGGTTTATGACTGTCCCAGTGGACGGGGTTTGCCACAATGCACCCTGGGATTGGGTATAAATCTGTGGGGAGCATGTGACAGAGTGTCTTTTGGCGGGAGCATTAGTCCGAGGAGGAGTTGACGGCTGTTCCTCTCCTATAAAGGTGTGAAGGTGGTCCAGGCGGTCAGCCAAGGGACCAGAGTTTGAGCTGGGCTGCAGAGAGGATGCAGAGTGTGCTGACCGAGTATAGCTATTGGGCAGAGATCCTCAGGAAAAACAGTGTCGTGAGTACTTGAGATCTGCCCAGGGGTATGCCTAGGAGAGGGGGCCACTCCAGAAAGGTCAAGGGGATCCAGGAGCCAGCTAACCAGTTGTTGCAGTAAAAGGGGCACCAGTGTGGGCCCTAAAGTTTTCAGCAGTGCAGTACAAGTTAAAAGTCAGCTACCTCAGGAAGGAAGTACAACCAGGGGAAACCCTGTTTCATTAAAAAAAATATAATATAAGGGGGGTTGATTTACAAAAACTGGAGAGTGCAAAATCTAGTGCAGCTGTACATGGCAGCCAATCAGCTTCTAACTTCAGCTTGTTCAGTTAAGCTTTGACAAAAAAAAACTGGAAGCTTTTTGGTTTCTCTGCAGAGCTGCATTAGATTTCACACTCTCCAGTTTTAGTAAATCAATCCCAAGGTTTTCTGTGAATGGCGGTAGTACCTTAGTTCCAGAACCTGGAAGATTGCGGCGATCACTGTAGTAGGGTAAAAAAAAAATGCAAGCACCAAGAGCAAAAAGGTTCCAAGGGGATATGTAGATAACCACAGTAAGGGCAGCTCCAACTACTCATCCAACCAGCTATGAGACCTGAGCACAAAACAACAAAGGAGACTCCCAGCCTTGTGGAAGTCAATAGAGCCACGAGCCCAGGAATACTGTAGATAAAAATCAAAATTCACTTTAAAGTCCGAAAGCATGACATGCTGGAGTGCCCAGACTGATACATCACCAAGCCAGTGGAGAGGAGAGACACATGATCCCAAAAACTGAAAGATTACACATGATCCCGGAGCCAACAGTAGGTTACACCGCCCAGAAGCCTCAGGACTCCTAGGCGTTGAAACCTACTGTTGGCTCCGGGATCATGTGTCATCCTTTAGCTTTTGGGATTATGTGTATCTCCTCTCCACTGGCTTGGTGATGTATCAGTCTGGGCACTTCAGCATGTCATGGTTTTGAACTTTACATTAAAATACATTTTTATTTTATCACAATTTTTACAGTGATTTTATTTATTTATTTATTTTTTTACAGTATTCCTGGGCTTGTGGCTCTATTGACTTCCACAGGGCTGGGAGCACTCCTTTATTTGTACTGTATTAGTGTTGACTTCCACTTTCCACTAGTGATCGACCAATATCGTTTTTTCTTTGCCGATACCGATATTTTGGTCATTGTGTATCGGTATGGGCCGATATTTTTGTACATTTAAAAAAAATTTTTTCTTACTTGACAGGTACTCTTGTGGAGGGATCTGGGGGTCTAAAAGACCCCAAACCCCTCCTCTGCACTTAAAAGCATTCAAAACGCCAAGTTTGGCTGTTTTGAATGCTGTCATTTTTTTTAATCTAGCGCCGAGTACCCGGAAGTGATGTCATGACGTCACTTCAAGGTTTTTGCATGGAGATCCAATCAGAGCCGAATGCAGCTTTGATCAGGTCTTCTGCGGCCGTGCAGGCTGGTTGCCCAGGTCTCCCGGTGGGACAGGAGACCCGCGCGAACCGTGGAAGGTGGCGGAAGGGAAAGGGGGGGGGACGTCCCCTCCCACTCCTTGTAATGACAGCCGATCGGCTTCTCAGCCGCATCGATTGTCATTACAAGACAGCTGACCCTCGGCTGTGGACGCCAGTACCGGGGTGATGCCTCTAGCTGCAGGCATCACTCAGGTACAAGCACTTTCTGAAATATCGGTAACCTCCTGCTGATTCCAATATATCAGGGAAAGTGCATATCGGCCCTCGATATAGCGGCTTTGCCAGTAATCGGTTGATCCCTACCTTCCACAGAAGCCCTTCCACAAGACCATAACACCTTCAACAGAAGCCCCCCAGGTATGAGATACTTACAAGCTAGACCAATGTAACTATTCAGTTCAATGTATTTTTCTAAAGCATTTATGGGGCTAATTAACCAACTAGGTTGGAGATAATGTAAGGTCCTTCAAACAAAACTCCTCCATCGCTCTTATTTAACCCCTTATATTCTTTGCAAGATCGGCAGGCTTCCCTCTCCCGCTTGTATTAAATGCTTTGGAACTGTAGGTTCATTTTACCATGTGGTCTGGGAGTGCCCCCCTATGGAAACTTCCTGGTCTGAGGTTATGTATTTTACTAGTACAACTCTTCAGATTCCTAATATCTGTAATCCACTATGAAGTTTACTTGGTTATGTGGAGGAGGATACTCTCTCTACTGGGACGAAAATACTAATACATTTACTGTTTTTCTACTCCAAAAAAACGGATACTCATACATTGGAAGTCTCAGGCCCCATCCTCCTTACCCCTATGGCATAGTTGCCAACATTTTAAAAACATTTCCAGGGACACTTTGCAGCTATCAATTACCACACCCACTTTCTGAAGCTCCGCCCACTCTGCATAATTAATCTTGTCTACTTATTAGATTATAGAGTCTACTCAATATAGAGAAACTTAAAGCGGAGTTCCGGGCACAGAAATTTTTTTTCAGTGAACATACCCCCGGGACAGTCAGGGCTAGTACATTCCACAATGGCTAGCCTCTGATCTGTCCCGGTTCGCACTTACCTGCAAGAAGAAATACTCACTTATAAAATTTCTTCCACAGCGTTGCCATCTCTCTTGTGGGCAGCTGAAGCCGGCGCGATCCTCTTCTGCGTCTTCTTCCGCGTCCTCTTCTCCCAGAATGCGCCTGCACCGGCCCCTCTCGTCACTTCCGGTGCGGCGCCGCATTCCTCCACAGCTTCTGGGCATGCCCAGAAGCTGTTTAGCAGGGAATGCGGCGTCGCCCCGGAAGTGACGGGCGGGGCCGGTGCCGTCGCATTGATTCCTGGGAGCGATGACGTTCAGCTCCCAGGAATCATTGCAAGCCAGGAAGTGACGGTAGAGCCGCGGCGCAGAGGGAGGAAGTGAAGAATAGGTGAGTATATTCGATCTACAATTACAAGGTGAGTAAAAAAAAAAAAAAAAAAACCTAGCTATCCAATTCCTTTTCAGGTGAAGGAGAACAAGCGGATGGGCACAAAAAAAAAAGATCGATTTTGTGCCCGGAACTCCGCTTTAAGGCCACAGTAGCAAAGTTGGAATAAGTCTCTCAGCTGCACTAATTCTGCGTAACATTTACGGGCAGCCTGATTAACAGGCGCTTCCAGGGACAATATAAATTACCTGGGACAGACTCCTATTTGCAGGGACTGTCCCAGGAAAAAAGGGACAGTTGGCAAGTATGCTATGGCTTAATCATGCTAACCAAGCTATAGCTATGTATGTATAAACTAACCTACAAAGTGTGAGGCTGCCCCAAGAAATGTTCTAAAGTGGCGTGGGGACAGGTAGCATATCTGGGTGTCTTCGTTACCAAGATTCCCATGTGTCTCATATGTTTGATTATAGAAGGCCTATGTTAGCATCACCCAGGTTCTTTAAACCTGTTATAGAATGTTTGTATTACTCACTTTCTGTACCTGTTCTATTTTTTTTGTTTGATAATGAATAAAAATTTTGATTATATATAAAAAAAAAAAAAAAAAAAAAAAAAAGAAGAAAAGTACTATGGTTTGGTCTCCTCAGCTGGATTCCAAAGAAACGGCTGCTCCAGGATAATGTTATGTATTTTTTTGATATCTTTGTTAGTTGTTAACACAAGCAAGAAAATAAAGTTTAATAAACTTACCCTTAAAAAATTAAAACCTACTAGGTTGGCCAAAACAATGGTTAAATTACTGGGCCCCACCTCTTGTAGTGCCTGAGACCTGGAAACATTGTCTTAAAATTAGAACACTAATTAGGTATGATTTAATAAAATACACCCACACGCCCAATAACTTTAATTTTACTGAAACTGACAGGTGCATTATTAGATTGTCTGGTAAATGTAGACATTGATGCTGGTATCTGTTGCTGACCAAACCCATGCCAAAAGCAAGGTATAAATGCTGGAAGTAGATATTGTTAAATGTATTCTTTATTTCATACAGCGAAGCAAGCTTTAGGTCCACAGGGGCCCTCTAGTGGTCAGCAATGTAAATGCACAACAATTGATAGTGCAAGGGAAGAGGCTCTCCTGGTACAGTAGTTCAGCATTTCTCAACCTCTTTTCAGTCGTGTCACCCTTTAAAATCTTGAGGAACCCAATATGTAAAAGATGAAAACGTTACTTATCAATGGGAAACCTGAGCCTGGGACAACGCACACAACAGAAGGAATGAATTGCACATCAGAACCTTCCCTTCACATCAGAACCTTCCCTTCACATCAAAATCTCCCCATAACATCAGAGGTCCCCCATTATTTCTGAGGTCCCCCATGACAATGGAGTTCTCCCTATACATCAAAGGCCCCCTGTACAAGAGACCCCCATTATATCAGAGTTCCCTCCATCACAGAGCTCCTCAATCACACAGTCCCCCAATTACTAAGTACCCCATCACAGAGCCTCCCAATTACACACTTTTCATACCAGAGCCCTACCTTTTAGCTTCATTGGTTCAACAGAGTGGAGGAGGTCTGGAGGAAGTGGACTTTCATGTTTTCCTAAATGCTGGGGACGGCCCTGCATGTGACCTGCCTGGATCAGAGTTATACTTTGCCATGGTGCGAGGTCAAGCTGGTCACCCTAACCATAGCATCAAGTTTTGTCATGCATCCTGGCCCTGTCATTGGAAATTAATGTGCTGACGGCCGGCTTCCCTGCACCATGGCGTTTTCTTGACCTTTTTTCAGCCCTTTAAAAGTAGACAAAATCTTGAGGCACCCCAGTCTAAAATGTAAAAAAACTTAAATGTTACTTATCAATGGGAATCTTGAGCACGGGATGATGTGCACTACTACCCTAATGAATTTACTTCACATCAAAAGTCTCTCCATAATGTCACAGTTCCCTCTTCATATCATATTCTCCCTAGGGTTCTCATCAAATCAGTCTACCCATCAGAAAGCCACCCCAAATCCCAGAGCCCACCCCTCCCCCCCATCACACAAGTTCCCCGTTGCAAAGCCCCCTAATCACGCAGTCTCCTCTAAACATCAGAGCTTTTAGGTCCAGCAAGTGCAGTAGGGACGGAAGTTGGAGCAACTCTGGAGGAGCCAGACTTCCGTCCTCTCCAAAATGCTAAAGGTGGCTCTGCATGCCTTCTTCCCTGGATCAGATCCATGAGTTGTGCGGACAGGCTGGCCGCCGACACCATTTGACACCATGCGTACTACCTTAGAGGGTCATTGGTTGTTATGGTGAACCCCAGAGGAACCCAAACGGCACCCCAGTTGAGAAATGCTGGTCTACGGTAACAATACATTTGTGAACCCTAAAGGATATTCTTGATTTCTGCTAAAACCACAGATAACATATTTGCACTTTGGATAAACTATAAGCTCCTTTATTTCCAAGATGGAAGGACAAGTTTTAGTAACAATAATGTTAATGAAAACTTGGCCTTGTTTTGCTGTGTTCATTAGGACTCCGGGCCCATTTACCTCTTTGTGGTGCATCAATGCACATTATATTATTATACTTTGCGGTAAGGCAGCCCCTTTCAAAAGAATGAGCCTGCCAACAATTGCTAACATGCATAAAAAAGCATATGAGCCTTTTTTTTTTTTTAACTAACGCAGTGTAAGGCTCTATTCACATTAATGCATTTTTTCATGCTTTTTGCATAAACGCAGGACGTTTTTTTTTTTTTTAACATGGAACACATTTGC
Source organism: Pelophylax lessonae (assembly GCF_965119305.1). Classification (NCBI taxonomy): domain Eukaryota; kingdom Metazoa; phylum Chordata; class Amphibia; order Anura; family Ranidae; genus Pelophylax; species Pelophylax lessonae. The sequence continues at coordinate 85,859,329 of NC_138779.1, read as the reverse complement.
ATCAACGTGGACAACTTTGATTGATTGAGTGGATTGAGTGGATTTGATTGAGTGGATTGTGGACCTGGTTGCTGGATATATATATATATATATATATATATATGCTGTATATATATATATATATATATATATGAAAAAAGCGCAGTAGCTGGTTTATAATTTTACCAGCCACTGCAACTGGTGAGTCAGTTTGGGTTGAATGGTGAAAGGAGCACACAGGGTGTGGTTTGGCACGCAATTGTTCACAGATTTGTTGCACAGAATATATTCACCTTTCTGCACTTTATTCGATTGCTTTTGGGACTTTTTAGAAATGATATTGAATGGACATTGTTTATGAAGTTGTTATTATTATTTATTATTTTTAATATTTATTTTATTGGACTTTTTCATTGATATGAATTGTTTTGTTACCCATTGATTTCACTGAATTGTTTACGGATATGAATTGTTTTTTTATAATATATTTTTTCAACTTTAACACTATTTTTGCACTGATCAATATAAAAAAGTTTTTTTTACAATTTATTTTCACAATTATTATTCTCCAATAAGACCATTGCACTTGCACTTTCTTGTTAAGGCTCGTACACACAATAAGAAAATCTGAAGGGAAAATTCGTCCGACGATTTTCAGATTGTTAGTATGGTGCTTTCGACAGCCAACTCCGACTTTTCGGCTGACAAAATCCTGATGTGCAGACTATATAATTTTTGTCGTTCGTAATACAACGTCCGATTTTCATCTCATTAGTACAGATTTCGACGGAAAAAAAATCTTAAGAGCAAGACTAGGCATGCTCAGAGATGAAAGAACACATACAAAGCAATCCAACACATGACATCACTTATGAAGTAGAATTCTGTCGTACGGGAAAATTCATATGAAAATAACCTCTTCACTTTCCACATCAGACTAGCATGCCACAAAAAACGGATGACAGATCGTTCGATAATCTTATCGTGTGGACGGGGCTTTAGACATTATAGGATATTATAAGATTGCAGAGTAGATTTGCGCTGATTCTATAGTTTGTTAATCCATTTCATGCTGCACACTTCTGCAGATAATTAGCTGCAACTACATATTATAGTATCCCTTGATCGCAATTCGTAGCCATTGATTGTTCTTGGCGCCAGATCTCTTTTTAGTATACGTTTGAATCAATGCATTTTTGTGCCTCTGCATTTTTGGAAAGGGTCCGGGACTTTTTTGAATTAAAAACGCTGTTTTCTTTTTTGTTTTTTTATGGAGACTTTAATGGAGATGCTGCAGAAAAGCATGTAGTGCATTTTTAGCGCATTTTGTGACGCATTTTCCATTTTTCTTTATTCAATCTGCCCAACAACAAATTGGCCAAAAAAAAGAAAAAAATCATAAAAATGCAAAACGCATCAAAAACGTGTGTTGGAAAACGTGAAAAGCAAAAAGCAATGAAGAAATGCTCAAAAGTAACATGCATGTGTGTGAATGGAGCTTAACCCACTGCAATGAACTTCCATGCATTGTCATGCCTTGTGCACTAAAACTCAGGTGCATTGCGCCTTAGTGCATCAGAGTACCATTCAAAACAAATATTACTGCCATACATTGCAGCCATGTACACGTTACCGCAATGTAGAAGTGGAAATGGGCCTTCAATCACGCTAGTTTAGACTTGTTGCAAAAGCTCCCCATCTGATTTTTCCATGGACCAAAAGCCAGAGACGACAGGGCTGGCATACAGCAGCTATCATTTCTGGGCCACCCTACACCGGCTCATCCACTGTATGTGCCGACATGCAACCACAATCTGCCTCAGATTGGGGGGTGTACGCTGACATTTTAGAGCTAAAACAAAACTTAGCGTTAAATCTTGTTTGTTTTTTTTATTGCTGTCTTTATCCAAGATGGGGAGATTCACTCTGTCTATTGGTTCCGGTCATCACCATTACTTCCACGCCTGAAAACAGGCTGAAAGCTGCATGGATCATTCCTATTCTTTCCAATTGGTGTAATCAAAATAAAGAAACTGATTAAGTATTTTTTTTTAATTTTTTGCCTGAATTTCTTCAACCACATCAGTCCCGGAAGGTTTTACCCCCTTAATGACCAGGCCATGTTTTGCGATACAGCACTGTGTTACTTTTAACTGACATTTGCACAGTCGTGCAACGCTGTAACCAAAAAAAATTATGTCCTTTTTTACCCACAAATAGAGCTTTCTTTTGGTGGTATTTGATAATCTCTGCGGTTTTTATTTTTTGTACTATAAACAAAAAAATAGCGACAATTTTGAAAAAAATATATATTTTTTACTTTCTGCTATAAAACACATCCAATAAAAAAAAATTAAAAATCGCAATTCTTCATCAGTTTAGCCAATATGTATTCTGCTACATATTTTTGGTTAAAAAAAATCCCAATAAGTGTATATTGATTGGTTTGCGCAAAAGTTATCGCGTCTACAAACGATTGGATGTTTTTATGGCATTTTTTTCACTAGTAATGGTGGCAATCAGCGATTTTTAGTGGGACTGTGACATTGCGGCGGACGAATCAGAAACCTAACTGACACTTTTTTGGGGGACCAGTGACATTATTACAGGGATCAGTGCTAAAAATATGCACTGTTACTGTAATAATGACACTGGCAGGGAATAGGTTAACATCAGGGGCGATCAAGGGGTTAAATGTGTCCCTAGTGAGTGCTTGCTAACTCTGTGGGGGATGGTCTGACTGGGGGAAGACAGAGACCTGTGTTCCTGCTTAGCAGAAACACAAGATCTTCATCTTCTCCCCCAACAGAACATCGATCTGCCTTGTTTTCATAGGCAGACCACCTCTCTCAGGAAAGATTGGCAGGGCCCTGTGGACATTGCGTCCGCCGGTCCTGCTGATTCGCTCCTGCTGTGTCCAATCACAGAAGGGGCGGGTAGCCATCGGCTCATGTGCACGCCTCGGACCAGGAAGAAGATGCGATGTACAGGTATGTTGGTTCATGCAGCCTGGCTGCCCTGCCACAGTAAATATGAGGTGGGTGGTCAGGAAGTGCTTAAAGTAGATTTTCAGCATAAACCTATCTAGCCTTAAAAATATTCTCTCCCCCCTCCTTACACCTATGCTGTCCAAGCCTTGTAAAAAAGATACCCATACTTGCCTATTCTCAACCCGCTCTGCTCCAATCAGAGGGGAAAGGAGGGAGGGCTGGGACATGGGAGCCTATGGGTGACATCACCACTCCAAGCTGTTGTTGAGTGCTCTCTCCTCTCCCCTGCAGCTGACGCTGGCTGACACAGGTAGGTATACATGCATCCTTTTGTGTTAAAAAAAAAAAAAAAGTTAGTCAGCAAAGGTGTTAGGAGGGGGATGGAGCATTTTTAAGACTAGATAGATAATTATATGCTGGAATTATACTTAAAGGCTGGGTTCATATATATCCGGCTGCAGTTTGCAGTCTGGAGTCCAATGCGTTTCTGTTTACCGGTTAGGTGCGATTCATGTGCAATTTTTTCCCACCCTGCACATGTGTGAACAGACTCTTTTTAAAGCCGGTCACATTCACATGTCATGCGAATTGGATGCTGTTGAAAAAACGCATCCAATTCACATATATGTGAACCCAGCCTCATGGTTTTTCTATATTTCCTTTATTATTGGCTGCAGTCTTTGTTTGGGAAACCTGCACAGCTGAGGTGCTCAATCACTATCTGTGTGCTGGGGGGGGGCGCTCCTGGGATTTCCTGGTGTCATCATAGCTTGACTAATGCAGACTGCAGAGGGAAGACAGCCGACAGAAATCACACTATGTGCTTTGGATTGGGGCTAGTTTACACTCAAAAGGGATATGCTTTGTTCTTTTTACAACTACTTTAAGACTAAAAAAAATAAGAAAAGCTATCTTGCTTTTAAATATAAATAATAATAAAAAAAAATAAAAAGTATTGTTTTTGCAGGAAAAGACTTCTTATACCTACCTCTCTGGCGGCCTGCAAGTCTTTGCTCTACTTTCTACAAGGGATACAGCCTCCAGTAAAGTCTGCAGCATTTGATGCTTCCAGGAGTGGTTAATGCCTGCGTCCCCTGCCACACACTGTAGTTTCTCCCGCCAGCCCCCTGTGTCATTACAAGACATAATAGTGACGTAGAAACCACAGTGCACAGTGGGGGATGCAGGCATTCAATACACCCAGAAATGTGGAACACTGAAGAATCTGCTGCAGATGCATTCAAACTCTTTGCCCACCAGACAGGTAAGTATTTACAGTCTTCTATTGTAGCAGGATTGCATTTTCTGAAGGGACAATATCCCTTTAGGAATCAGAATAAAGCTTTGTTCACCTTTTTAGCTCAGTTGTTTTAATCATGGGATATAGAGCGACATCTAGTGGTTGAAGCTTCTTCTTACACTCCCCAGTTGCACTGAACAAGATATGGAAGGTGATGTTTGGTTTCCTCTTTTGATTTTTAAAGTGACACTAAACAATATCCTTATACTCCAAAAATAATCTATACACATCCACTACCTAATGACCCTGTAATATACTTGTAGCACTACCTGCATAGGGGTTGCAAATGACAGGGTTCCCCACTGCTGCACAGCCAGGCCACGGGTAACTTCTATACTTTTCTCCCGAGACAAGGAACAGTCTTTGAGCTTTGTTTTTGATGATTTTTAGGGAGTAATAACTTGAATGGGGAATAGGAATTATGGGATGCCCAACTTGATAGCACCAAAACCAGGGACAGCTTCCTCCCCATGTACAACTCCAATTGATTCTTCTCATTAACTTTGTACAACTCCGATTGATTTCTCTCCCTCAAGACTGTACAGTGCAACCAAGAGAGGATAACCGCTGAGGTGTGGAGGGTTATCAGGAATCGGGTCCAGGTGCCGGCCTCGGCTCGCCACCACATAAACATAGAAAATCAAGGACTGGCCGTACAATGTAAAATTCCGTCCATAAAAGTCCTTTATTCCATCATATGGGAAAACATAGCACCAGGAGTTGCAATAAAATGGTACATTATGATGCATTTCACACTAGGAGTGCTTAATCATAAAGAAGGGGGACGACTTCCTCCCTATGTGAAACTCCAACTGATTCTTCTCATCTACTCTGTACAACTCCAATTGATTCCTCTTCCTCAGTCTGCACAGCTGATTGATTCCTCTTTTGGTACCTAACAGTCTCTTTTAGAAAAGCAGCAGCCCCTTACGGACTAGAAACTCTCAGTCCCATTAGGAAGTAGCACAGTGTGTTGTTAACTGCATCCTGGAGGACCTCCAACTCCCTTGTAGACACTGGTCCCAGCTCTACCACTGCAGGAAATGCTAGCCCACCTGGCTGCTTCTCCACCTGCTCACCCCGCTGCTTTTTTCCAGTCTACCTGAATGACTCTCTGGAGATTTCTAAGGGAAAGGTTAGGGAAGATGTAAGCATACTGCTATCTTCCAGAGAGACCTGCTACATGTGGCAGTCTCTCCCCTTGTAAGTCCCTGAATCATGCTGTATTACTCACACTGTCCTACTTGCTCCTGTTGCCTCTCAGGGAAGACTCCTTCCAAGCTTATCCTGTTGTAAGGATCCCCCCAGGCCAGCACTTGAGCCCTGCCCTGAGGCAGAGCATCCCCCCCCCCCCCACCAGACTAGTTGGTTCATCTCAAGGGCCACCAACAGTCCCCTCAGTACTCCATTATCCACCTGACTCCCCTGCTAGCATGACTCCTTCCTATTTAAGGGCTCACTTAGTCCCCTGCCAGGCTCACTGCCTGAGGATTGGCTAAGCTCCCCTAAGTATGCAGGACAACCCTCCTAGCTTCCACCCTCAAGCTTCCAGAATGTTCTCCAACTTTCCAGAACCAGGGGGAGGCACCAGAGAGCTACATGCATGAGTCATCCAGCCCTGAATTCCAGTAAACCCCGACCCAGATTTCATGACTCAAACTTAGCCCTGAGTCAGACTATGGTTTACCTTCTCTGACACTAGTAGCACACTAGAGGGTGCTACATACTTTTAATGAAATGTTTTCTTACGGTGTCTTCCTGCCTTCTTGTAACGTCCTTTGTGAGCTCCCAATCATTTTCCCTCTCACGTCCGTTTGTTTGAATGCTCAGTGCATGTTAGTTGTGGTCATATGCATTGCTCTATGCACGCTACAATTCCTACAGTCCCTAGTCCACAGTCCATCTTTGGAGCAAACAGGAGAAGGTGTCTAGGTTCCTACATACAGTGGGGCCATGGAGAGCGAACGTAGCCACTCTCTAACAGGGAGTTTGGAGAATTGGAGTAAGCTGAGAACAATGGAAGGTACCTTTTGGAGCTAAGAATACATATTTTTATTTTTTAAACTAGAGTTTACTGTCACTTAAAGGCTGTATTTGCTATAATTGTGGACATTGGCCAAGGGCAGCAGGGTTAGCCAGGATATCGAGTTTCAAAATTTACAACTTCCTAAAACTTTTTACTATTCCTTAATATCAAGAGCACTACTGATGTGATGATGTCAGCACCCCTCTGCATCCTTATACTTTGAATAAAGAGCACTGTGGTGACTCCTTCCCAGGAGATGGACCATTGACAGCCTACATTTGCAGAATACAATATCTCCACTCTTCCAGGTAGAGTGATGCAAAAAGAAGAACTGCGTGGGGCAACTTTGTATTTGTATTTTTTTAATGCTTACTGGGGGGTCTACTTTAAAAATTTGCCTGCATTTGGTTTTTGAAATTTACCTAAAATCATTTTTATATTTTGGACATTACATGCAATTGCTAAAACCCCTTTCCTTTTTTTTTTTTTTTTGAGCTGGACCATTGCCTAACACAAAGTGCAGCAGTCAGACTGTCCAGGAAGCATCAGGCTGGGTTCACACTTGGTTGGCATGTGGCTCACACACACAGGACTCCTGTGCAATCCGCTCCCCAGCTACCACAGAGATGTGTAAACTGGCTCCATTGAGGGCTGTCACAGTCTCCTGTCATGCGAATTGGATGCGGCGACACCAATCCAAAAGTCAAATGAATCTGAATATATTCAAAAGAAAAATAAATACAAATGCATTCATAGAATTATTTATTTTTATTCAGCGATAACGAATAGTTGGAAAGAATAAAAGTATGAAAAGTGAAATTATCCGAATGTAATCGATTCGTTAAACTCGTAAGTTGAATCATTTTCCGTTCTTTCGGATTTTTGCATTTTCAGATTTTCATTCTTTCGGGTTTTTCTTTTTTCGGGTTTTCGTTCTTTCGGACACTTCGTCTTTGTACACATTTGTCAAAAGTCTTTTGTTTATTCGGATGCTCCTGAATGGGCGAATATGCTGAATTTCATCCGATAACGAATTTGTAACGAAACAAATTGCGTATTCTACGATAATTGTCTACAGTTTATTGAGTCAGAGTTTACTACTGTAATAATATGGGAAACTTTGCTTTTAAGTTGGAACATTTTTTGGAAAATAGGTATTAGGCAAAAATGTTCCGATTTTGGACCAGGCACACTTTGGCTGGTGGTAATAAAGGGAAAGTCACATACTACTCCATACCTGTACTGCACTTTTAACTTCACTTTGGCAGATGACTACCAAACCAGGTGAGCCAAGTAGGTTTTTAAAGGGTATCTAATCCCAAAAACAAAAATGTAATATATCACAGCTTCTCAGTTCTAGATGTGGTGGCTGCATTAGTCTTCTTTTTCTCCTTTTGTCTTCACTGGTGATCCAACCAATAGCGCACTTTCAGTCTGAGGATGGCTGCAATCACTCCTCCACTGTATCTCTGAAGGTGCTGGGTAGCCACCCTTAGAAAGCAGGAATATCAACTTGTGAGGACGGTAACGTTAGATGGATTAGTGGATTTAGATGAACTTTACATAAGTGACCAACAATACTGCAACAAATGTCAAAAAAGCCGGCACACAAATGCTTCTTTTTTATGCAATTTTATTCCAGCGCTTTCAGCAGTTACAACATGACAAATGCTTACCTGTTTAAGCCATAGCCTTACTTTCAGCAATACTGCAGCCCATTGATTTGCACCATTTTGTCCAATGCAGCGCTCTACAACGCACTAGTGTGAATGGGCCCTTAACCACTTGCCGACTGACCACAGTAATATTACTGCGGCAGTGCGGCTCCCCTAGATCCAGTCACGTAGTACTACGTGACTGGAGGGAAAGGGTTTTCGGCTGCGCATGCGCACCACCGGAGGCGCACTCCCACTATGTTTAGACACAGCAGGAGTCGGGCCGTGGGAGGAGAGGCGGCGATTGCCTCCTTCCTCCCACAATCGTTTTGTAAACGAAGAGAAGACCCGCCTGCTTATGTAAACAAAGGAGGCGGATCTTCTCACTGACAGGCAGGGACAGATCATCAGTTTCAGCCAAGCTGAAAGTGCGATCTCTGTGCCTGTCACAGGACCCCCCCCCCCAAGTCAGTAAACATTAGGCATACATTTAACCCCTTGATCAACCCCAGTATTCACCCCTTCCCTGCCAGTGTCATTATTACAGTAACAGTGCATATTTTTAGCGCTTTGTAATGTCACTGGTCCCCCCAAAAGTGTCAAAAATGTCAGGGGTCCGATCTGTCTGCCGCAATGTCACAGTCCCGCAAAAAATCGCAGATCGCCGCCATTACTAGCAAAAAAAAAAACAATATAAATGACATAAATCTTTCCCGTAGTTAGTAGACACAATAACTTTTTCGCAAACCAATCAAAATGCGCTTATTGAGATTTTTTTTTTTTTATTACCAAAAATATGTAGCAGAAAATAAATTGGGCTAAAATGTTAAAAAATTTTGATTTTTAAAAATTTTTTTTGAGAATGTCATATAGCAGAATGTGAAAAATATTGTTTTTTTTTTTTTTCAAAATTGTCGCTAATTTTTTTTTATAGGGCAAAAAAATAAAAATTGCACAGGTGATCAAATACCACCAAAAGAAAGCTCTATTTGTGGGGAAAAAAAAGGACATAAATTTAGTTTTGCTACAGCGTCGTACGACCGCGCAATTGTCCGTTAAAGTAACGCAGTGCCGAATCGCAAAATAGGGCCTGGTCAGAAAGGTGGCAAATCCTTCCGGGGCTAAAGTGGTTAAAACTGCACTCTGGGCTAAACAAATATATAAAAAAGAGGCATGTTTATTCTTACTTTCATCTTTGAGTTCTTTGTGTATTTCTTTCAGATTTCATGCAGCAAAACTGCATGAAACCACACCTTCACTTTGCCCCTGTGCAGGAGCTTCTCCTGTTGTTTTCTGCAGGCAGCCTGTAGTGGGTGGGGCCCGCCGGGTCCCTCCCACACCTCTGCTGCTCTCTATATAACCTATGTACAGCTCAGTGATGGTGCCACTGCTACTTTTTAAGGTAATATCTGAGTTTTCTATGGCGTTTAGTGCACAGTTTTTTTTTATTTTTTTATTTGTTTATATTTTGTGACTATAAGTCCCCGTTCACACTAAGGCGACCTGTGAGGCGACCTGGTCGCCTCACAGGTCGCCTTCCATAGGGAAGCTGCGGACCCATTCTAATAGGAGCGGCACAAGTCGCTCCGACTTAGAAAAAGGGTCCGGAGCTTCTTTGGGGCGACCCGGAGGCGCCCGCCATAGACTTCAATGTTATGAAGTCCGTGGCGGCCGCTCCGAGGTCGCGGCGCGCTGCTCGCACCGCCCCCCCCCCCCCGAGTCGGATCGCCCCTATGTGAACGGGGCCTAAAGGAGCCTATTTAGATCAATATTTTTGGAGCTCAGCTTTAATGTTGCCCTGGGTGCACTAAAGATGCAATCTTCACTTCATCAGTATGTCAATAACCTTTTGTGCTACATTTATTTGCTCACATAAAAGAGCCTGTGACCTTAAGACATTTTTCTACTCAAAATGGAATATGGGCATGATAATTAATGGCAGTTACATCTGCCTGACCTCACGGGTCTAGGAGCAGTTGCCTTCACTGCAGTCATGCCCTAGGGTACACCCTTTCAGACAGGTCTGCCTAAACTCAAGGGAAACCAAGCCACTGCTCCTTATGTTATGTATTAATTATGGATTTATGGATATCTGCATTGTGTGCTTTAAAGACTTGCTTATATCACCAGCATTATTAAGCAGTCAATGGTGAATAGGCAGCTAAAAAAAACAGCAAAGTGTGCAATTCAAGTCTGATCACCCAACAGAGGAAAAAAAAATTCCATAGGGAAAAAAAAAATATATATATATATATATATATTTATATATATAAAATGTGTGCATGTATTTTCATTTGAAACTGAATGTCACTTAAGGAGTTGAAGAGACCCCAGCTGGTGTACGCTTCACACCTCATAACACTGTGGTCGACTGCTCCACCATCTGTCTCATCAGCAGTAATTCACCTCAGTCTTTTGTATTCATAAAGGAAAAGGCATTAAGCCCCCAGGAGCCTGCAGATGGGGGCCCAGACCGCTGTCAATGATGTCATTACACAGAGGTAACCTGGAAAAACCACAACCTTGAACATGGTGAGGCTATTCTTTGTTCTTATTCTTGCTGTGTTTAAAAAAAAAAAAAAATACAAACGGAGTGAGATTTTATTGAATTGAATTGTATAGAGGTGCAGCTCACAAAATTAGAATGTCATCGAAAAGTTAATTTATTTCAGTAATTTAATTCAAAAAGTGAAACTTGTATATTTTATGTAGATGCATTACACACAGAGTGATAGATTTCAAGAATTTCTTTCTTTTAGTTTTAATGATTTTGGCTTACAGCTAGTGAAACCCCAAAATTCAGTGTCTCAGAAAATTTGAATATTATATAAGACTAAAAAAAAAAAAAAATACAGAAATGTTGGCTTACTGAAAAGTATGTATATATACATTATAGTATGGCCAGCCCAACACGTATTTAGTGTACCATGATGTGCAACTATGAAGGATCTGTGTATTGTGGTGCACTGCAAATAAAAAAATGCTACAGGTGCATTGTACTCTGCAGCCCAGCCCAATGTTGGCTTACTGAAAAGTATGTGAAGCAAGAAGGAATGACCGCACTTCCGATAAAGTTGAAAAACGGAGTGTATTTATTCCACATCAAACGAATGGCAAAATATAATACATACACACTGTGAGTGCTGGACAAAACGGTAGACGCGTTTCACGGCTAGATGTGTCGCTTACTCATGAGTAAGCGACACATCTAGTCGTGAAACGTGTCTACCGTTTTGTCCAGCACTCACAGTGTGTATGTATTATATTTTGCCATTCGTTTGATGTGGAATAAATACACTCCGTTTTTCAACTTTATCGGAAGTGCGGTCATTCCTTCTTGCTTCATGTGACTTTGGATTGCGGATCCGACCGGCACCTGATTCTTGTCTCACCTGGAGCGGTCTCTCCATCCTTTACTGAAAAGTATGTCCATGTACAGTATAGTATGCACTCAATACTTGTTTGGGACTCCTTTTGCATGAATTACTGCATCAATGCGGCATGGCTTTGAGTCGATCAGCCTGTGGCACTGCTGAGATGTTATGGAAGCCCAGGTTGCCTTAAAAGCAGCCTTCAGCTCATCTGCATTGTTGGGTCTGGTGTCTCTCCTCTTCCTCTTGACAATACCCCACAGATTTTCTATGGGGTTTAGGTCAGGCGAGTTTGCTGGCCAATCAAGCACAGTGATACCATGATCATTAAACCAGGTATTGGTACATTTGGCAGTGCGGGAAGGTGCAAAATCCTGATGGAAAATGAAATCAGCCTCTCCATAAAGCTGATTAACAGAGGGAAGCACACAGTGCTCTAACTATATATCCTAACTTTGAGACCGTATGTCCCATTTTCACAAAGTATCTGGCTAATGGTAATTTTACCAGTTTATCCCGTATTGAAAATTCGTGCCTGGAATCCGATCCTTTTACTGTCTGTGTTGTCTCACCCACTTATAGGAGGCCACATGGACCCTTAATTATGTATACCACATATGAGGATAGGCAGGTATAATAGCCCTTAATTTCTATATTAGAACCTGGTGCGGGTGTGTGAAGTGTTTTCCTTTTATCATTGAGCTGCATTGTATGCAGCTCAAGCATGGGTATGATCCATTGTTACGTGTTTCCAAAAAAGTTATTGTCAGTGCTTTTTGGCAAAACTGATCTGATTTGACAAGTCTATGTATGATTTTACCCTTATAGTTTGATGGAAAAGGACAACTTCTGAATTCTGGAATTTGGGGTATATTTTCCCTATGTATATGCCAGTGTTTTTGAATTATATTACAGTATGTACTCAATATGAGTGGGGTTGGTATTGTGATAGGAATGACAACCTTTTTTCTACTTTTTTTTTGTCTATTATCTACATTACTCCTCTCTCCCCTATTTTTTTTCAAGATACCCCTCTGTATTAACTTACTGTAATTTCCTTTTTATTTAGACGTCCTATTCGATCTACTTGATTACTGGCAATTCTATTAACCCTTGTTAGCTGCCTTTTCAGGATAGATTTATATACTCCAGGGGGATGAAAACTTTTATAATGTAATTCCTGATTACAACCTGTGGGTTTTGTGTAATGGTCACTGGAGACACCCCATTGTTTTTCATTATACATTATCCAAAACGCCATTTTTTCCTGACTTACATTCATATTAAATTCCAAACCGGGTATTAAGTCGTTTATACAGTATGTGCATGGAATAATGGCAATGTATTCAAGTCGCCCTCCCATATTGCAAACATCTCATCCAAAAAACAAAACCAACATCTGCAGTTTTCCTTAGGCCCCTTTCACACAACGTCAGTTGTCATCCGTTTTTCGTCAGTTGTTATCCGTTTTTCGTCAGTTGTTATCCGTCTTTCATCCGTTGTCATCCGTTTTTACATAGAGATGCATTGATGTCCGTTTTTCATCCGTCAACGGATGGATGAAAAACAGACAAACGGACAGCGTGTGTGAAAGGGGCCTTAAAAAGAACATTGTAAATAAAGAAATCCTCAATCATATTTACAAATGCATTTGCATATGAGGGGGGGAGCAACATTCAAACCCATCGCTGCACCCCTGAGTTGCAAATAATATGTTTCTTGAAATAGAAAAACATTTTCTTCTAATACAATTTTTAACAGTTGTGACAAAAAGATCATTTTATATCATTGTATAGTTTCAATTTTAATGCAATCAGTAGGCGGCAGCAGAATTCAATTCATAATTCATATGGAATAATAATTTAGAAACTTGAGATGTCCAAAGTGACCAAGAAAGGATCTGTATCCACGATCAAATCTACAATTTTAGTAAATAAAATCAAAAGAATCAGGTATATATGATTTCATCTGTGTAGTAAGCGGTGTAATACATTTATCCACATTTTTGACCTAGGGTTCTGTAACAGATTCAATACCAGACATAATGGGACAAACCAGTGGGTCAACTGGATTTGTATGGATAATAAGATAATGAAGCTGTGCTTGTCCAGTAAGTGTATAACAAAGGTAGGGTATACAATTATTACTGTAAAGTGATAATAATGCAAAGTAATAGCTGAATCATAAATTTAATGTGACTGAAGTGCTGTGGGGATCAAAACTAGCAATAGTGTGCTTGCAAATAAATATAAAGTGACTACAGTGCCAATAGTGAGAGTGGTGACTGAGTGACACCAAAGAAATAAAATGACAATAATTTAAATTTCTTAATAATACAGGATCATATGCTGAAACCAATAAAACAGTCCATAAGTACAATAAAAAATATAAACAAATAAAAAGATGACGTGACTACAGTGTCAATACAGTGAATGGTGACACCAATAAATAAATAAGAATTAAATAAATAATATATGATCATATGCTGAAAGCAATAAGGCAGTCCATAGATAAATTATAAATATTCAATGTATGAATCACACCATAAAAGTTCATGAACGTGAATAAATGTGAAATCTTGTGAGTGGTAATTCCGCTGGGGGTACAGGTGATCTAATCAGGGGGGTGACTTTAACACCAATGGTGGACAGTGATGAGATAGAGATGCAACTCTTCCAAGTGTGCTACACCCATACCTTACTGCTGTAAGGTTACAGCATAACAGAGGGAAGGCCTCCTGACACTCCAGTAATCATCCGGGGGAGGTTTATGGGTGCCGTAGTATCTGCTAGTTACATCTCGTCTGGCTGACAGGGATGTTAACGCTTGCTTTTCCTCATTGCTTAGGTTGTTCGGTATATGGTCAATTATAGTGTGATCCTGCAGGAAAGCCTTAAAGTTCGGATCCATCTTTTCTATAAAACAGCTCCACTGCTGGCATAGATGTGAGGGATATTACTTGACTTTTACTTTGTAAGTTAAGGTTTTTTTTATAGATAATGGTAAAGCATTAGAGCTGCATACATTCGGACGTAAGGAGAAAAAGGCCTTCAACCTGACCTGCCGATAAAATTTATATAGATCCTGTTTCAGAATGAATTAATTTATACATTCTTTTGGACAAAATCATAAACCCTTATTCAACACTTGCAATTCTAAATCTGTCAATGAAATAGAAGAAATGTTATATACCACATTTTCTATTGGTATCCTTGTTCATTCTTTGCATTGTCACTCTTCCATGTAGTCCAATTTCTGTGCCACTTGCCTCCCCTCCTCCTCCACAGATGATCCTGTTGAAGCCATTGAGGATGTAGACGTAAATACAGTGCCTTGAAAAAGTATTAAATAAAAATGTATTTTATTGGGATTTTATGTGATAGACCAACACAAAGTGGCACATAATTGTGACGTGGAAGGGAAATGATAAATGTTTTTCTAATTTTTTTACAAATAAATATGTGAAAAGTGTGGTGTGCATTTGTATTCAGCCCCCCTGAGTCAATACTTTTGTAGACCCACCTTACACTGCAATTACAGCTGCAAGTCTTTTGGGTATGTCTCTACCAGCTTTACACATCTAGAGAGAGTGACATTTTGCCCATTTTTCTTTGCAAAATCACTAAAGCTCTGTCAGATTGGATGTAAAGCGTCTGTGAACAGCAATTTTCAATCTTGCCTCAGATTCTCAATTGGCTTTAGGTCTGGACTTTGACTGGGCCATTCTAACACATGAATATGCTTTAAACTAAACCATTCCATTCTAGCTCTGGCTGTATGTTCAGGGTCATTGTCCTGCTGGAAGGTGAACCTACGCCCCATTTTCAAGTCTTTTGCAGACTCTAAAATGTTCTCTAAGATTGCCCTGTATTTGGCTCCATCCATCTTCCCATTAACTCTAAGCAGCTTTCCCTGTCCCTGCTGAAGAAAACGGTGTGTTCAGGGTGATGTGCAGTGTTTTGCTTTTAGGCCAAAAAGTTCAATTGTGGTCTCATCTGACCAGAGAACCCTCTTCCACATGTTTTCTGTGTCCCCCACATGGCTACTCGCAAACTGCAAACAGGACTTCCTATGGCTTTCGTTCAACAATTACTTTCTTCTTGCCACTTTTCATAAAATCTAGATTTGTGGAGTGCTCAACTAATAGTTGTCATGTGGACAGATTCTTTCACCTGAGCTGTGGATCTCTGCAGCTCCTCCATGGGCCTATTGGCTTCTTCTCTGATTAATGCTCTCCTTGCCTGGCCTATCAGTTTAGGTGGGTGGCCATGTCTTGGTAGATTTGCAGTTGTGCCATATTCTTTCCATTTTCAAATATTGGATTGAACAGTGCTCCGTGGGATGTTCAAAGCTTGGGATATTTTTTCATAACCGAACCCTGCTTTGAACCTTTCCACTTTATCCCTAACCTGTCTGGTGTGTTCCTTGGCCTTCATGATGCTCACTAGGGTTCTCTAACAAACCTCTGAGGGCTTCACAGAAGAGCTGTATTTATACTGGGATTAAATTACACACAGATGGACTCTATTTACTAATTAGGTGACTTCCCAACGCAATTGATTCCACTAGATTTTTAGTTACGGGAATCAGAGTAAAGGGGGCTGAATACAAATGCACACCACACTTTTCAGATATTTATTTTTAAAAAATGTCGAACACCATTTATAATTTTTCTTACATTTCCCAATTAAGTGCCACTTTGTGTTGGTCTATCACAAAAAATCCTAATGAAATACATTTACATTTTTGGTTGTAACATGACGAAATGTGGAAAATTTCAAGGGATATGAATACTTTTTCAAGGCACTGTAGTTGTTTATGCTGACCCCCTTGTTTGTGTGATTTTAATTTAGGTTCAGTCCATATACAGTATCTCACAAAAGTGAGTACACCCCTCACATTTTTGTAAATATTTTATTATATCTTTTCATGTGACAACACTGAAGAAATTACACTTTGCTACAATGTAAAGTAGTGAGTGTACAGCTTGTATAACAGTGTAAATTTGCTGTCCCCTCGAAATAACAACACACAGCCATTAATGTCTAAACCACTGGTAACAAAAGTGAGTACACCCCTAAGTGCAAATGTCCAAATTGGGTCCAAAGTGTCAATATTTTGTGTTGCCACCATTTTTTTCCAGCCTTAACCCTCTTGGGCATGGAGTTTACCAGAGGTTACAGGTTGCCACTGGAGTCCTCTTCCACTCCATGACGACATCACGGAGCTGGTGGATGTTAGAGACCTTGCGCTCCTCCACCTTCCGTTTGAGGATGCCCCATAGATGCTCAATAGGGTATAGGTCTGGATACATGCTTGGCCAGTCCATCACTTTTACCCTTGGCTTCTTTAGCAAGGCAATGGTCATCTTGGAGGTGTGTTTGAGGTTGTAATCATGTTGGAATACTGCCCTGCAGGCCAGTCTCCGAAGGGAGGGGATCATGCTCTGCTTCAGTATGTCACAGTACATGTTGGCATTCATGGTTCCCTCAATGATCTGTTGCTCCCCAGTGACGGCAGCACTCATGCAGCCCCAGACCATGACACTCCTACCACCATGCTTGTGACCTGCCAGCTCTCTCCTCCTCACTTCTGACAGCTGCCTGCAGTGGGCAAGGCCAAAGATTCCCCGCTGACATCAGTCGGGAGGGGAGGCCGAGAGGAGGAGGGAGGCGGCAGGTCACGCGAGCAGCGATCAGCGCTCTGAAAACTTGTAAAGAACGGCTTATTTTTATAAAACACAGACACAGGGGCACACAGGATTATTAAACAGACTGTAGACAGGATATGAAACTTTAAATGAAACTACAGCACAAGGAGGGGAGGATGCGGGCACTGACACAAAAGCAGACAGGCAGGGAGGGAGGGAGAGAGAGGACAGAGGAGGACAGGAGAGCTGCGGATGAAGGAGGCACAAAGACTGACCACGGTGTCAGGGCTCAGCAGCCATGGTATACCGTGGTCAGTTAACAGGGGGGAGGACATAGCCAGGCAGGATCAGCCAGGTTTTCAGGTGATAGAAGGGGCCAAAGCACTTTGCTGTATAACATGCTTTAAGGGAACAGGATCAATATATATATATATATATATATATATTTTATAGGTTTATAAACGCTTTAAAAATAAATTCTGCAGTTTCCCCTTTAAAAATAAATAGTCACGAGTCATGACATTGTCTAAAAGGGGCGGAGCCTGGGGGACCTTCAAATGATGCCCCCCTGAAAAAAGTTCTGCGGACGCCCATTGGTAGGAACAAACATACAATGATAGTTCCTTCTTACATTAGGAACCATTTACGTATTAATTATACAATTAGGTAAATGCAAAAGCTGAATTAGTTTATCCTAAATCCCAGAGCAAAGGCTAAATGGGATGTAATCACCCTCTAACATCTTACAAAGAGTATTCCGACATTAACCTATTATTACAAGAAGATGTGTGTGTGTGTGTGTATGTATATATATATATATATATATACACACCATAGTGCTGCTCACTTCACTAGTATATAACCATGTGAATGTGCACCGGTATCTACTGGGAACTGCTGGAGAAATCCATGTAAATCCGCTGGTTTATACAGTAAAGCTCCTGGTGTATACAGTACAGTACTGTATGTTGCCAGAGGTCTGGGGATGCTGGTGGCTCCCAGCATGTCCTGGAGAACTCAGAGACACTCCCAGCCAGGAGGGGCGGGGGTAACGTGCGTTCGGAGCACCAGGAAGTGAAGTCAACAGTTCCCCAATGTCTCTAAGTTCTCCAGGAAGCGCTGGGAGCCACCAGCACCCCCGACCCTCTGGCCACATACTGTATACACCAGAGGCTTTACACAGATGAGCACCAGACTCCTTAACCTGGGATATTGTTTAACATTGAGTGTCATTCCACTTTAACATTAAAACTGTAATCCTTCTACACTTAGATGGTGCTGCTCTTTTTGTTCTTTGTGCCTCTAAGTGTAGCAATATGATTACGCTTTATTATGGCTGTATTGCAATAATCATTTTTATATGAATAAATGGTTGTCCAATGAATCCTCTGAGTTTCCATTATTTCTTATGGGGAAATTCGCTTTGATATACAAGTGCTTTGGATGACTAGCATGGTTCTGGAACAAGTTATGCTCGCAATCCAAGGTTTTACTGTACACTGCAATGGAGGATAAAATGTACATGAAAACGTACACCCTTTTTTTAAAATGCAATGCACAGTATATGCATGGGGCTCTACTGTACAATTCTTTGGAGTGCCATTCACATTGAATGACACTGCCAAGCATAAAGAGCAGGTGCGTTTCCACATCACACAAATGTGAATGGGCCCCTTTGTGTCTCAAGTATTTTATTAAATTGGAGATTGAAAAAATGGGTTATCTTTACAATTGTGCAAAAATACATAGAAAGAAATAATGGCTAGTTGGAGGGCAAGTCACTAAGATGAATAATTTATTGGAGGACCTTTGTCTCTTGCTTGACTTTCTGTTCATCCGGGTTGAACCCCTGTTGCTGCCTGCCCTTTGCAAGGCTTAGAAGCTCATCAGAAGGGGGCATCTGCAACTTGTCTCTGTCACAGCAGTGTGCGCGCCTCTCGCTACACTGCTTGTTATTATTAGACAGAACAGTCAACTATATTAAGAAACAAAGCTGCAGGAAGCGCAGGAAATAAGCATGTTACATAAATATCTGAAGGTGTAGGTGCAACAGAGTAAAGAATCCAAATTAAAAAAAAAAAAACGAAAAAGTCAGGAATGGTATAAACACATTGGCTTTACATAATTAGAAATAAATATGTGAAATGCGCAGCAAAGCTTGATAGCCAATCAGAACTTCTTTCAATGGTTTGATTCTCTAAATCAGTAGTTTTATAAGATGGTCTTCACCAGACTGTCAAAATCCTCATTATTACCAGTCCTATTAAGTATTAGTATGACCTCAAAAGATGTCCATAGCTTTGTTTAACTTTATATATAGATTGCTAGAACAAAATAGCTAAACGAAAATCATACGATTTTTTTTTTCATTTCACCTTCTAGTTCGATTTGTGTTTTTTTTTTCAAACTGATTAACTATGTAATTATGTGGCATAAAATACACAGGTTCACTTTATGGCGGTACAGTCACTGACAACATTATTTACATGTCACCTGGCACATTAAGTTGATTTCTCTATTTTGATTACATGTTTAATAGTGCAGAGAATCCTTTTACGTGTTCTTTTTTTTTTTATTATCAAGAGATCTAATTAACATTCCCCAAGAGGCATGTATAAAGAGGGAAAAATAATTTTTTGATCCCCTGCAGATTTTGTACGTTTGCCCAGAGAAATGAACAGCCTATATATATATATATATATATATATATATTGTAAGGGATTAGCTCGGTGGCGGGTGTGGATGACCCCTTGGGGGGTGCGTTTTCCCAGAGAGGTAGCCGACAAGTGCTTGCAAACAAACAGTGTGGTTTATTAAATGGTGTTTTCTTCACCAGGCTGTATGCAGCAAAACATCCAAAATAAAATAAAACAGAAAATAAATCCTTGCCTCTGTGGGCGGCTACCTTCTCACAACTGGAACCTGCCTAAGTGTCTGTCTCCAACCTACCGTCGGGCAGACTTCCTTGTCCTACAGCGGACACTCAATAGTCCTTTTATAATAGCTTCACAGGGCAACACAGTCCTTTTGTTTCTTTCACATCAACAGTTCGTCTTCTCACCTTTGAGACGTATTCACCCTTGGTTACCGTCCCGGGCACACATCACTCCGGGGGGTCTTCTCCCAGGCCCACACATCCTGTCGGGAGGCACACGCTGACTGTCCTCCTGCTCCCAGCCCACATGGCTTCAGGATGCAGCTTCTGGAGGCAGCAAACAATAGGAATTTCTCTGAACAAATTATAGAGCCTTAACTCCCTCATTCTGAACAGGTGAAGGCCTTTCAACTTCCTGCTGGCTAGCTCTGTAGCCAACACCCTAAATTAATTAATGGACTTTCTAAATCAGGTGGAAATGTATCTCCTTCCTGTGACTACATTCCCAGATTTAGCTGACTTCCTGTCACATACCCCCCCCTCTTGTTTCAACCCTAGGGTTGGGACACATATTTCCAGGCACGCATGTGTCAGGCACTGCTGACTCACTGATAAGCCTCCTATTATCCTCAAGCTTCCGGATGAAACTGTTTTGTCATCTTCATTGACGGATTTCTCATAAATGCCACACAGTTTGTCTCTCATCTCATATACACATTCTTCAACTGCATTTTTGGCATCATTTTGCTCCTTCTCGTTTCTGTCATCTTCATTGACAGCTTTCTCATAAATGTCAGACAGCTTGTCCCTCATAACCGTCTGTCCAATCCACCACGGAGGACCGTGATCCATAGGCAACTCAATTGGGCTAGTCTTAATGTCTTCAACATTCTTAAGACGCCTCTCTCTGCAATCCATAAATGTTTTCCACAAAACTTTGAGAACCTTTGCTTCACTAAGCTTTGTTCCAAGTAGGGACTCTTGACATCCCTCTGTGACTTGAGTTGCCTCTCCATACAGCTGTACACAATCATTGACTTTTTGTTGTAAAAGGGAATGATCTTCCTTCTTGAGCTTTGCTTGCTCTAAGATGCTGTGCAGAGGATTTTCCAATTGAGACAACAGGCTGTCACACATTTCTTCAAAGTGACCCCTGTTCCTTTTCCCAGAGATATCAATATCATTCACCAAACATTTCATATTCATAGGCAGATCTGAAGCATTTGCACTCATCAACTTCTTAAACTTTTCGCCCTCCTGAGCGAGTCGCAGTAAAGGCCTACTATTTGATTTGATATTGAGTTTATATTTCTTGCCAAACTCTTCACAGAAGAAGCCAACCAGAACATCATCAACTTTCCTTCCACCAACATAGGGGTCAAAGGCAACAACACAGTTGAACCCAGCGATCTGGGTGGTATCCATTATAGACCTCCTCTCTGCATCAGTGAAGAAGCATGGAACTGCAACACATTCTTTTACAGGTTTCTTCAATGCACTTTCTGCTGAACTATTTGACCGCTCAAGGTCACCTAGTTCTTTTTCTCTATCTGAATTCCACATGGAATGCATCTCAAGATCACGATCAAACTTCTGCCACCCGTCTTTCACCAGTTC
This sequence comes from Pelophylax lessonae, assembly GCF_965119305.1. Taxonomy (NCBI): domain Eukaryota; kingdom Metazoa; phylum Chordata; class Amphibia; order Anura; family Ranidae; genus Pelophylax; species Pelophylax lessonae. The sequence goes on along the minus strand of NC_138779.1, from coordinate 85,837,866 downwards.
CATTTTGGAAACACTCCCTGAAAGGCACTTATTCATTTGCTTCACGTTTTCACCAACAGCCTTAGTTTTCTCCACTAGGTTTTCAGCCTGAACTGAGAAATCACCACATTTCTTACTCAGCTCCTTTGTTTGCTGAAGTTCTAATGATACATTTTCCAATGCTTGAAGTTTTTGAAGGAACGGTTTATTCCAAAGGGGTGATTCAAGCCACATGTCGTCACATTTCTGAGGCTCACTCAGGACAGACCCCAAAACACTGATCCTTTTAAAAACTGCATCAGGCACACTATCCCCTCTTTGGGACAGATCCTCTGTTGCCTGGAATTCCTCTTCCAGTTCCTGCAACGGAATCTTCATCTCTTCTACTTGCTGTTCTAAGGCTCGCTTAGACTTTTCTAGCTCCTGAACGCTTTTCACAACATCATCCTTGGAGCTGACCAATTCTTCCATTTCTGTACGCAGCTGTTTAACACTTTCTAGTTCAGCCTTACACTCTAGAGCTTCCTCCAAAGAGCGAGCCAAGAACAGGGCTTTGCTCTCGTTATCACGCACCTCCGTTTCTGCACGTGCGCGTTCTTCTGCATATTTTGCAGACACAGTCTTCTCTTCACCAAGCATCTGATCAAACTTCTTTTTCACATCTTCAACACACTGTAATGAACCAACGCTTTCTTCCATGCGTTTTTTCATATCCGCTATCTGAGCTTGCAATGTTGCGACTTGCTCTGATAGGTTTTTCTTTGCTTCCGCCTCCTCTTTTAATTGTTCCAGGAAGCCATTTTTCTCATCTTCCATTTGTTTGAGCTTTGTGCTAAAACTCAGCCTTTGACACCTCTCTTCCTGTAAGAGTTCCTGCGTGTCTTGCAGCTGCGATTCCAAGATAGAAAAATCTTCCGCAATTTCTCTAGATTTGCTGTCTGCTTGAGAAAGCTGATTTGTAACATTGTCCAACTCAACCTGCAGGCGGTTTGTCTTCTCTGACAGCTTAGCACACAATCGGTCACCTTCTGACACCTTGACTTGCGATTCCAGAAGCTGTGCCTCTACTTTTTCCCTCTTATGTTCACAATCTCCTTTTCCCTGCATAAGAGCCTTCACCTCATTGGCTAGCATCTGGGAATAAGAATGTAATTCTGCCACACAGGCTTCTTTCTCCTTTAACTGCTGCTGGACACGTTGGGCTTCCCCTTTCCAACTTTCACAGTCCGCACGCCATTCATTTACCACATTGCTCAAAGTAGTGAGCTCATACACAGTACTCAGTAATTTAGCCTCTCTTTCACTTTTCTCGTTGTCGCTGAGAGACAATGTCGTTTTCAGAGCGACATTCTGTTCCTGCGACTCCTGCAGGTCTATTTTTGTAGCTCCCAAAGACTGAAGACTTTTTTCCAGCTGATTACGCAACTCCAACATATCAGCCATACTTTGCTTCTGCAAAGTCTGAATTTCACTTTCCTTTTCCAGGAGGATGGTATCTTTCTCCATTATAGTCTCTCTGCGTTTTTGCAACTCGACCAAAAGAAGAGCAGTGGATTCTTCCCACTGTAACACATGAGACTTGAGTAGTTCATTCATTTCCTGCAAGTTTCTATGCTCCATTTTAAGCAACTCCAAGGCTTGTTCCTTTTCTTCCATTTTCCGTTGCAAGGCATCCAACTCAGCCCTGCACACATACTCGGTTTCCTCCAAACCGATGGCCTCCATTGGCTGCTGGCGTCTCTGTTTCCAGCCTGCCATGCTCTCTTGATGAGCCTTTTGTTGAGCTGCAAAGCTCCGCTGAAAATCCGCATTTGCCTGCTGTTGAGCTGCATTTGCCTGCTGTTGAGCTGTATTTGATATAATCAGTTGTTTCAACATCTCCTCCATTTTGAGCTTACTTTTCATCTGAGCACACTGCGTCTCCATAGCAGTTTCATCAGTGTTGCTAGGGACAACAACCTTCCTCTTTAGTAGACTCTCTTTAGGCATGGATGGGGCTGGTTCAGACGGCAACATCCCCTCCATCCATAGAATCCGGTCTCTCATTTCATCTATCTTTGCATTCTTCAGGCGTTTTGAACGCCCCATCTTCAATAACTCCACAAACAAATTTTTCAGACCACAGTCTCTTTAACACATGTAGTTTTTCTCTCTCTCTTGCAAGATCTCTTTTCCTGCACACACAGTTTGTGCAGTCACTTGCACCAGACACAACAAAGTTCATCAAATAATTTTGAGACCGCTGTCTCTTTAAAACACTTTTTTTTTTTTTTTTTCTGTCAGGATCTTCTCTCCTGCACACATAGATTGTGCAATCTCATGCACCAGATAAAGTTCATCAAACATTTGCACTTCCTTGCAGGGATCTCTGCTTATGCCCACTGCATACCTCCACCATATGTAAGGGATTAGCTCGGTGGCGGGTGTGGATGACCCCTTGGGGGGTGCGTTTTCCCAGAGAGGTAGCCGACAAGTGCTTGCAAACAAACAGTGTGGTTTATTAAATGGTGTTTTCTTCACCAGGCTGTATGCAGCAAAACATCCAAAATAAAATAAAACAGAAAATAAATCCTTGCCTCTGTGGGCGGCTACCTTCTCACAACTGGAACCTGCCTAAGTGTCTGTCTCCAACCTACCGTCGGGCAGACTTCCTTGTCCTACAGCGGACACTCAATAGTCCTTTTATAATAGCTTCACAGGGCAACACAGTCCTTTTGTTTCTTTCACATCAACAGTTCGTCTTCTCACCTTTGAGACGTATTCACCCTTGGTTACCGTCCCGGGCACACATCACTCCGGGGGGTCTTCTCCCAGGCCCACACATCCTGTCGGGAGGCACACGCTGACTGTCCTCCTGCTCCCAGCCCACATGGCTTCAGGATGCAGCTTCTGGAGGCAGCAAACAATAGGAATTTCTCTGAACAAATTATAGAGCCTTAACTCCCTCATTCTGAACAGGTGAAGGCCTTTCAACTTCCTGCTGGCTAGCTCTGTAGCCAACACCCTAAATTAATTAATGGACTTTCTAAATCAGGTGGAAATGTATCTCCTTCCTGTGACTACATTCCCAGATTTAGCTGACTTCCTGTCACAATATATATATATTTTTTTTTTTTTTATAAACACTTTATTGAAAACTTTTGTATGCATAGAGAGAATATCGCAGTAAACGCGTAAAAACAAAGTGTGAGATAAACAAGCACCAGTAATAGCAACAATAACAAATATCAAATATACCATTGATGCCTATAAAAAGGAAAACAGAGATAGAACGTTATGTACTACATGAAAAACGATTGAGTACCAATGTGAGGCTAGACTAGAGAAGTAAGTACGCCCAAAATATCAGAATTACTTTTCTTTTCACACATCTGTTTCCCTCTACATAGCTTCATACTTGGCAAACAGTCTATCAAGCTGTAGATATGCACTTTCCCCGATATATCGGAATCGGCCCCTGAGGTTACTGATATTGCCGATATTTAGGGAAATTGCATGTACCGGAGTGATGCCTGCAGCTAAAGGCATCACCCCGGTACCGGTGTCCATAGCCGACGGTTGGCTGACTTGTAATGACAACTGATGCAGCTGAGAAGCCGCTCGGCTGTCATTACAAGGAGCGGGAGGGGACGTTCTCCCCCTCCTGCCGCCTTCCGCGGCTCGCCTGGGTCTCCCGTCCCACCGGGAGATCCGGGCATCCTACCATCACCGCCGCCGAAGAGAAGACCTGATCAAAGCCCCATTTGGCTCTGATCGGGTCTCCATGTAAAAAACCCGGAAGTGATATCATGACATCACTTCCGGGTACTCGGCGCCGAATTAAAAAAACTGACAGCATTCAAAACAGCCAAACTTGGCATTTTGAATGCTTTTCAGTGCCGAGGACGGATTTGGGGTCTTTTATACCCCCAGATCCCTCCACAAGGAGTACCTTTGTAAAAAAATAAAAAAATTTTTTTTTTCATGTCCGAAAATATCGGCCGATACCGATATCCGATGACCAAAGTATCGGCATTAAAAAAACAATATCGGTCGATCACCAATACAAATGTTATAAATTGGGTTGCAGTTCAGTGAGAAAAATAAGCATTTGATCCTCTACCAAACAACAATAATTCTGGCTCCCGTAGACTGGCCACAGTAGGTGCTAATGTGGTACACAGATTAGTCCTGTCAATTTAGGAAGGTACTCCTAACAACAACTTATTATATGTATAAAAGACACCTGATCACATAATCTCTTTCTTCCATTCAAATCTCCACATCATAGGCAAGACCAAAGAGCTGTCAAAGGATGTCAGGGACAAGATTGTAGACCTGCACAAGGCTGGAATTGGCTACAAGACCATCAGCAAGAAGCTTGGTGAGGAGACAAACTGTTGGAGCGGTTATTTGCAAATAGAAAAAAACAAAATAACCATCAATCGTCCTCTGTCTGGAGCTCTATGAAGGGTTTCCACTCAAGAAGTAAGATGATCATGAGAAAAATGAGGGATCAGCCTAGAACTTTAATGGAGGAGCTTGAGAATGATCTCAAGGCAGTTGGACCACAGTCGCCAAACAAACCATTGGTAACACAAGATTGAAATCCAACAGCCCCCACAAGGTCCTCCTCCTCAAGAAGGCACATGTACAGGCCCATCTTAAGTTTGCCAGTAAACGACTAAATGATTCAGAGAAGGATTGAGAGAAATTGCTGTGGTCAGATGAGACCAAAATTGAGCGCTTTGGCATTAACTCAACTTGTGGTGTTTGGAGGAAGACAAATGCTGACTATAACCCTAAGAACACCATCCCTACAGTCAAGCGCGGAGGTGGAAACACTTTGCTTTGGGGCTGTTTCTCTACTAAGGGTACAGGCTGACTTTGCTGCATCGAGGGGCCAATGGACAGGGCCATTTATTGTAAAGTCTTGGATGAGAACCTTCTTCCCTCAGCCAGAACACTGAAGATGGGTTGCGGATGGGTCTTCCAGCATGACAACGAACCAAAACATACCACCATAGCAACAAAGGAGTGGCTCAAGAAGAAGCACATTGAGGTAATGGAGTGGCCTAGCCAGTCTCCAGACCTTAATGCTATAGAACATTTATGGAGGAAGCTTAAACGTCGAGTTGCCAAGCGATAGAGAATTTGCCAAGCAAAATTTAGAGAAGACCTGTAAAGAAGAGCGGACCAAAATCCCTCCTGAGATGTGTGCAAACCTGGTAACCAACTACAAGAAATATCTTGCCTCTGTGCTTGCCAACAAGTGTTTCTCCACCAAGTACTAAGTCATGTTTTGCTTGGGGATCAAATCATTATTTTACTGCAACTCAATTTATAACATATGTATTGTGTTTTTTCAGGATTTTAGGTTGATATTCTGTCCCAATCATTTAAAATACACATATGATAAAATTATAGACCCTTGATGTCTTTGTAAGTGGGCAAACTTATAAAATCTGAAGGGGGATCAAATAATTATTTTCCCCACTGTACCTCTTAAAGAAACCATACTCTTAACAGACAAAGCTTGGAATCTCATAGGCTGCTCCTGATAAGAGGTATGCAATCTCCCACTGTCAAAAATATATTTGGATCAATTCAGTTAAAGTTGTCAATATATTAGCTTCACTGATTGAGCCCATGTGCAATTGATAATAAATCTACCAGTGTGAGAAAAACTTTATCTTGTTGGAGGATCAGGATGATCCCTTTTTACAATAGGTGATGTCATTCATTATTTTATCTCAAGGCGATTTTAATAATTTACATAAATCTGAAATGGAATTGTGGTGTTTGTAATGGAATGGACAGTTTTAACAGGAATTTTGACCTACCTGTAAATGCTATTTCTTGTTATTACCATGGGTTATATGCAGATACCTTCAGGTAACTGGACACAAGTATAAAAAAAAAAAAACAACTGCATGGACATTCCCTGTATCACTTTTCCTACTCCCAGCAAGCCTCAGTTCTGTAACAAGCAATAGGAAGATCATAAGTAACAGAAGGGGAGACTGGTGTCTGTACTGTACTCAAAGAGCAGGATTTTACAGGCAAGTAACAAAACCATATTTTCTTCACCAGCGGCGGCTGATGCTCCTTGGCCAGGGGTGGGGGGGGGCGTCAGACGGACCACACCATACCCCCCCCCCCCCGGACTGCACCAGCTCCAGCCCGCACACCATACCCCCTGGTCGCCGGCTCACTCACCCTGGACTGACATGTGGAGGGCAGGCAGCGGCGGCAGCTTCACCATCAGTCTCCTCCATGGGTCGGCTTCCTCCCTCCTCCTTGGCCAATAGCATGGCTTCTCCTTTCAGCCAATCAGGAAACGGGTCTCAGGACCCGCTTCCTGGTTGGCCAGGAGGAGAGTCCGTGTGACAATAGTGAACATTCATTCTCTATTGTCACCAGTGGCGGCTGGTGCTCAAAATTTTTGGGGGGCGCAAACAGAAAAAATCTAATAGGCATTGCTTTGCGGCAAAAAATTGCATGACTTTGAGGTCACAATAGTGTGAAAGGGGCCTTCAGTAATCAAAGTATAGTGTGCCCCCATCAATGCAGTGACCAGCGTGCCGTGCCCCCATCAATGCAGTGACCAGCTTGCCGTGCCCCCTTCAATGCAGTGACCAGCGTGCCGTGCCCCATCAATGCAGTGACCAGCGTGCCGTGCCCCCATCAATGCAGTGACCAGCGTGCCGTGCCCCCATCAATGCAGTGACCAGCTTGCCGTGCCCCCTTCAATGCAGTGACCAGCGTGCCGTGCCCCCATCAATGCAGTGACCAGCGTGCCGTGCCCCCATCAATGCAGTGACCAGCGTGCCGTGCCCCCATCAATGCAGTGACCAGCGTGCCGTGCCCCCTTTAATGCAATGACCAGCATGCCATGCCCCATCAATGCAGTGACCAACTTGCCGTGCCCCCTTCAATGCAGTGACCAGCGTGCCGTGCACCCATCAATGCAGTGACCAGCGTGCCGTGCCCCCTTCGATACAGTGACCAGCGTGCCGTGCCCCCTTCAATTCAGTGACCAGCGTGCCGTGCCCCCTTCAATGCAGTGACCAGCTTGCCATGTCCCCTTCAATGCAGTGACCAGCGTGCCGTGCCCCCATCAATGCAGTGACCAGCTTGCCGTGCCCCCCATCAATGCAGTGACCAGCGTGCCGTGCCCCCCATCAATGCAGTGACCAGCGTGCCGTGCCCCCTTCAATGCAGTGACCAGCGTGCCGTGCCTCCATCAATGCAGTGACCAGCTTGCCGTGCCCCCTTCAATGCAGTGGCCAGCGTGCCGTGCCCCCTTTAATGCAGTGACCAGCGTGCTGTGCCCCCATCAATGCAGTGACCAGCGTGCCGTGCCCCCTTCAATGCAGTGAGACTTACCTGCAGCCATGGATTCTCCTGTCCCCCGGGGTCCCCTCGAGTCCTCCTGCCTCCTCCTTGGCCAATGGCATGCGTTCGCCTTTCGGCCAATCAGGAGCGGGTCTCGGACCGGCTTCCTGATTGGCCAGGAGGCGGATCCATGTGACAATAGCGTATTTTCATTTGCTAATGTTACACAATGGGTGGGCTCGGGGCGCACTGCTCTGTGCCCCGGGTCCACCCTCTTCTGAAGCCTATTAGAGCCTCTGGCTCTAATCAGGTGACAAAAAAAAATCCTATTGAACTCCATGCGTCCGGCGCCCCGCATGCAGATTAGGGGGCCGGATGCACAGATGGGGGGCGGCGCCCCTGTGCCCCCAACACACTGGCTGCCACTGATTATCACACAACTGGGTGGGCCCACCCTTTCTATTAGAGCCTCTGGTTCTAATCATGTGCTTCGAAAAAAAAAATCCACTGGAATTTATGCGTCCGGCGCCCTGCATGTATATTAGGGGGCCGGACGCATGGATGGGGGGGGGGGGGGCCCCTGTGCCCCCAATGGATGGGCCACCACTGTTCTTAACCATACAGTACAGGGAAAAGGAACTTTTAGTCTTTACCATAAGATGTCTAAAAAAAGTCCAAATGAGGGGTGGGCAACACAGAAAACAGACACTAACAGACCCATGCAACAACAAATCAAAGAAAAGCTCAACAGAACTCATATAGTAGCTTGAATCATCTTATGCCTGAAACTTGCATAAAATAAGTCCTGAGTGTCCATCAAGTAAAACTCAAACATGTGAACAGAAGACCAGGTAAAGAAACAAACGATTTATGCTAAAAAAAAAAAAGGATCTGGTGGAGTACACCATAATGGTTTAGACCAGGGGTCACCAAATTTCGAAGCATAGGGTCAGATTACTGTTCCTCAGACTTTCAGGAGCTGGACTGTGACTAGTTGGGGTAGACTATGTCAGTGGGAGTAAACAATGCCTCAGGCTTGGTGGTCAGTTGGAGTAAAGAAAATGCATAGCACCTGTTAGTAGGAGGAGGAATAATGCTATATAATTGATGTCAGTAACCCATCGTTGGTGTCAGTGGGAAGAAAAGTAACCCATCGTTGGTGTCAGTGGGAGGAATAGTAACCCGTTGTTAGTGTTAGTGGGAGGAATAGTGCCTCATCATTGATGTCAGTGGGAGGAATAGTGCCCAATATGTGGTGTCAGTGGGAGAAAAAGTGCCCCATTGTTGGTGTCAGTGGGAGCAATTGTGCCCCATGGTTGGTGTCTGTAGGAGAAATAGTGCCCTATCGTTGGTGTCAGTGGAAGAAATTGTGCCCCATCATTGGTGTCAGTGGGAGGAATAGTGCCCCCTCATTGCTGTCATTGGTGGGAATAGTGCTCAATCGTTGGTATCAATTGGAGCAATAGTGCTCTATCATTGGTGTCAGTGAAAGGAATAGCGCCCCATCATTGGTGTCAGTGGAAGGAATAGTGCCAAATCATTGGTGTCAGTGAGAGGAATAGTGCCACATCGGTGTCAGTGGGAAGAATAGTGCCCCATCGTTGATGTCAGTGGGAAGAATAGTGCCCCATCACTGATGTCAGTGGAAGGAATAGTGCCCCATCATTGGTGTCAGTGGGAGAAATAGTGCCCCATCGTTGGTGTCAGTGGAAGGAATAGTGCCCCATTGTTGGTGTCAGGAAAGAATAGTGCCCCAAGGGCTGAATAAATGCAAGCAAAAGGCCACATCCGGCCTGCGGGCCACAGTTTGGAGACCACTGTTTTAGACTATAGGCTGAAATGATGACTTGCAAGAAAAATTAGGCAAATAGAGTAGCCTAAAGCACCATATCTATTGAGCCACCAGGGAATGGTGACAAAAACATATCAACCTACAGTAAGTGTAGCAAAAAGTATCAAATTTTATTGTAAAAACAATATAAGCAAATGCAACATTTATCGAAATTATGTAATATGCCATAGAGCAGTGATCACTAAATGGCGGACCACGGGCCACATGTGGCCCGCGTCATGTTTCCATTCGGACCGCCGCAGTACCGCTATTTAGCAGCCTTTTCTTCCCCTGCCGTCGCTCTGTAATTCATTCCTCACAGAGCAGACAGCAGAAGGCAGGACAGTTCTGGATGGAGGGCGGAGCTGCCCGAGTTTAACAAGCAGGGATTGGCTGCTAGGATGAAGGGCAGTCCTAGCAACCAATCACGATCTTGCAACACCCCCCTCCATCCCCCTTGGCACATGCGAAAAGACACCACGGGTTCCGACATGATATTCGGACCTCTGCTACAAGAAAATTTTACTGACCGGACCTCGATAAATTTTAATTCAATACCCCTGCCATAGAGTCTTCAATCTACGGTATATTTAAGAGTGAGTGGGTAGGTTACTAGAGGGTGTTAACTACATCCTAATTTATTAGCATTCCCATTTTTTCTTTTTTTCTTGTAAAATGATGACTGGCCTAATCCACCTAGCAATGAAGCGGGAAGCGGAGGGCCTCTTTTGAAACTTTCGGGAATGACAGAGATGAAATCTTTTTGTAGAAAGGATGTAGCTGACAGGTAGACTCTCACCCCCTCCAAAAAAAAAAAAAAGATTTCAGTTTGTTTATATTTTATGATATTAAATATAGGTGGTAAACATCATTGGTGGAATTTGAATATTATTATTTTTTGTGTTAAAAGGTATTTTGTTTACCTGTTAAAAAAAAGTATTTGGACATTTTATTTTTTTGTTTCAGTATTGATTGAGATGGCCGATTGCTGTGGCCCAGCTTGGAATGGGTTTATGCAAAATTATAACTTAACCACTTAAGGACCGGAAGGATTTACCCCCTTAATGACCAGGCCATTTTTTGCGATACGGCACTGCGTTACTTTAACTGACAATTGCACGGTCATGCAATGCTGTACCCTAATATAATTAGAGCCTAGAGCCTTCTTTTGGTGGTATTTGATCACCTCTGCGTTTTTTTCTTGAGCCCCCAGAACACTTCCGGTGCCTCCTTGGTAAAAGACATAGGCCACGGCCATGGCATTGTCCGATTGGACTAGTACTGTACACCCCTGGAGGCGACTTGTCCAATGATGCAGACAAAGTCTAATAGCTTGGAGCTCCAGTACATTGATAGGTAGCCTGGATAGGCTGGCATCCATGGTAACAACCATCCAGTACAGGGGCCAAACCAGGGACACCAGGGACCCCCTTCGTGTCCTGGCTCAACAAGATCAGATCGTCCAGAGACTGAAGATCCTTGTTGCACCTCACCAGAATCTCCTTTTGCAGAGATCTCGTATGGAACTGTGCAAATGGGACCGCCTCAAAGGTAGACACCATCAGGCCCAGCACCCGCATGCAAGCCCGCAGAAATGACCGTCTGCTGGACAGCAGAAGCCAAATTGCCTCCTGCAACTTGTGAAGTTTTTCCAGAGGAAGGAAAACTCTGGCTGAGGCCAGAGTTAGACTCAAATAGTCCAGGCTTGTGGATGGGACCAAAGCAGACATCTGAAGATTCAGAATCCAACCAAACTCCTTTAGCGTTTGCAGAGTAATCTCCAAGTTGGTCAACAGAGCAGTCAAAGACTCTGCTCGCAAAAGCAGATCATGCAGGTACCCCAGTATCGTGATCCCCCACTGACACAGCAATGCCAGAACCGGGCCCAATATGGTTACATAGTAATTGAGGTTGAATAAAGACAATAGTCCATCCATTTCAACCTGTGTAGGCGCGCATGGCCATAATCATCTCTCATACCCCTTAATGTTCTGATCCTTGAGATGTACGTCCAAGAGTCTTTTGAAAGTAGCCATACTTCCCGCAGAAACTACCTCTTGTGGTAGAGAATTCCACACTCTTGTAGCCCTAACAGCAAAAAAAACCCCCTGCGTTGCCTGAGGTCAAAACGCTTCTCCTCTAATCGCATTGTATGTCCTCGAGTCCTCATGCAATCCTTGCGACTGAATAGCTTTTTTTTTTCTATGCTGAGATCACCATTGAGTTATTTATAAATTGCTATCATGTCTCCTCTCAGGCGTCTCTTCTCCAGGGAGAATAAATTAAGCGATTGTAGACGCTCTTCATAATTAAGGTCCTCCAATCCCCTAATTCGTTTAGTTGCCCTTCTCTGGACTCTCTCCAGCTCCAACACATCCCTCCTGAGGGCTGGCAACCAGAACTGGACAGAATACTTCAGATGCGGTTGGACCAGAGTTTTATAAAGTGGTAGGATTATAGTTTTATCTCAGGAATACATCCCTTTCTTTATGCATGCTAATATTCTGCCGGCTTTGGCAGCTGTCGCTTGACATTGCATGCTATTGCTTAATCTATCCTCTACCAAAACTCCCAGATCTTTCTCCATTTTTCATTCCCCCAAAGATCCCCCCCCCTAAAGTGTATTGTGCTTTTATGTTTTTAGTCCCCAAGTGCAAAACCTTACACTTCTCCACATTAAACCTCATTTGCCATGTCGTTGCCCACTCTGTTATTTTGTTCAGGTCATTCTGTAGGATATCTGCCTCATGCTGTGCAGTTATTGCCCTGCCCAATTTTATGTCTGCAGAAACTGATATAGAACTACTGATCCCGTCCTCAATGCTGTTTATGAATAAATTGAAACAGGGTTGATCCCAGGACTGAGCCTTGGGGGACCCCACTTACCAATACTTTTGTGAAGACCCGAAGAGCTGAAGCGAGACCAAAGAGTAACACCACAAATTGATAATGCTCCTCGCCCAAGGCAAAGCAAGGAAAGCGCTGATGGGTGACACATATGGGAATGTGAAGGTAGGCGGCCTTGATGTCGATGGAGGTGAGAAAATCCCCCTTATGTAGGGACGCCACCACTGTGCGAATGGATTCCATTCGGAACTTTTGGCCCCGCACAAAGCAGTTTAGCGCCTTGAGGTTCAGAATTGAACGCACCTTGCCCTCCTTCCTGGGAACCGTAAGCAGGTTTGAGTAGAAACCTTGAAAATTTTCCAACATCACAACTGGAACAATCACCTCTTGAAGTAACAAGTCTTGCACTGCCCCAAAAAAAGATCCTTTAGGTAATCTGGGGATAAGTGCAGGTTGGAAGGGAAGAACCTTTCTGGGGGATATGATCAAAACTCATTCTTGTAGCCAGAGCAAATAACTTTGTGGACCCACTTGTCCTGGATTAGGAAGGTCCACGGATTCGGAAAACTAAGACGTCCCCCCCCGGATACAGGTGAGGGTGCCCCTTCATGCAGAGGAATTTTTATCCGCAGGTCTGGCAAAACCCGCTCTCGGTCCCCGAGCAAGTGAAGGCCGTGAAGAATTTAGATGCCTTGACTTGTGTAACGCTCCGGCGTTTGTTTAGTGAACTGGATTTGCAGCTGCAGAATTTCCACTCAGTAGTCGTGTAGAGATGTGTTGAATCACCATATCCAACTCTCCAGACTCATCATTGTGGCTCAGCCTGCCTCAGCATGCAAATATACAGGCACTCAGATAAGATGTTCCTGGAGTGATAGGTTGTATACGATAGTATAGAGGTGATGTGCTGAAAGGACAGGCGTGAGTAGTGATAGCAATGATAGGCACTCAATAGTAATGTTCAGGAGTGTTAGCAGACGGTGATAGATAGTATGCAGATAGGTTAGCAATCATGTACAAATAACAGGTGGTAGGGGACAGCAGATGAAGTGTACAGGAATTGCTAACTCAGTGCAAGGATATAGATGGTAGTAGACTCAAGAGCTAGCAATCTATGTAACAGTGCAGATGATAGAAATAGTAATGCATAGATAGCAACAGTCTTTAGTATGCAAGAGTAGATAGTGTAAGTTGATAGGAAGGAATCCCCTGTGGGGTACTTATCACTAGTTGGTTTAGAGAGATGAGGGGTCCGGTAATGAGGTAAGGATCAGGTAGCGAGATACAGGATCAGTAGCGAGATACAGGAAATAGCTGGAGGCTTCGGCAGCGTCAGACAAGGCTGTATAACAAGCGGTTTGCACGAACACCTTGTGAGTGAAAGCCGGCGATTGAAATAGCCACTCAGAGCGGCGCCTAGTGATGACGTCATGAGAATTAAAGGGACAGGTAGCTATATGCGTTCCACCTACCTAAATGGTGGAACACAATGCGGAAGAAATGGGCTGGAAGGGTACCGAAGGTACCAGAATCTTACAACTTGAGGCCCTGAGGGATGAAAAGGCTGCTTGTGAGCCGAAAAGCAAGGTCCCCTCCTGCAACAGGACTCCTTACCCTTGGAAGCCTGAGGAAGAAGAGTACTCTCCCCCGTGAGGCCTTTGATGAGGTCATCCAAGGAAGCTCCAAACGGGGGATCCCCCACATATGGAAGATCGGACAAAGCCTTCTTAGAAGCCTGGCCCGCAGACCAGCATCTCAGCTAGATAATGGGCCGCAGGACCACTGCTGAGACAGACAGTCTAGAAATCAAGGGAGCAGCATTCAAAGAGGCGACACAGATAAACTGTGGCCCTTAGACCAACTGATCCACCAGCTCCACAAAAGCAGGAGGGAGTGGTTTCTCCTTCAGGTCCCGGTGTAAAATTTTGGTCCATTCAGTCATAGCTTGTGACACCAGGGTGATGGTAAACAACGGTAAGTGCTGACCCAGCCACAGTGAACCTCCTATCAGCTGGATCTGAGAAGACTGGGGACTCTTCAACTGGTATTACAGTGGCTTTATTCAACCTGGAAACAGGGGAGTCCACTACCGGAGGTACTGTCCCTTTTTTTTTAAGGAGGGACTTCTCATAAGGGTGCCGCATTGCAAAACGCTTAGGAATTGCAAGTGTGCGTTTTGAGGACCCCCACTGTTTTGAGGCAATATCATCAAAGAAGGCGGGAAAGGGGAACACCCTTGCCGCTTTGGAGGACCCGCGCCTCTGATGCTGTGTTAGTCGCATCTTCAATATGTTAAGGTTTCCCGCCCCGATACAATCAGTGCATCCACTAGCACCTTTTAACGTGTGGCTAGAGGACCAGAGGAATCATTCTCACTATCCGAGCACGCAGAGTGCATGGACGCAGACCCCACCTCGCTGTGGCACTACAAGGCCCAGCACAGAGCACTACTGCTGCAATAGCAGGAAGAGTGAGAGAAAGCCCCACAAAGGCACTTACCACACTGGTCAGGTACTCACAGCCCAAACTATCTGCAACCATGTGGTGATCAGGAAGAGTAATATTGCTGTATCAGCACTAGAGGCCAACCCCTGAATCACCACCCATCTGACTCCAAAAACATGGTCACCGCTATTTGCAATTGGATACCATAGGAAAATGCCCACCGATCTGTAGCACATAAGGCTACAAGAAAATGGCAGCACCACACGGCTCCCAGGGGGGGCCCCGGGGTAGAAAAAACAACCCCAACAGGAAACGCTGCGACTCAGGCCAAAGCCAGTTCGTATGTGCCCTCGCGAGACATTTAACTTGCAGGCCAGAATACCCCCCCCCCCCCCTCCTGTCCCGGCCGACCTAGCGCGGAGCTGCGGTCTGCGCGCACTTGCTGGCTGGATTGGGGGGATCCTAAGGATCTACATTATCCAGTTCGGCACTTGATTGTAGATTCTCACAGAAACAAACTAAAGAAAAGGAGGAAAAAATTCCATCTAAAAATAAATTGCCAGGACCAGAGATTCCAGGAAGGAACTAGGTTCTTACTCCATACTAGGCAGAAAAAAACAGTACCTATAGTTAGAAGTGGGAGTATACCCCCACAGGCCCGGACTGGGACAAAAAATAGGCCCGGGCATTTTAGACTGAGCAGCCTTTTTTTTTTTATTTAAACCAAATTACAAATAATGACAGCTACCAGTTTCTCAATGTCTTTTAGTTCTATTTAGCCTGCTACAGTCACTGCTCACTGATTGCTATAGGTTACTGCACATTTTTAGCACTAACCCATTGGTGGCTGGGGAGGGGGGAGGTGTAATCAGTGGCAGTACTGGGGGGGGGGTGAATTGAGTGGCAGTGCTGGGGGAGGGAGGAATGAGTGGCAGTTCTGAGGGAGGGGGGGTAAGAATTAAGTGGCAGTGCTGGGGAGGGGGGGATGGAATCAGTGGCAGTGCTTGGGGGATGGAATCAGTGGCAGTGCTGGGGGGATGGGGTCAGTGGCAGAACTGGGGGGGGGGTGGAATCAGTGGCAGTACTAGGGTGGGGGTGTAATGAATGTCGGGGGAGATTGGATGTGAGCAGTGTGGAGGGTAGGATGGAATAAATGGCAGTGTGGGGGGATAGGATGAGTGACAGTACGAGAGGAGGGTGAGATGACTGGTAGTGCTGGTTGGTTGTTGGGATGAGTGGCAGTGCTGAGGGGGATGAGATCAGTGGCAGTACTGGGGGGATGGAATTAGTGGCAGTGTTGGGGGGGGGGTTGGAATTAATGGCAGTGCTGGGGGAGATTGGATGGGATCAGTGGCAGTGTGGAGGGATGGTGGGATCAGTGGCAGTGCAGGGGGGGATAGGATGAGTGACAATACGTGGAAGGTGGAATCAGTGGCTGTGCGCGAGGACGAGATGAGTGGCGGTGCTTGGGGGAATTGAATGGGATCAGTGGCAGTGCTTAGGGGGGTGGGATGAGTGGCAGCGTGGAGGGGATGAGAGGAGTGGCAGCGTGGAGGGAGGGGATGGGAAGAGTGGCAGCGTGGAGGGAGGGGATGGGAAGAGTGGCAGCGTGGAGCGAGGGGAGGAGTTGCAGCGTGGAGGGGAGGGGAGGCAGTGTGGAGGGAGACAGCATGGAAGGAGGGAGGAAAGGGGAGTAGTGTCAGTGTGGACGGAGGGGAGGAGTGGCAGAGTGGAGGGAGGCAGTATGGAGGGAGGGAGGAAAGGGGAGTAGTGTCAGTGTGGAGGGAGGGAGGGGAGGAGTGGCAGCATGGAGGGGATGGGATGAGTGGCAATGCTGGTGGTGGGATGGGATCAGTGACAGTGTTAGGGGGGGGGGGTCAGTGGCAGTGCTGGGGGGGGGATCGGACCAGTGACAGGTCTGGGAGGTAGGGATCGGATCAGTGACAGGGCTGGGAGGGAGGGATAGGATCAGTGACAGGGCTGGGGGGGATCGGATCAGTGACAGGGCTGGGAGGGAGGGATCGGATCAGTGACAGGGCTGGGAGGGAGGGATCGGATCAGTGACAGGGCTGGGAGGGAGGGATCGGATCAGTGACAGGGCTGGGGGGGATCGGATCAGTGACAGGGCTGGGGGGGAGGGATCGGATCAGTGACAGGTCTGGGAGGGAGGGATCGGATCAGTGACAGGGCTGGGGGGGGGGATCGGATCAGTGACAGGGCTGGGAGGGAGGGATCAGTGACAGGGCTGGGGGGGGGATCGGATCAGTGACAGGGCTGGGGGGGATCGGATCAGTGACAGGGCTGGGGGGGATCGGATCAGTGACAGGTCTGGGAGGGAGGGATCGGATCAGTGACAGGGCTGGGGGGGATCGGATCAGTGACAGGGCTGGGGGGGAGGGATCGGATCAGTGACAGGGCTGGGGGGGATCGGATCAGTGACAGGGCTGGGAGGGAGGGAGGGATCGGATCAGTGACAGGGCTGGGGGGGAGGGATCGGATCAGTGACAGGGCTGGGAGGGATTGGATCAGTGACAGGGCTGGGAGGGAGGGATCGGATCAGTGACAGGGCTGGGAGGGAGGGTTTGGATCAGTGACAGGGCTGGGGTAGGGGGATCGGATCAGTGACAGGGCTGGGGGGGGGGGGGGTCGGATCAGTGACAGGGCTGGGAGGGGATCGGATCAGTGACAGGGATGGGGGGGATCGGATCAGTGACAGGGATGGGGGGGATCGGATCAGTGACAGGGATGGGGGGGATCGGATCAGTGACAGGGCTGGGGGGGATCGGATCAGTGACAGGGCTGGGAGGGAGGGATCGGATCAGTGACAGGGCTGGGAGGGAGGGATCGGATCAGTGACAGGGCTGGGAGGGAGGGATCGGATCAGTGACAGGGCTGGGGGGGATCGGATCAGTGACAGGGATGGGGGGATCGGATCAGTGACAGGGCTGGGGGGGATCGGATCAGTGACAGGGCTGGGGGGGATCGGATCAGTGACAGGGATGGGGGGGAGGGATCGGATCAGTGAAAGTACTCACTCAGGGAATTCAATGTCCATTCTAGGATCTTGGGATCTTCAAGGCTGAGGCTCTCATGGCAACTTTACAGCTAAACAACAGGATCGGATCAGTGACAGGGCTGGGGGGATCGGATCAGTGACAGGGATGGGGGGGATCGGATCAGTGACAGGGCTGGGGGGGATCGGATCAGTGACAGGGCTGGGAGGGAGGGATCGGATCAGTGACAGGGCTGGGAGGGAGGGATCGGATCAGTGACAGGGCTGGGAGGGAGGGTTTGGATCAGTGACAGGGCTGGGAGGGAGGGTTTGGATCAGTGACAGGGCTGGGGTAGGGGGATCGGATCAGTGACAGGGCTGGGGGGGGGGTCGGATCAGTGACAGGGCTGGGGGGGGGGGTCGGATCAGTGACAGGGCTGGGAGGGGATCGGATCAGTGACAGGGCTGGAGGGGATCGGATCAGTGACAGGGCTGGAGGGGATCGGATTAGTGACAGGGATGGGGGGGATCGGATCAGTGACAGGGCTGGGGGGGATCGGATCAGTGACAGGGCTGGGGGGGATTGGATCAGTGACAGGGCTGGGGGGATCGGATCAGTGACAGGGATGGGGGGGATCGGATCAGTGACAGGGCTGGGGGGGATCGGATCAGTGACAGGGCTGGGAGGGAGGGATCGGATCAGTGACAGGGCTGGGAGGGAGGGATCGGATCAGTGACAGGGCTGGGGGGATCGGATCAGTGACAGGGCTGGGAGGGAGGGTTTGGATCAGTGACAGGGCTGGGGTAGGGGGATCGGATCAGTGACAGGGCTGGGGGGGGGGGTCAGATCAGTGACAGGGCTGGGAGGGGATCGGATCAGTGACAGGGCTGGGAGGGATCGGATCAGTGACAGGGCTGGGAGGGAGGGATCGGATCAGTGACAGGGCTGGGAGGGGATCGGATCAGTGACAGGGCTGGAGGGGATCGGATCAGTGACAGGGCTGGGGGGGATCGGATCAGTGACAGGGCTGGGGGGGATCGGATCAGTGACAGGGATGGGGGGGATCGGATCAGTGACAGGGCTGGGGGGGGATCGGATCAGTGACAGGGCTGGGGGGGATCGGATCAGTGACAGGGATAGGGGGGATCGGATCAGTGACAGGGCTGGGGGGGATCGGATCAGTGACAGGGCTGGGGGGGATCGGATCAGTGACAGGGCTGGGGGGGATCGGATCAGTGACAGGTCTGGGAGGGAGAGATCGGATCAGTGACAGGGCTGGGGGGGATCGGATCAGTGACAGGGCTGGGGGGGAGGGTTTGGATCAGTGACAGGGCTGGGGTAGGGGGATCGGATCAGTGACAGGGCTGGGGGATCGGATCAGTGACAGGGCTGGGGGGGGGGGGTCGGATCAGTGACAGGGCTGGGGGGGGGGGGGGTCGGATCAGTGACAGGGCTGGGAGGGGATCGGATCAGTGACAGGGCTGGAGGGGATCGGATCAGTGACAGGGCTGGAGGGGATCGGATTAGTGACAGGGATGGGGGGGATCGGATCAGTGACAGGGCTGGGGGGGGTCGGATCAGTGACAGGGCTGGGGGGGATTGGATCAGTGACAGGGCTGGGGGGATCGGATCAGTGACAGGGATGGGGGGGATCGGATCAGTGACAGGGCTGGGGGGGATCGGATCAGTGACAGGGCTGGGAGGGAGGGATCGGATCAGTGACAGGGCTGGGGGGATCGGATCAGTGACAGGGCTGGGGGGATCGGATCAGTGACAGGGCTGGGAGGGAGGGTTTGGATCAGTGACAGGGCTGGGGTAGGGGGATCGGATCAGTGACAGGGCTGGGGGGGGGGGTCGGATCAGTGACAGGGCTGGGAGGGGATCGGATCAGTGACAGGTCTGGGAGGGATCGGATCAGTGACAGGGCTGGGAGGGAGGGATCGGATCAGTGACAGGGCTGGGAGGGGATCGGATCAGTGACAGGGCTGGAGGGGATCGGATCAGTGACAGGGCTGGGGGGGATCGGATCAGTGACAGGGATGGGGGGGATCGGATCAGTGACAGGGATGGGGGGGAGGGATCGGATCAGTGACAGGGCTGGGAGGGGATCGGATCAGTGACAGGGCTGGAGGGGATCGGATCAGTGACAGGGCTGGAGGGGATCGGATCAGTGACAGGGCTGGGGGGGATCGGATCAGTGACAGGGATGGGGGGGATCGGATCAGTGACAGGGCTGGGGGGGGATCGGATCAGTGACAGGGCTGGGGGGGATCGGATCAGTGACAGGGCTGGGGGGGATCGGATCAGTGACAGGCCTGGGGGGGATCGGATCAGTGACAGGGCTGGGGGGGATCGGATCAGTGACAGGGATGGGGGGATCGGATCAGTGACAGGGCTGGGGGGGATCGGATCAGTGACAGGGCTGGGGGGGATCGGATCAGTGACAGGGCTGGGGGGATCGGATCAGTGACAGGTCTGGGAGGGAGGGATCGGATCAGTGACAGGGCTGGGGGGGAGGGATCGGATCAGTGACAGGGCTGGGGGGAAAGGATCGGATCAGTGACAGGGCTGGGAGGGAGGGAGGGATCGGATCAGTGACAGGGCTGGGGGGGGAGGGATCGGATCAGTGACAGGGCTGGGAGGGAGGGATCGGATCAGTGACAGGGCTGGGGGGATCGGATCAGTGACAGGGCTGGGAGGGAGGGTTTGGATCAGTGACAGGGCTGGGGTAGGGGGATCGGATCAGTGACAGGGCTGGGGGGGGGGATCGGATCAGTGACAGGGCTGGGGGGGGGGTCGGATCAGTGACAGGGCTGGGGGGGGTCGGATCAGTGACAGGGCTGGGAGGGGATCGGATCAGTGACAGGGCTGGAGGGGATCGGATCAGTGACAGGGCTGGAGGGGATCGGATTAGTGACAGGGATGGGGGGGATCGGATCAGTGACAGGGCTGGGGGGGATCGGATCAGTGACAGGGCTGGGGGGATCGGATCAGTGACAGGGATGGGGGGGATCGGATCAGTGACAGGGCTGGGGGGGATCGGATCAGTGACAGGGCTGGGAGGGAGGGATCGGATCAGTGACAGGGCTGGGAGGGAGGGATCGGATCAGTGACAGGGCTGGGAGGGAGGGATCGGATCAGTGACAGGGCTGGGGGGATCGGATCAGTGACAGGGCTGGGAGGGAGGGTTTGGATCAGTGACAGGGCTGGGGTAGGGGGATCGGATCAGTGACAGGGCTGGGGGGGGGGGGGGGGGTCGGATCAGTGACAGGGCTGGGAGGGGATCGGATCAGTGACAGGTCTGGGAGGGATCGGATCAGTGACAGGTCTGGGAGGGATCGGATCAGTGACAGGGCTGGGAGGGAGGGATCGGATCAGTGACAGGGATGGGGGGGATCGGATCAGTGACAGGGCTGGGGGGGATCGGATCAGTGACAGGGATGGGGGGGATCGGATCAGTGACAGGGCTGGGGGGGATCGGATCAGTGACAGGGCTGGGGGGATCGGATCAGTGACAGGGCTGGGGGGGATCGGATCAGTGACAGGGCTGGGGGGGATCGGATCAGTGACAGGGATGGGGGGGATCGGATCAGTGACAGGGCTGGGAGGGAGGGATCGGATCAGTGAAAGTACTCACTCAGGGAATTCAATGTCCATTCTAGGATCTTGGGATCTTCAAGGCTGAGGCTCTCATGGCAACTTTACAGCTAAACAACTTCTTCTTCCCAAGATCCTAGTGAGCTTCAAAGTGGGACACAACGTTGTAGAGGCCAATCTGTGACTGTTTGACTGACTGTCAAAATAGGGATTATTTTTTGCAGCTGGTGGTAATGTGGCAGAGTAGTCACTCACTTCACTTACCTTGCAGGGCAGGGCAGGCCTTGGGGTGGTGCGGCGCCAGTGCTGCAGACAGAGTGACGCTGTTCTTCCTTCCCGCCATCATCAAGCACTGCAGAACTCAGAAGGGGTCCCCTCTAGCTCCACCCCCTTCCTTCACAGACAGTCACCATTCTCACAACGAGTCACCTGCTGACCTGACCCCTCGTTTCCAATTCCACAGTGGTACGGTCCACCCCTCCTGACTGAGCTGCCTAGAGAAGGCTGAATGGCTGCGGAGTCGGCCGCAGTGAGCAGCGCTGGGCTCAGCATCAGCCCGGCTGCTCAGTGGGGAGTGGACTGTCACTGGGAAATACCTGGCCGGCCAGAATAATATGCGGCCGCGGCCCTCTCCGCGGAATCGGCCGCGGAGAGGCCAGCGGCCGGCAGCAAGTGATCGGGAATCAGGAGGGACGGTCAAGGAAGTGAGAGTGACATGCGGTGCGGGCGGCCCACCGGGCATATGCTCGGTCTGCCCAATGGTCAGTCCGGCCCTGACCCCCAATGACTGCACCATAGACGTGCTCAAGCTTTTTTTCTCTGCCTAGTGTCCTACTCCTGTAGTATAACCCTATGGTCATGAAAATGAAGAGCTGTGTCCGTCAATGAATGAAAGGGAAATATGCTTTAATTTTTATGTATTCATTAAAATACTGTAGATAGGGACTGCTAAGCAACCATAAAGACAATGAACACTTTGGTCAGCAGTATGTAATTCATTTAGAAATGTTGTATATAGCCCTACAGAACAGACTGCAGCCAGGACTAGAAACTTTATTCAGAGAAAAGACAGAGTTTAAAGTGATTGCAAAGTAATTTTTTTTTGTTAAAAATAACATATTATACTTACCTCCTCTGTGCAGTTGGTTTTGCACAGAGCAGCCCAGATCCTCCTCTTCTCTGGTCCCTCTTTGGTGCTCCTCCCGTCAAGTGCCCCCACAGCAAGCAGCTTGCTAAGGGGGGCGCCCGAGCGGAGCCGCAGCTCCGTGTCCATTCAGACACGAAGCCGTGGCCCAGCCCCCCTCTCTCTCCACTGAGTTTGATTAGCAGTGGGAGCTAATGCCGCCACGCTTTCATCTCAGTCAATGAGGAGGGAGAGTCTCGAGCAGCCCATACACTCCTGCAACATTGCTGGATCAAGTTGGGCTCAGGTAAGTATTAGGGGGGCAGGGAGGAGCTGCTCCACACAAATGGCTTTTTACCCTAATGCATAGAATGCATTAACCAGTTATTGACCAGAAGGATTTGCCCCCCTTAATTACCAGGCCTTTTTTTGCGATTCGGCACTGCATTATTTTAACGGCAAATTGCGTGGTCGTGCAACACTGTACTGATATAAAATTTATGTCCTTTT
Organism: Pelophylax lessonae; assembly: GCF_965119305.1. Taxonomy (NCBI): domain Eukaryota; kingdom Metazoa; phylum Chordata; class Amphibia; order Anura; family Ranidae; genus Pelophylax; species Pelophylax lessonae. The sequence continues at coordinate 85,815,224 of NC_138779.1, read as the reverse complement.
TTCCCCACAAATAGAGCTTTCTTTTGGTGGTATTTGATCACCTGTGCGGTTTTTATTTTTTGCGCTATAAACAAAAAAAGAGCGAAATTCTGAAAAAAACAAAAAAAAAAAACAATATTTTTCACATTCTGCTATATAACATTCCCCCCAAAAAAGAAAATAATGTAAAAATCTAATTTTTTCATCCTTTTAGGCCAATTTGTATTCTGCTACATATTTTTGGTAAAAAAAAAAAAATCGCAATACGTGTATTTTGATTGGTTTGCGCAAAAGGTATTGTGTCTACAAACTAGGGGAAAGATTTATGTAATTTTTATTTTTTTACTAGTTATGGCGGCGATCTGTGGTTTTAAGCGGGACTGTAACATTGCAGCGGACAGATTGGACACTTAACTGACCTTTTTGACACTTTTGGGGGACCAGTGACATTAGTAATCAGTAGTAAAAATATGCACTGTTACTGTAATAATGACACTGGCAGGGAAGGGGTTAACCTAATGGGTGATCAAAGGGCTAAACGTGAGCTTAGGGGAGTGTTTATTAACTGTGGGGGGAGGGGCTTGTGAAATTATCATAGAGACGTGTGATTCTATATTGAATGATCACAGGCGCGCTGTGATCAATTCAGAAAGATTTCTTTCTCAGTGGAGAGCGATCGCGGGTGGATGTCGGCAATCACAGCACTACGCGCATGACCGATGTAGTACTATGTCAGTTCGCGCAGCCGAGCCAGCCTGCCAGCAAGTGGTTAACATAAAAAAAACCTTCCGACTGTACAACCACTTTAACCATAAATGCAGATAAACAATCTAAGGTATGTACTACACAGCAAAGCATACAGAATATGGTTGGGAGCATTTAATGTGTGCTGTACATTACATTATCTTGCTGAAATCTGTGTGCTGTTGTGTTGCATTCTCCTAACCACTACCCTGTATGCTGTCCCAATCCACAGCTAACCTCTGCATTCCTATCCACACCTTCGTGTCCCTTGTCCACAGCTCACCTTTGCCTCCCAGCCAAAACTTACCACTGCATCTCTGCCCACAGCTGACTTCTGCACAACCTATCAACAGCTCACCTCTGCGTCCCTGCCCACAGCCCATCCCCCCCCCCCCCCCCATATATCACTCTGGCAACCCCTATTCACAGATCTCACGTTCACACCCCACAGCTCTTACCTTGGCAACCTGCTCCCACCCTTCCACAGTAATCACCTCTGCACCTAGTGCCCCCCTCTTCCCTCTTTATTCACAGCAGCACCGTGACCAGTGTTGCCAACCTACCAGATTGAAATTTACTGACACGACACCCAAAATGTACTGGCAGAGCCAAGTTTTTACTGGTATTTCCAAAAGTTACAAAATGACAGTTTTAAGTACAAATTTCAGTATTTAGGCTACAAACAAGTACAATATGTAGTTAGTAACAGGGCTGTAGATAAAGGGGGGGGTTGAACCCCCCCCCCCAGAGCATCAGTTTACCAGGCACTAATGCATTGTTATTTTAATGCTGCTGCCTGCTGTTACTCCACCTGACCACCTGGAGCGCCGCCCAGGCTGTAGGCTTGGCTTGGAATGAGGGAGGCTCTGGCTGACAGTGCGCTCGTCTGTCTGCTCCACCTCCACACCTCCTCTCTAGTCCAGACTGAGACTCCAGAGACATGTCTTGTTCAGCCAGTTACAGAAACTTCCAGTAGGACAGCAGCACTGAGAGCAGAGCGGGAGGGAGCGGGTAGCACCTATCTCGTCCACTGACACAAAAGATCAGCTCCTCCTCTCTTTTTGAGCTGCCACTTCCTGCCTTTGGCTGTCGCTTGGGGAAGGAGCTGCCTGAGCGCTTTTAGCTCAGCTGAGCCTGCCTGCCTGCCTGCCTGCTTGCCAGTACCACGTGGAAGGATCATCTCCATTTTCTCTGAAGTGCTGCTGTGCTGGAGTCTGGACCTTAACCTCAACTCCAGAAGGACAGGTCACCAAAAACAACCAGGTGTGTGTCTCTCTCTCTCTCTGTGTGCTGTGTTCTAGATTTGAACTTCAACCATGGATCAAGTTCAGGGCTGCTAGAACAGTTGGAGTTCAGTTTTTGTTTTCTTCTGTTCTTTTATAAACTCTTTCATAATATCTCTTCTTATCCTCCTCTTATGTCATGCTTGCAATGCATACCTCCGTCTCAACATTAGAGTGTAAAATAGGTGTAAGGTTGATGATCTCTTACAAAAGCCAATCCTGGCATTCTGAATATAAACACAGTGGACAGGATGGATTTTTTTTTTTTTTTTGCTCTTGTGTTATCTATTTTATGATTGGCTCTGAAAAAAAGGGAGGAGAACTACAAATTAACAGGCTCTCTCTCCCCATGTGTGTGCTGTCTGCACATTCACATAACAGTGGGAACATTCTGAGCTTTACACTTAGCTGTATGGAGTGCTGTGCTACTACATTTGAATGCTGCCCTGAAGGTTATTAATCCCTATTTAAATGTATGCTGCTAGCCTGCTACATTGTAGTCCTGCTGAGGAAGTTGTTGACCCTTTCCATGCGATGCTAGGCCTACTGGTCTTAGATTAAAGTGGTAGTAAACCACAAAAAATCTTCTCCCTGAAAGTTAATGGCATAATGTGTTAGTATGCATCGCATACATTATTATTATCACATTATTTTTATTATCACTTTATTTTTGCGTGGCTCTTTTCTTACATATTTGAATGTATTCTGTGAGTTGCTGCTTATATCACCAATTAGTTGTGGTTTTAATAATGATGTTTTCCAAGTGCAGTTTCAAATTTGGAGAGTGTGTGTGTGTGTGTGTCTCTTTCCCTTGTGTGCTCCTCAGGCTAAAACTGCAGTGCAGAATTTCTTCACGCCATTGATTCATACTATAACTAGGTATCTGAGATTGTGGGAACTGCTGGCAAAGTTTGTTGATTGAGGTGCTGAGTCTTCTATAAATGCTGTTGTGTTTGCCTGTTAGGCCCTAACTGTTCACATGTAGCAATTTAGGATTGGGGGCAGAATATCCCTGTGATTCCGCCCACCGTCACACCCAGATTCCAATCCAAATAGCATGGCAATGCTGGCAAAAAAAGCAGCACGTGTGTTTGTGTTCTATTCATTTTTAGTGACACCAAAATGTGGTGTTGATTTGCTGTGATTTGAGCGATTTATCACACAAGGATCCAAAACCACACTATGTTTTGGTGTCACTAAAAATGAATGGAACACAAACACACGTGCTGCGTTTTGCCAGCGTTGCAGTGTGATTTGGAATTGCTGGCAGAATCACGGGGATACTGCTAGCCCGTGATCCCAAATCACTACATGTGAACAGGGCCTTAATGACATTGACTAAGGCTGGGCTGAGTCTTCCATTGCAGTTGTGATACTGTTGTGTTTCCCGGGTGCACCAATGTATTTTATACTGTAGGTACATGGACAGCCTAGGTTTTCTTTAACCGTGTCCCTTAGACCCTCCCATTCGAATGTTTTACCACACCCACTTTTTTGCTGTGGCGCGCGTAGCCCTGTCATGTCAGGTATGTTCTGTATGTATGAACAATGCACAGTGCCGCTTCTCTTATCTGGTATGCCAGGTTAACAAAAAATCAGTGAGTGCTTCCTTCCACAAGATGGTGCCCTTTGCACCTGCCCAGTAAGATTGGCTATTACAGTGCACCACGCACTGTCCACTGTGTTCTGGTGAGGGGGGGAACACAGCAAGTTTTAGGACAGTGATCTGTCAGTTTTTTTTCCTTCAGCCAGTACCCAGTTTTAGACTGGGCAATGTTCATAAGAACTGGAAGAAGGCAAAACTGAAATCAGGCTAAATTTTCAAGAGGATCTGAGAAAATAGAATTAAGAATGTGATTGCTTACTATAACCAACTCATAGTTTTTCCTTTTTCCATCTTTATTTTAATTTGGCGCAATTTGTTTTATTTAAAAAGAGTTTTACTTAGTACCTACTGCTGAACCCCCCCCCCCCCCCCCACACACACACACACAGAACAAAAATGTATCTATGGCCCTGGTTAGTAATGTGATTTAAGGTAGATATTAATGCAAGAAACATACTTATTTTGCTTTTAATATACTCAAGAGGGTAAGAAATTAGAATGGACAGACACACACACATGAAATTTACTCTCATAGTGACACTGACAGCAGTGTGCAGCAGCACAGATGATAACACCTCACTGACATAATATGAGTCACAGTGACAGTCTCTCTCCACGCCAGATGGTCTCTTCAGTCTAAACAGCACTGACAGTTTCACTCTTGGCTTGCCTTGCTCCGGTCCTGCAGACCCGCACATGAGGCTTCTGCCACTCTGCTCGGCTCCCTTGCACCATGACATCACATGACCAAATTCTGGCACTATCTCTGCCAGACCTGCCCCCGCCGGCACCCAAAACACATTGTAGCAGGAACTCGGATGGTCCCACCGAACGTCACAGCCATATTTTTTTTTACTAGCAACCTTTTCCTGTCCCTGGCATTTACTGGCAGAAGAAAAATGCCTACTGGCTGCCAGTAAAAATACTGTTGGTTGGCAACACTGACCGTGACCACTCATCCACAATGCTCACCTTTGGTCACTGCACATTCTGGTTCACTGCCCCCCTCCTCCGTACACCAGCCGACACGGATCTAGTAGGCAGTGGTCAGCGTGGGATTTTTTTTTTTTTCTTAAACAAACAGCACACTTTCTGCTGCAACAGTCATGCGGAGCTCAACCCCCACAGTTATGACCTAATTTATCACTTCACCCTTTCTCTTAGATGGTAAGCTCTAAAAAAAACAGGACCCTCCCATTTCTCCTGAATTGAATTCCATTACAATTGTCTGCCCTGATGTTGTAAAGCGATGCGCAAACTGTTGGGGCTAAATAAATCCTGTATAACAATAATAGCAAAGAAATTGTGAAAAAGGTAAGTGGAACTTTAGGCTGGATTTATAAAATGGGTGGACAGGGAAGATTTTTAATACAGAAGACATGCTCTCTGTCTGTTGACCCCTGTACAGTAAGCTGCAAAGGCGCAGCTCATAGCTCAAATTTGCCAATGCTGAATCTGACAGAACTCCAACGCATGCCAGGGAGTGACGTCATCTCTGCCTGGCCAATGACCACAACCAGGGATCAGGACTAGCAAGTCAGCCACCTGAAGATGTTAGCGTCCGGTGGGGGGGCTCCGGCAACAGTGCATCACTGGATTCTAGGGTGGGTATAGTTCCACTTTAACCACTTGCAGACACCAGCCCACAATGTACTGTGGATGGGTGGCCCGTATATGCAAAGCAACATACCAGTAGATCACAATCTGCTTCTGGGTTCTCAGCACGCATGCCCTCGCTGACCGCTGCCATCATTTGCTGCAGGAGCAGTTAGTCAAGGGGTCGTCTGCAGTAAATGGGATAGCAGTCCTGTGCCTGTTAGTAAACACAGGATCATGAGTGAAAACCAGAAAGGAATCCGCGCTTAGAATAGAAAAAAGGTTTGTAGGGGAAAATTTACAGGGGTATATGTGATCCAGTTGGCTGCAGCCCACTTCGGAATACAACCTCAAAGAGGTTATACGATATATGTGAAGAAAAAAAGAAGAAGTGTTTGGCGCTGCCAATATGTGTGTAAAGTAAAGTAAGTACGTGTGCATACTGTATAGTGGGGATCCCTATGTATAAATGTCAAGGGAATAAAATCCAATAAATAAAAGAAAAATTGTAAAAAGTGCAGGAGATAGAGTACAATGAATATATAAATAAATAAGTCCTGTACTATACAGGGTTGATTTAAATTGAGAAGGGGTAAAATTCAATCTAAAATATAAGACCCTTCCAATAAAGTAAAACAATAAATAAGCATAATATCTATATGGTAGTGTAAATAGGAAACATACAAAATTTTAAAAATATATATATATAAATTGGTGCCCATAGAGTGAAAATTTGAGAGTGACACGAAAAAAGTGCAACGTATGTGGTAAACACCACTATAAAGGAAGGAAAAATCTTGGTGACAAAAAGCAACTAAAATATTGAGCGTGCGAATTAATGTGAGATGAGCCAAATAATTAATTAAGGTGCAATAAATGCTAGATAAAGTGCAAAGTGAAATAAGTAAATAGAGTGAAAAAAAGGCGTGAAAAAATGGCGTGAAAAAATGGCTAACAGTGTCTACCTTGTCCCAGAAAGGGTACCATTTATACGTGGACAACTTTTACACAAGCATGGCACTTTTTATAAACTTCCCCCAATGGCTCGTTGACACCCAACTTCAAAAGGGAGAGAAAGTTTGTTTGAGGAATGGTGAATTACTTGCAGTGAAGTGAAAGGACAAACAAAATGTTTTTCGTTCTGCCTTTCATTCACGCAGACACGGCAGTCTAAATTAGTATGGCATCTGCTGTTGGTAAGAAGCCTCTCTGTGTCCACGAATATAATCTTAACATGGGAGGGGTGGACTTCAACAACCAAATAAGGCTGTAATTAGTTTACCGCACAGTTTTAAACTGGTACATAAAGTGGTCTATTTATTTCAATTGGCAATCTATAATGTTTTTGTACTTTACATTGCAACTGGAAGAAGTGGATCCTTCCTAAAGTTTCAAGAACCAATCATCACAGCCCTTTTGTACCCAGAAGGTGCTATGGCCCAAACCCCAAAAACAGATGTAGCGAGCCAGCTGCATGGGGGGCATTTTCCTGATGTCCTCTCTGGTACCCCAACCCAAAGGTCACCCCAAAGATGACGTTGTGTCTGTTGCTCCCGTCCTGGCCAACCCGATCTCTGCCTCAAGGGCTACTTCGGTCGTCATCACAAACTAGTGGAGTATTAGTATAGGGTTTAGCACAGCACAATCTAGGGCCCACAATTCACACACAAGGGTCTCAAAATGTGTTTGTTACACAGGACAGTCTTTCCCAATTTGAGGGATCCTAAAATCAAAGGCTGGAATGTTTACGGTTACAGTTCTGTTCCAAAAAAAAAAAAAGTAAAAAAAGTTTGAAGCGGGTGGATGCAGGGTGGTAGACTCTAATGGCGGGCATTCCACACACTTTTTCAGACAGATGTCTCCATCCACATTGCTTAAGTGGAAGATTTTTTTTTTTTTAGGCCACGGGCTGACTGAAAAAAAGAAAACATTACATTGTATGCACAACATTAGAAGTGGATATAACAGACATCCCAACCTGCAAAAACTCATTTCAGGGAGGTTAGGCCCCCCCCCACGCACGCGCCGCACCCCCCCCCCCCCTTTCCAATTTAACACTACCAGAGAATAATGAAATGAAATGTAATCAGTATACCTGGTCACTGGTGCTGGTCACTGGTGCTGGTACTGGCCTGGTCACTGGTGCTGGTCTGGTCACTGGTGCTGGTCTGGTCACTGGTGCTGGTACTGGCCTGGTCACTGGTGCTGGTACTGGCCTGGTCACTGGTGCTGGTACTGGTCTTGTCACTGGTGCTGGCCTGGTCACTGGTGCTGGTACTAGCCTGGTCACTGGTGCTGGTACTGGCCTGGTCACTGGTGCTGGTACTGGCCTGGTCACTGGTGCTGGTACTGGCCTGGTCACTGGTGCTGGCCTGGTCATTGGTGCTGGCCTGGTCACTGGTGCTGGCCTGGTCACTGGTGCTGGTACTGGCCCGGTCACTGGTGCTGGTCACTGGTGCTAGTACTGGCCTGGTCACTGGTGCTGGTACTGGCCTGGTCTGGTCACTGGTGCTGGCCTGGTCACTGGTGCTGTCCTGGTCACTGGTGCTGGTACTGGCCTGGTCACTGGTGCTGGTCTGGTCACTGGTGCTGGTACTGGCCTGGTCACCGGTGCTGGTACTGGTCTGGTCACAGGAGCTGGTACTGGTCTGGTCACCGGTGCTGGTACTGGTCTGGTCACCGGTGCTGGTACTGGCCTGGTCACCGGTGCTGGTACTGGTCTGGTCACTGGTGCTGGTACTAGCCTGGTCACTGGTGCTGGTACTGGTCTGGTCCACTGGTGCTGGTACTGGCCTGGTCACTGGTGCTGGTCACTGGTGCTGGTACTGGCGCTGGTCATTTGCTGGTACTGGTCTCAGGTGCTGGCTCTCTGGTGCTGCTCTCAGGTTAGGTCACTGTGTCTGTCACAGAGTGGGGTGTCACGATGATTGGTCCCCCCGCGCGCCAAAATGCCTCCTGGAGTATAAGATGTGGCTGTAGTAGAGAGCAAAGCCTCTGCTTGCTCGCTGCAGCTCCTCCCACAGGCGGAGTGCATGACTCATATCACTCCGCCTGTGAGCCGGATCTACTTTGGCTCCGTGCAGGCTTGCTGACACACTCTTCTGCCTGCATCGATGAGTCATCTGAATCACACACAGAGCCGGGACATTGCTCTGAGCTCGCGGGTGTCCGTGAGCTCAGGGCGGAAAGCGGGAGTCTCCCGCGACTTGCGGGAGACTTGGGATGTCTGATATAAGTAGAGCAGTAGATTTGAAAAGTGGGCATACCACACACCTTTTCTAACAGAGATTTCTTCATCCACATCTGTAAATTTAAAATAGTAACCTGTAAAGGCTTTTAAAGCGTTGCATAAGGATATGGATTTTAAAAATGTATGCTATTTGCTGTCGTTGCATGGGTGTGTACATATTTAAAGCGTGATATGTTTGGTATCTATTTACAAGGCGTAACCCATTTATATTTTACCAAACAATTAGGTATTATATTGTGTTTTTGTGCCTTAACATTCAAAAGAATGTATTTTTTCGAAGAAATGTGGTTAAAAAAAACCTGTGCAAAATAAAAAAAGAATTAACAAAATACTTCACATGCCTCTTATTAAATTCCTTGGAGTGTTTACTTTTGAAAGAGAGTTCATTTTTGGGGGGGGGGGGGGGGGCAGTGTTTGTGCAATCCTAGTATTTCAAGGCCTCAGAAACTGTGATAGGTAGTGAGGAAGCAACATGAGGAAATAAGCCCTTTGAAAACCTGTAGGTGGTCACTGGAGTTTGGGGGCCTGTATGTGGCTAGGCTGCCAAAAAGTCTCTCACATGTGGTATCCCCATACTCAGGCGAAATAGCAGAATGTGTTTTAGGGTGTAATTCCTCATATACCCATGGCATTAGAGCTGCAAGATTCTGTATAAAATGAGAATCAAATTGCTTAGACTAAAGGTCACGATTCTCGGTGTAACATCATCTTTTACATTCTACAAAAAAAATTGGGCTAACTTTACGGTTTTGCTTTTTTTAAATTCATTAACCACTTAAGCCCCGGAGGATTTGGCTGCTCAAAGTCCAGGGCCTATTTTGCGATTCGGCACTGCGTGATTTTAACGGACAATTTTGCGGTCGTGCGACGCTGTACCCAAATGAAATTGACGTCCTTTTTTCCCCAGAAACAGAGCTTTCTTTTGGTGGCATTTAATCACCTGTGCGATTTTTACTTTTTGCGCTATAAACAAAAAAACAGCAACAATTTTGAAAATATAACAATATTGTTCACTTTTTTTTATATGAAATTCCCCCCCAAAAATGTAAAAATCAAATTTTTTTTAACATTTTAGGCCAATTTGTTTTCTGCTACATATTTTTGGTGAAAAAAATCGCAAGAAGTGTATTTTGATTGGTTTGCCCAAAAGTTATTGCATTTACTAACGATGGGAAAGATTTATGTCATTTTTTTTTTTTTAACTAGTAATGGCGGCGATCTGCAATTTCTTTTGCATGACTGCGACTTTGTGGGGGACAGATCGGACCCTTGACTGACATTTTTGACACTTTTCGGGGTACCAGTGACATTACTACAGTAATCAGTGCTATACATATGCACTGTTACTTTAAAAATTACACTGGCAGGGAAGGGGTTAACTTTATTAGAGATCCAGGGGTTAAATGTGTCCCTAGGGGCATGGCTTTTGCTGTAACCATAGAGACATACGATCCTACATAGCAGGATCATATGATCTCTGCAGTTACAACAGGGAGAATGCCTTTCTCCCTCTTCAGCGGGAGATCGCGAGTGGCCGGCGGACATTGGAGCCGCCGGTCACTCGCGCGGTGATGGCAGTGAACGAGCGGGGGTGGGAGATCGCCCACCTATTGGCTTGCAGGTGAGTGACGTACTGATAGGTCACTTTGCCCAGGAGGGGCTGACCGCCACAGTATATGTACTTGCGGCGGTCGGCAAGTGGTTAAAGTGTATTTTTTTTCCCCCCAAAAAAACGGCATTTATTTGCACCAGTCTTTCACAGTGTGACAAAAGATTGCAAGAATCAAAATTTTATTCTCTAGGGTCTCTGCTAAACAAAAATATACATGTTTGGGGGTTCTAAGTAATTTTCTAGCAAAAAAAAAAAATGGATTTTTGTCTTACCGTAAAATCCTTTTCTCTGATGTTCATTGACGAACACAGCTCCATATCTTCTTGAGCAATGGGTTCATGCTGGTTCTCCATAGGAAGACACTAGGCGGGGAAAAACATTTGACCACGCCTATAGGGCATTTCCAGGGGGGTATACTCCCACTTCCTGCTATAGGACTTCAGTTTTGTAACAAGCAGTGTCAGAAGAACATAAAACCCAACTCAATAGAGGGGCAAGTGCTGTGTCCGTCAATGATCATCAGAGAAAAGAATTGTACGTTAAGACAAAAATCCAGTTTTCGCTTTCATTCATTGACGGACACAGCTCCATATCTTCTTTACCGATGGGATGTCCCAAAGCAGTGGCAATATGAAGTATGGGAATAACAGCAAGAAAAAAACACACTTCCCAAAGGCTAAACATAACCAACCAGGCAAAACAAGAGCTCAACCAGGAACAACTGGAGCTCACTTAACAAAAATAACAAATACACCCTCAAAGAGGACTAAACCTCTCCAACAGTGGCCTGCAAAACCTTGTGGCCAAAAGAAGCATGTGCAGATGACAACACATCCACCTTATAAAATTTTGTGAAAGTGTGCACAGACGACCATGTGGCTGCCTTGTATACCTGCATCACTGACGTCTGATGATGGAAGGCCCAGGAAGCACTAAGCGCTCTCATAGAATGCGCCTTAACAGGGAAAGGAGGATCCTGATCCTTAATGGAATAGACCTGCACCACCGTCTGATCCATCTGGAAATGGTCACAGCAGACGTTGCCTTCCTCTTACGGGGTCTATCTGTAAGAACAGAGCATCAGATTTCCAGAACGACTCAGTCCCTGCCAATTACACCCTGATTGCCCAAACCACATCCAAAGAATGTAAAGCAATCTCTTTAGGATGCTTAGGACACCGAAAAGGCAACACAATGTCTCAATTTAAATGGAAACCAGAGACAACTTTAGGAAGGAACAACTGACAGGTACAAAGCACCAACTTGTCTCTGTAAACCACCAGGTATGGTGAATGACAGGTCAACGCAGCAAGCTCTGACACCCTGCGCGCGGAAGTAAAAGCCACCAAGAGCGTTTTCTGAAGAACTGACAGCAGCAAATTAAGGTCCCATGGAGGCAACGGAGACTTCACAGGGGGAGCCAGGTGGCAGATCCCCTTAACAGAGGTTTGAACCAAGGAATTTGTGGCCAACGGGTGTTGAAAGAAAATCGCCAGGGCAGATATCTGGCTTTTGATGGTGCCCAAGGCCAAACACTGATCTACACCTCTTTGGAGAAACTCCAAGACACGAAACACCAAGAAGGAACCCCACCCCCCCCCGAAACTCACACCAAGTAAAGTACGCCCTCCAGACTCGATAAATCATCCTAGAAGTAGATTTTCGAGCTTTTAACAATGTAGGAGTCACAGATTCAGACATCCCTCAATCCTTCAACACCTGGCTCTCCAAGGGACGTCGGCGACCAGCCACATTAGGTCTGCATACTATTACCTGTGAGGCCAGTCCGGTGCCACTAGGATAACCAAAATCACTTCTGCCTCGATCCTTCATAAAAGTCTTGGCAGAAGAATCAGCGGGGGGGAAATTCGTACATTAGATGATATTGGCTCCAAGGAGCTACAAGAGCGTCCATGGCGTCGGCCAGAGGATACTGAGAGGCTACGAACCTCTTCACCTTTCTGTTGAGACGGGAGGCCAACAGGTCCACATCGGGAGTCCCCCACCTGAGGCACAGTTGATAAAACACCTCCTGGGGAGAGACCATTCTCCCTGATCTAATTTCTGCCGAGGTAATCGGCCTGCCAATTTTCCACCCCTGGAATATGCACGGCCGAGATGTTTGGAACAAAAAGAGTTCAGCCCATCTTAGAAAGCTGGCTACTTCCCGGGCCGTTAAGTCACTTTTGGTGCCCCCTTGATGATTGACATATGCCACAGCCATGGCATTGTCTAATTGATCCTCCTCGGGCGCCCCTGCAGACGATCTGTCCAATGAATTAGGCAAAGCCCGATTGCCTGAATTTCCAGGATATTGATCAGCAGACTGGACGCCTCCCGAGTCCAAACCCCCTGAGCCAGATCCATACCCAAGACACCTCCCCATCGGGAGAGGCTGGCATCCGTTGTGACCATCGTCCAGTACAGGAGGAGTAAGGATTTTCCCTGTCAAGGCGCTGAGAGCGGAGCCACCAGATCAGAGATCCCCCTGTACTCCGGTTTAACAGGATCAGATTGTCTAGAGCCTGTGGATTTTTGTTCCATTTGACAAGGATCTTCTTCTGTAGCGACCTAGTATGGAACGGAGCAAATGGAACCGCCTTGAAGGTGGAGACTATCAGGCCCAGAACTTGCATACAAGTCCTGAGGGATGATCGCTGGTTGGACAGCAGGAGCCGTGTTGCATCCTGCAACTTCTTGAGTTTCACCTCCGGCAGAAACACCCAGGCTAAGGTCATGTCCAGGGTCAGGCCCAGATAGTCCAGTTTTGTGGATGGAACCAGAACAGATTTTTGGAAATTCAGTTTCCATCTGAACTCTTGCAAAGTTTGCACTGAAGGGTCCAGATCGTCTTTCAGGGCATTCGGAGACTCTGCTCGCAGAAGATCATCCAGGTACCCCAGAACTGCAATCCCCCTCCGCCTCAGTAAAGCCAACACCGGGGCCAACACTTTTGTAAATCCAGAGGAGCCGAGGCACGACCAAAGGGTAATGCCACGAATTGATAGTGCTCCTTACCCACGGTAAAGCAAAGGAAATGCTGATGCAGACAGATTGGGACATGAAGGTAAGCGTCCTCGATATCGATATAGGCCAGGAAATCCCCTTGATGAAGGGATGCCACCACCGTGCGAATGGATTCCATTAGAAATTTCTAAACCTTCACAAATCGGTTCAAAGCTTTGAGATCCAGAATGGGACAGACCTTGCCTTCCTTCCTGGGAACAGTAAACAGGTTTGAATAAAACCCCTGAAAGCGTTACGATTCCAGGAACCGGTACAAAGACCTCCTGTGGGAGCAGATCCTGTACCGCCCCAAGAAGACCTTGGAGACTATCTGGGGGAAAACGCAGATTGAAAGGAAAAAACCGTGCCAGAGGCAAGGACCGAAACTCCATCTTGAACCTAGACCAAATCAAATCGTGGACCCATTTGGCTTGAATCCAGGAGGTCCACAGATCTGGAAAGAAGCGAAGACGTCCCCTTACCCCAAGTACGGGTGAGGGCGACCATTCATGGAAGAAGCAAACTTGTCTGCGGTCCCAGAGGGGCCCGCTCTTGACTCTTGGAACCTGCTGCGGGGTTATGGGTGGATTTTGATCCCTGGTCCTTAGATCCCCAAGGATGAAAGGACCGCTTATGGGCCGAAAAGAAAGGACCACGCATGTGACAAGTCTCTTTACTTCTGGCAGACTGCAGGAGCAGAGTACTCTTACCTCCTGTAAGACCCTTTTTTTTTTAAATCATAAAGAAAGTTTATTGAACTCTACAGTAAAAAGAGTATGCACAAAAATTATACAAAGCAGCATATTAATACGTACACAACAGGAGATACATGCCAATATAATGAGGAGAAGAAAAAGGGAACAAAAAAACTAACAAAAAAACCCCAGATAACATACGTGGTTCTACACTGCAGTTGTAGGACAAGTGTGACAAGACATTTAACCATATACAATAAACCTATCCTCACAAAGAAAAGGTATTATGCATGAACATAATGGGTAATATCAGGCAGTCCCAGAGTCCTCCGTATCCACCTCCCAAGTATATGCAAGTGGGAATATAGCCCATGAGCTCAAGACAGGAATTGTAGACTCCATCCATGGACACACATACAGGTTAAAGGAACAATCAAGAACTACACGTAAGAGGACTGCAGCCACCTGTACCAGATCTTATTGTATTTAGTTGGACACCCCCTGTTAATATATATAATTCTCATGTAAGGCAAAGTCGCATTTACTTCAGTAATCCAGGCAGCAAGAGTAGGAGTCGAGGATTAAATCCAACACCTAGCCAACACCTTCAGAGCACTAAAAAAGGTATTGTGTAGGAATTCCAGCGTATATTTGTCCAGATCAGAGTCCGGAAATAGTCCCAATAGACATTGCCTGGGGTCCAGTGAAACCAGGGAGCCCATCTAATCGTGCACTCACGTAAACTGCACCACCTGCTCCCAAAAACAATTAATCCGGGGGCAGTGCCAGATAAGGTGCTCAAAGATGCCAACGGACAACAGACACTTGGGGCAGTCCGGGCTCCGAGAAGGATCAAACTCCCGTAAGACCCTTAATGATCTCCTCCATGGAAGCACCGAACAAGTGGTCTGCTACAAAAGGGAGATCGGTCAATACCTTCTTGGAAGCCAGGTCCGCCCGCAGACCAGTATTTCAGCCATAACATGCGGCGCAGAGTCACCGCTGTCACGGACACCCTGCAGCCTAAGGGGGATGCATCCATGCATCCAGAGAGGCTTCACAGATATACTGCAACCCCTGGACCAACTGGTCCCAAAGGTCAGGAGAGGTTGTCCACCTTTCCAATCCTGGGACAGGAGCTTAGCCCATTCCGTTAATGCCTGTGAAACAAAGGTTATAGAAAACACTGGCCGCAGAATAGAGCCAGCCATGGTGAAAACGTATGGTACCAGATATTCAGCTACCGTCCAAGGCGTCCTTAACCACTTCCATACCGGCCATAGTAAAATGACGCCAGCAGGAAGTGCTCCTCGATCCAGGCGGCCGTCATATGATGTCCGCCCGCTCTCGCCGGGGGCGCGCAACGCGGCGATCAGGGATGAGGCTCGTCCCTGGGACAGAGCCCATCCGGGATCAAGGTAAACAGCCAATGAAATTGGCTGTTTACCACGTGATCGGCTGTGTCCAATCACAGCCGATCACATGAGCGGCTCCAGCGCGAGCTGCTGAATCTCTCCGCAATGCGCGCCCCTGGGGGCACGCAGCACGGCGATCAGGGACGGGGCTCGTCCCTCGGACAGAGCACATCCCCAATCTAGGTAAAGAGCCAATGAAATAGGCTTTTTACCATGGGACCGGCTGTCAATCACAGCCGGTCACAGAATGTCAACAGAGAACAAGGTACACTAGCTGTTACCGTGTTCTCCTCCTCACACACTGCCCCTGTGTGAGGAGGAGATTGCGGTAACAGCTAGTTACCGATCATAGTGCACCCCAAAACACACTCACTGCCCCCCCAATAAAGAGAACCTGTCACTAGCCCATCAAAGTACCTGTCACCAGCCCATCAGAGTACCCAAGTACCTGTCACTAGCCCATCAGGTACTCGGGTACTCTGATGGGCTGATCAGGTACTCGGGTACTCTGATGGGCTGGTGACAGGAACTCAGGTACTCTGATAGGCTGGTGACAGGTACTTTGGGTACTATAATGACAGGTACTCTGTACTCTGATGGGTTGGCGATGGGTACCCTGATGACAGGTACTCGGGTACTCTGATGACAGGTACTCGGGTACTTTGAGTACCTGTCATCGGAGTACCTGAGTAACCTGTCATCAGAGTACCCGAGTAACCTGTCATCAGAGTACCCGAGTACCTCTCTGTATCCCATCAGCGTACTTGTCTCCAGCCCATCAGGGTATCTGAGTACCTATCTGCAGTCCAATAGAGTACCTGTCTTCTGCCCATCAAAGTATCCGAGTACCTGTCTCCAGCCCATTAGAGTACCCAAATACCTCTCTGCAGCCCATCATAGTACCCAAGTACCTCTCTGAAGCCCATCATAGTACCCAAGTACCTCTCTGTAGCCCATCAGAGTACCCGAGGAGTAGCAGAATATATTTTGGGGGTGTCATTTTTGCTATGTACATGCTATGTGTTAGAAATATCTTATAAATTGACAAATTGCGTTTTCATTTTCTTTTCACATTTTCCAAAAACTTGTGGAAAAAAAATGACATGTTCAAAAGACTCATTATGCCTCATAGAATATAAATTAGGGTGTTTTCTTTCCAAAATGGGGTCATTTTGTGAGTAATTCCATTGTCCTGGTGCTCCAGGGCCTTCCATTGTGTGATAGGTCATTAGGAAATTATATGTGTAATTTATGCTCCTAGAACACCTGACGGTGCTCCTTGAATGTTGGGCCTCTGTATGTGGCCAGGCTGTGTAAAGCCCCGTACACACGTACCGATTGTCGGCCGTAAATATTCGGCCAACGACCGATCGGCCGATTGTAGGCTTGTTAGTATGATGCTTCAGACAGCGCATTTTCGGCCGAACAGAATCTGTCGTGCAGGCATTAAAATTTTTGTTGGCCAACACCAGAACGGCCGATTGTTCGCCAGTCAGTACAGATTTCGGCCGACAGACAGCAGATTAGCAAGACTGGGCATGCTCAGAAAAGAAAAAAGACAAGGAAAGTTAACCATCACATGACATCACTTCTGCAGTTGGCTGTTGTTGCCCGACAAAATTCGTGTGCAGTCTTTTTCAACAGACACGACAGCCCTGGACAAAAGACGGCCGATCGTTCGGCCGACGATCAGTACGTGTGTACGGGGTTTTAGTCTCACACATGTGGTATCGCCATACTCAGGAGTAGCAGAATGTATTTTGGGGTGTAATTGCAAGGTTGCATATACTGTGTGTGAGAAATAACTTGGTATTATGACCGCTTTGTACATCAGGTGTGATCAATTTTCAATGATTGACACCATAGCTTGTAGACTCTATAACTTTCACACAAACTAAATAATAACCACTAATTTGGGTTATTTTTTACCAAAGATATGCAGAAGTATAAATTTTGGCCCAAATTTATGAAAAAAAATTACTTATTTGCAAAATTTTATAATAGAAACTAAAACAAAATGTTTTTTTTTCCCAAAATTTTCGGTCTTTTTTCACTTATATCGCAAAATATAAAAAACCCAGTGGTGACTAAATACTACCAAAAGAAAGCTCCATTTGTGTGAAAAAAATTATAAAAAATCTGATTGGGTACAGCGTTGCATGAGTAATTATCATTCAAAATGTGAGAGCGCTGAAAGCTGAAAATTGGTCTGGGCAGGAAGGGGGTGTAACGGCTCTGTATGGAAGTGGTTAAAGGATGGAGAGTCCTCCACTGGAAGGAGGGTGGCTTTATTCAACCTGGACACCTGAGAGTCCACCATGGGAGGTATGGTCAGTTTCCTTAGCAGAGACTCTTCAAATGGATACCTTTCAGCAAAGCGCTTAGGGATCCCGACAGTGGGCTTCGGGGAACCCCACTGACTTGCCACAATGTTGTCGAAATAGGCAGGAAAGGGGCATACTTTGCCACCTTAGAGGTTATGTTGGTACCAAACTGCACCGTAGCAGCCAACGCAGGAGTAACTGTGTCCTCCAATTTTAAAGTTTCCCGCACTGATACAATCAATGCATCCACCAGCGCCTTTTCATGCGCGACTGTAGTGGAAGAGGAATCATCCTTACTATCAGAACACTTAGGGTGCGTGGACGCAGCAGACCCAAGTAGGATGACTCGCTTCCACATTCACCTCAGAATCGGAGGATGCAGGTGAAAGATGACGCTTTTTACTCATCCTATTTTGGAGGGCCAAATCTACATTAGACTCCAGTGACTGCAGGACCACCGTCATAGTAGACAAGGCGGATCAGGACCATGCAGCCTCAGAGGAGCGTCGGGTGGTGACACATGCTCCAGGGACTCCATGGGTTAACCTGGAACTGACAGCAAAATGTTTAAAATAGCCGTGAAAAAAATACCAACCCACCGCTGCACCAGCGGTACTACAAGTCCCAGTGCACCAAAATCGCTATAGCAGCAAGATAGAGCCAAAATAACCCCCCCAGGGACTCACCACCCCCTTTACAGATGCAGAGTGTCAGGCTGAACACCGTGCAGTGATCAGAGGGGAAGAGGAAGTTCATAGAACCCCCCACCGCGGAATCAGCTCCCCATAGTCTCCAAAAACATGGCCGATGATTAATTGTAATGGGAAACTACAAGAAAATGGCCACCAGACTACACAAACATGGCCGTCGACAGTTACAGTGGACATCAACAATATGGTGGCTGCACGTGGCCCTCACGCGGCTCCCAGGACCCTTAGTTTGTGATGCCGGGGGGGGGGGGGGCTAGGTATTGGTGAATGGAGGGTGGTCTGCAGAGGGACCCCAATATTGAGGGGGAGCAGAAAGTGGGAAGGAAGGGCACTCAAGGGTCCGTCCAACCCAGAGAGGGGCCCACGTCCACCCCGAGGGGCCACCAGAGGGGCGGGGGGACACAACTTACCACAACATGGGACGAGGCGGACACCACATCAGGCAGACAACCCACCATCTTGACACAGGGGTGCGGCAGGCCAGAGGTACGCTGCGACTCGGGTCATGACTTGGATCATGACCAGGGCTATGCGTCCTCGAAAGACAATTAACCCGCTGGTCAGCCCTCGTCCAGTGGGGCTATGTCATGGCCAACCCAGCATGGAGCTAAGGTAGGGTCAGGCTCGCTTTCCAGACTTGGAAGACCATAAGGATCTAGGATATCCTGTTTGTCGCCCAGTCCTGCAGTTGATTGTAGTTCTCAAAGGAACAGAAAATAATAAAAAGAAAAAAAAAAATAGTTTATAAAGGAAAAAATGCTAGGACCAGAGATCCCAGCAAGGAACTAGGCCCTTACTACTGACTAGGCAGAAAAAAAACTGAAGTCCTAATACAGGAAGTGGGAATATACCCCCTGGGACTGCCCTATAGGCGTAGTTAATTTTTTTCCACCTAGTGTCCTACTAATGTGGAGAGCAGCATAAACCCATCGGTCAAAAAGATATGGAGCAGTGTCCGTCAATGAACAAAAGAGAACTGGATTTTTGTCTTACCGTAAAATCAATTTCTCTGAGGTTCACTGACAGACACAGCTCCATATCTTCTTAGACCCTTGGGCTTATGCTACTCTCTCTTCAGGAGGACTAAGCAGAAACAAATTTGGCTATGCCCCTGAGGCAGTCCCAGGGGGTATACCCTCACTTCCTGCTATAGGACTTCAGTTTGTAACAAGCAGTGTCAGAAGAATACATACCTAAACCCAACAGAGGGGCGGGTGCTATGTCCTCAGAGAAAAGGATTTTACGGTAAGACAAAAGTCCAGTGTGCTCTTTCGTTCACTGACGGACACCGCTCCTTTTCTTTAGACCCTTGGGATGTCCCAAAGCAGTGTCAATATGAGGGGTGAGAAAAAACACAACAATAGATATAATTCCCAACAAGGTCTAAACGTAGCCAACCAGGTAAACCAAGAACAACTGGAGCTCACCACCAGGAAAAAATACACCCTCAAGAGGCAGGAGCCTCTGCAACCGCAGCCTGCAAAACTTTGTGGCCAAACGCAGCATCCAAAGATGCAAGGACATCCACCTTGCAAAACTTTGTGAATGTGTGCACAGACGACCATGTAGCCGCCTTGCACACCTGCACCACTGACGCCTGATGACGGAAGGCCCAGGAGGCACTAAGCGCCCTCGTAGAATGCGCCTTGACAGGGAAAGGAGAAACCTGACCCATAATAGAATAGGCCTGCACCACCATCTGGAAAAGGTTGCAGCAAATGCAGCCTGCCCCTTACGAGATCCATCCGAAAGGACAAAGAATCACTCAGTCGCCGCCAGGTAGCTCTGATTGCCCGAACCCATCCAAGGAGTGTAGGGCAATTTCTTTGGGATGTTTCAGCTTAGGGCACAGACGGAAACACAATATCCTCATTTAAATAAAGCCCTTAGATGGCATTTGGAAGGAGCGCCTGACACGTAACACCACTTTGTCCCTGTGACCCACCAGGTAAGGTGACCGTCAGGACAACGCAGCCAACTCCGACACCCTACGCGTAGAAGTAATAGCCACCAAAAAGGCCACCTTCTGTGAGTACAGGAAGTTCACAAATATTTTCAAAAGGAAGCTTTTGAAGTACCAACAGTACCAAATTGAGATCCCATGGAGGTACCAGGGCTGTCACTGAAGGTGCCAGATGGCAAACCCCCTGCACAAAAGTGTGAACCAAGGAATTTGCAGCCAATAGGCTTTGAAAAAATTTGGCCGTTGATAATGCTCAGAGCTAAACGTTGATCTACACCTAGTTGTAGAAACTCCCAGCAGAAGAGAGACAGAAAAGGAATGGGGAGAAACCCCCCCAAGACACACACCAAGTAATGTATGCCCCCCAAACTCGATAACAAACCTTCCTTGAAGTAGATTTCTGTCCTTCAGCACCTGGCTTCCAATAGCCATGCCTTTAAAGCCAGCGACTAAAGCAGAATGGCAGATTGGTCCTTGAGACAAATGATCCTCTCTGAGAGGAAGTTTCTAAGGAGCGTCGGGCTACCATCCTTACTAGGCCTGCATACCAAAACGGGCGAGGCCAGTCTGGTGCGACCAGAATGACTGGAATCCCTTCCACCTCGATTCTGCGTAGCAGTCTCAACAGAAGTTATATTGGGGGAAAAGCATAAATCAGATGATACTGACCCCAAGAGGCCACCAGGGTGTCTGCAGCATCGGCCAGAGGATCCCGAGACCTTTACGTGAACCTCTGATCCTTCCTGTTGAGACTGAGACAGTTGATAAAACAACTACGGATGGAGAGACCATTCTCCCTGATCCAACGTCTGCCAACTGAGGTAGTCCGCCTGCCAATTCTCTACCCCTGGAATGTACCGGCACCCCTGCAGGCGATCTGTCCACTGGGACAGACAGAGCCGAATCACCCAAATCTCCAGGATATCTTTCAGCAGACTGGACTCCTCCCGAGTCCAAACTCCTTGAGCGGAGTAAAAGCCCTAGACACCTCCCCACGTGGAAAGGCTGACTTCTGTGGAAACCACTGTCCAATACAGGGGGAGAAAGGACTTCCCTAGATGAAGCTCCAGAGAACAGAGCCACCAGGTCAGAGAGCCTCTCGTACCCCGGCTTAACAGGATCAGATTGTCTAGCGACTGTGGATCCTTGTTCCATTTCGCAAGAATCTCCCTTGGCAGAGGTCTGGTATGGAACTGAGAAAACTGAACCGCTTCGAAGGTGGAAACCAGCAAGCCCAGAACTTGCCTGCAAGTCCTTAGAGAAGACCGACGGTTGGACAACAGGATCCGAATCACATCCTGCGACTTCAGCAGTTTCTCCTGCAGAAGAAACACCCCATCTGAGGCTGAATCCATCTTCAGGTCCAGGTAGTCCAGCTTGCTGGACGGAGTCAAAGCTGATTTTTGAAAATTCAGCGTCCAGCCGAACTCGTGATGTCCAAATCGACTTCTAGAGCCGATGAAGACACTGCACGCAGAAGCAGATCGCCTAGGTATCCCGACTGCGCGATGCCCTTCTGCCTGAGCAAGGCCAACATTGTCATGAACACGCGAGGAGCTGAGGCAAGACCAAAAGGTAAAGCCACAAATTTATAGTGCTCCTCTCGCATGGCAAAGCGAAGAAAACGCTGGCGCCCGACATATATTGGGATATGAAGGTAAGTGTCCTTGATATCGAAAGAGGCCAGAAAATTCCCTTGATGAAGGAATGCCACTACCATGCGAATAGATTCCATCTGAAATTTCTGAACCAGCACAAAGTGGTTCAGAGCCTTGAGGTCCAAAATCGGCAGGCCTTGCCTTCCTCCCCGAGAACAGTAAACAGATTTAAAGGTTTAGGTTTAAATAAAAGCCTTGAAAACGTTCCGACTCTGGAAACTGCACAATGATTCCTTGTGCCAAAAGGTCCTGCACCACCCTGTAAAGTTCTTGCAGCCAATCGTGAGACAGGCATAGGTTGGAAGGAAAGAACCTTGGCGGAGGCAAAGACCGAAACTCGATCTTGTAACCGGACCGAAGCAACTTATGGACCCATTTGTCCTGAATGAGCAAGGTCCACGGGTCTGGAAAGAAACAGACGTCCCCCACCCCAGATATGGGTGAGGGCACCCCTTCAGGCTGAGGAAGGTTTGTCTGCGGAACCAACAGAGCCCGCTTTTGACTTAAAAGTCCAGGATCTCTTGGAGCCTCCCGCAGAGGTATGGGTGGATCTTTAACCCTTGTCCTGCGATCCAGTCGGATGAAAGGGCTGCTTGTGAGCCAAGGAAAAAAGACCACGTTTACAATGAGGTCCCTTGCCCTTAGCAACCTGCAGAAGCAAAGTACTCTTATTTCCTGAAAGACCAACCAGTACTTCAACCAAATCATGCCGTGAAGGATCACCGCCGTTACAGATGCTCTGACAGCCAAAGAGGCTGCATCCAAGGATGCATCACAGATGTATTGTAACCCCTGAATCAACTGATCCGCCAGCTCAGGAGGATGTTGATCCCCTTCCAGATCCTGGCGTTAGATTTTTACCCATTCCATTAAAGTCTGGGATAACAAGGTGATAGCAAACAGCCTCAAAATTGAACCCGCCACGGTGAAAAAGGTATCGGACCAGAGCCTTAGCTCTCTTGTCCACAGGGTCTTTAACCTCCCTGGTGGTCCGATTGTCAGAATTTTTGATCTCAAAGCGGGACATTGTTTTGCATGGAAATCGGTTTTATATTTTTTAGTGAAAGAACAGAAGATGTTGCCATTCCATAATTGCTGTATTTTTGATAAAATTTTGTTCCTTTTCCAGTGTATATTACTGAATTCCAAATGTAGCCAGTTGACAATTCGCATAGCATGTAGGATTTTACGCCAAATCGTGCCCTCTTTGATGCAATGTATTGCACCCAGCCGAGCCTTACCTTGTAAGCCATTAAACTTTTTCATCTATGTGGAGGTCTCTCTGGCACATAGCTCCGTTGGAAATTCTTTAGAATCATTTGATCTATTTCCCAAATTTTCTTTAGTTTTGGTGCAGGATGAGTAGTTTCATCAAATTCTTCATTGTTTTCGAAGTGGAGATATTTATAAGGAGAGAAAATCTGAACTCTGACATGACCGTGCCAAAGAATGAAGTGGCAAGTACTGTATTGGTTGTCCAATACCACTTCTGCAGGGGTTTCCCCACCACTTCCTGAAGAATTATTAGGCACAGATATTTCCAAATGTCATCTTTGGTCACTGGTTCCCACTTTCTGCATCTTCCAAACTGCTGATGCGTAGCCAATTGTTGCTCTTTGTACCGGTTTGTCTCGGTAACTATTTTTTCAATGACCTCATCGGTCAGAAATAATTGTAGGTGTGCCAAGGGGTTGTCATGGTCAATGTCAACTTTCATACCAGGTGCTCCAGTAAATGGGAATCTTGGGGGTGCTGCCTGATCTGTACCACAGTCAGTAGAGAACCAAGTTCTCACATCGCTGAGCTCAGTCGCAAAATCGTCACTGTCGTCAATTTCAGTACCTGATGACGAATTTTCACACAAATCACAATCGCTCAGTTCTTCAAATAATTACGATTCATTGTTGCTGTTTTCCTGTTTGTCTAAAAGCGCTTTGAGCTAAAATAACACTTTTTGGACACCATGGACGCTCTCAATTTTCCAGGCACAAAGAACCGCAAAAGTACAGGCAGGGCACTGGAAAAGCCACTAGGTGAAAAGCCTTGATACAAAGTTGTAATCCTAACAGATTACACTGTATCATGTCATTTGTTTTATTTATTTTTTTAATTCAACGCCGGTTCCACCTCCCCTGCGTTGCAGCATTCGCAGGGAAGGGAACCAGAAGACAGGTGCCAGCATCGGCCGGAGCACACAGCAGGAGGATGGCGGGAGATTGTAGCAGAAGGTAAGTGTGATTGTGGGGTAATCCAGACTGTGGTTCGGGGTTACAGCTTTTGGCACTGTATATTAACCCCCAGCCACACTCTGGAATACCGCCAGGGAGGTTAAAGGATGGGGAATCCTCCAAACGGTAAAAGTGTGGCCTTATTCAACCTGGAAACCTGAGAGTCCGTCTGTGGAACAGTCAGCTTCTTCAATAGAGACTCCTCAAAGGGATATCTCCTAGTGAAACGCTTAGGTATTCCAATCATGCATTTCAGGGATCCCCCCACCCTGACTAGTGTAGCCCTGCCCCCTGGGGAGTGGCTAAGTAAACAGACATCCTCCTCACTTCCTTTGCCCTGAATGTCATCCAACCCACTTGACACTATAGGTTCTGTCATTGTAAATGATAAGACACTACTAGAGTTTGCAGTAAAGAATCAGCTTTACTTATCTTTAGCTTGTGTTTAGTAGAATGCACAAACAGTGTCAATAAAATGGTAAACTCAGGAACATTGATAACAAGATAGATCCTGACTACTCAACCTGGAACTGGATAAGGTTCAGCACTCAGGATCAAAAGAGCAATCCTGACATATATATTGTTATAAATGGAGAATTAATGTTTTGGGGATCTGTAAATACACTTTTCCTCCAGTGTAATGCGAGAGTGACCACAAATCAATGCTTAAAAGTAATAAAAGGTAACTCCAGTTATTAACCTCTCAGCAGCTTTAATATACTGGCACTAAGCTATCTATCAGAGTGCACTATGTATCCTATAGGGGGCCCCCTTTACATTAGATTGCAAGTGTCTCCTGGATGAGCAAGGTCTTGCTAGTCTTCGCCGGCAAAGGGGGTCCTCAATCAATCCAGAGAAAGTATTTGTAATCCACAGTAAAGGTGATTAATTTACTGTAATCCACCACAGGAATAACCATTAATTGTAATCCAAACAAAAAGGGAGAAGATAGATCTCTGTACTCCACAACTGGTACTCAATCTAGAACTGAAAAGGAGAGCGAGGCCTTCGGATTCACCATGCACTATCCAAGGTGTCCTGTGGCGACCATTGGAACTAATGTGGCCTTCCGCTAGAACTGCTCTGCAGACCCAGCTCAGTCTAGTAGTACAGTAGATACCTAAATCGGATTTCTCGCACCCAAGGTGATGAACTCTGTATTCCACAGTCCATTCCAGCAGTGTCCCGCTCTCTTTAGTGACACTCACAGCCTCTCAGGGCGTCCCTCTGCTCGGTCGACCACCGAGATCCTTCCGCACACCGCTCACTCTGTCTCCGGTGTCTGTCCGCTAGGCCTCTGACCTATCCTTTTCTGCTCTCTGCAGCAGCTCTTTACCTCCTCACAGCATGCTGTCCTCGAGGCAAGAGAGCAAACCTTGGTCCCGCCCCCTTTATAAAGACACTCCCAACGGGCTCTGCGAGTCCCACTGCTCCCTGGGAGAAGAGTTCATTCACACAGGCAATCCATGGTCCTTACTCCTCCCAGAACTACATCTGCCATAATTCAACAAGTCAGTACTTTGTAGAAACTTTGACAGAACGAACAGTCTGAACACCACCAGCCTTGCGACCAGGCTACATAAGCGACAATCTTATCAAAATAGGCAGGAAAGGATAACACCTTAGTCACCTTGGATGATCTGCGGGTGCCAAACTGCACCAGCGTAACAGACTTAGCATCAGCTAAAGCCCCGTACACACGTACCGAATGTCGGCCGAACGATCGGCCGTCTTTAGTCCAGTGCTGTCCTGTCGGTTGAAAAGTGCTAAAGACTGCACACTAATTTTGTCGGCCAACAACAGCCGACTGCAGAAGTGATATCATGTGATGGTTAACTTTCCGTGTGTTTTTTCTTCTCTGAGCATGCCCAGTCTTGCTCATCTGCTGTTTGTTGGCCGAATTCTGTACTGACTGAGGAACAATCGGCCGTTCTGGTGTTGGCCAACAAAAATTTTATAGCCTGCACAACAGATCCTGTTCGGCCGAAAATTCGCAGTCGGTTGTCGGAAACATAATACTAACAAGCCGAAAATCGTCCGATCGGTCGGTGGCCGAATATTTACGGCTGACAATCGCTACGTGTGTACGGGCCTTAAGTCATCCAATTATAAAGTTTCCCGCACTGACACAATCAGTGCCTGCACCAGCACCTTTTAATGGGTGGCTGCAGTGGAAGAGGATTCATCCTCACTGTTAGAGCACTCAGGGTGCATGGACGCAGACCCAGTGGGTTGACTCGTGGCGGCCAAATCCACCTCAGACTCTGAGGAGGCAAGGGATGCAGGAGAAGCCGGGGGGAGCTTCTTTGTAGGCCGCTTTTACAGGGCCATATCAACCTTTGACACAAATGACTGCAGGGCCACCAGGGCAGACTGAGACCCAGAGGGTCCCCGTAGCTTCTGAGAGTGGGTCAGGTGGTGATACTCGCTCCCCAGTGCTCTATGATTAAATCAGAGGTTGCACTGTGTACAAAGAACACCGCTACCGCTGTGGTACTATAAGGATCAGCGCACCAGCGGCGCTGCCTTAGCGCAGAAGGGGCTGTATACCCGCAGGGACTCACCACCATACACTTAGAACTGGATACAGAGTGCCAAACTGCTTGCCACGCTGTGATCAGAAAGGAAGAGGAAGCGCTGACACTGTCACTAGAGGGCCCCCTTCGCACGTCACCGTTCCAGACTTCAAGAAAATGGGGGCTGCATTGACTATAAAGGGAAACTCCACAAACGTGGCCGCCGAGGCCAATTACTGTCATCAACAAAATAGCGGTGCCGCGCAGCAACCAGGACCCCAAGGTACTTCTAGTCCACCAAAGAGCCCCACAGGGACCTCCCGCACAGCCATTGCCGCAGGCACAGCAAAAGAAAGCCGCTGATGGCGCACTCCCACCGCCCTCCAGCCCTTTACCAAAAAGGGACACCCCTCACCCAGAAACGCCCATGCACCCCAAGGAGGACTAAGGGAGAAAAAGGGGGGAGGTGAGGGTGAAAATTACAGGGGAACCCTGCCAATGAGGGGGGGGGGGGAATCATGAGGGAAGGAAGGCCACAGAAGAGACCTACCAACCCGAGGAAGAGCCTGCGTCCACTCCAGCATTCCCCTGAGAAGAGACACTGCTCACCACTCCTGGCAGTCCACAGTGCCATCTTGGAATGGGGGTGCTGCAGCCAGAGGTACGTTGCGACTCTGGCCTTGACCATTGTCATGACCAGGGCTATGCATCCTCGTGAGGTGTTTCACACGCCGACCAGCCCCCATCCAACGGGGCCATGTTGCGGCCAACCTAGCGTGGAGCTAATAGTTGGGTCATGCTCGCAGGCCAGACTGGGAAGACTATAGGGATCTATGATATCCAGTGCGTCGCCCAGTCTGGCTGTTGATTGTTATTTTCTGTTCCTGTGTGAACTACAAAGGAAGAAAAAAAATTCAATTTAAAAAAGGAAAACATGCCAGGACCGCAGATCCCAGCAGGGAGCCAGGTCCTTACTCAAATAGGCAGAAAAAAACTGCTATAGCAGGAAGTGAGGGTATATCCCCTGGGACTGCCTCAGGGGCGTAGCCAAATTTGTTTCCGCCTAGTCCTACTCCTGAAGAGAGAGCAGCATAAGCCCAAGGGTCTAAGAAGATATGAAGCTGTGTCCATCAGTGAACGAAAGAGAAAACTGGATTTTTGTAAGAACTTATTGTAAAATCTTTTCTCTGAAGACTGACAGACGCAGATCCATCTTCTTTAGACCATTGGGTTATGCTCCTCCGATCAGGAATAGGCACTAGGCAGGAAAAAAACGTTACCACGCCTATTGGGCTGTCCCTGCAGGCATAACCCTACACACTCTGCTTCAGCCTGCAGTTTCGTTGCAAGTAGTGTTTAGAAGACAAAAGAAACCCATACACTCAGAAGTAGAGGGTCAGGTGCTGCGCCTGTTGATGAACTTCAGAGAAAAGGATTTTATGGTAAGTTCTTTAAAAAATCCAATTTTCTCTATCGTTCATCAACAGATGCAGCTCCATGCTCTTTAGACCATTGGGATGTCCCAAAGCAGTATAATCATGAGGGGTGGGAATACAATGCAAAGAAGAACGTAACTCCCCCAAAGGCTAAACCTAGCCAACCAGGTAACATGGAGTTCAACCAGGAACACCTGGAGCTCACCTTGAAAAAACATACACCCTCATAGAGAAACAAAAAAGATTCTCTTTAAACAGCAGCCTGCGAAACCTTGCGAACGCATGCTCAGACGACCAAGTTGCCGCCTTGCAAACTTGCGGCACTGACGCCTGATTGCAAAAAGCCCAAGAGGCACTCAGTGCTCTAGTAGAATTCTCTTTCACTGGAAAATTGATCCATCTGGATATGGTCGCAGCAGACGCAGCCAATCCTTTACGAGGTCCTTCGGTAAGGATGAAAAGGGCGTCTGATTTTCTAAAAGACTCGGTGGCCTCCGGGTAAACCCTGATTGCCCAAACCACATCCAAAGAATGCAAGGCAAATTCCTTGAAGACAGAGTGAAGGCAACACAATGTCTTCATTCAGATGAAAATCAGAAACCACCTTAGGAAGAAACGACCAATTAGGTCTAAGTACCAATTTATCTCTGTGGACCACCAAATAAGGTGAGCGGCAAGACAACGCCGCCAATTCAGACAGACACTCTGCAGGCAGAAGTTATAGCCACCAAGAAGGCAACCTTCTCAAAAAAAAAAAAAGAGAATTCTTCAAAACCGTCCTTTTGAGAACATTCGGGAGAACATATAATACCAAATTGAGATCCCATGGCAGTAACGAGGAGCCATATGGCGCACTCCCTAGATGAAAGTACGAATCAAGGCGTGCATAGCTAGCGGGTGTTGGAAATATATAGGAATATATAGCCAAGGCCGATACTTGGGATTTGATAGCGCCCAAAGCCAACCGCTGTTCAACTCCCTTCTGCAGAAAAGCCAAAACTCTAGCGATTGAAGACAAGCGAGGATGCACCTTCATCCATTCGCACCATGAAATGTACAATTTCCACGTACGATGATATATCCTCCTGGAAGTCGACTTCTTAGCCTTCAACAGCGTAGGAATCAGTGTCAGAAAGACCTCTATCTCTCAGCCATCCCGTTAAAGCCAGCGACTAAAGCAGGATGGAAGATCAGACCTTGAGACAACAGATCTTCCCTGAGAGGAAGCCTCCAAGGAGCATCGGCGACCAACCTTACGATACTAAACCCAAGGAGCCAACAGCACATTGGCCAGAGGATCTCGAGACCTGGCTACGAACCTCTGCACCTTCTTGTTTACATGAGAAGCAAACAGATCGACCTCGGGTGTCCCCCACCGAGCACATAGGAGATGAAAAACCTCCGGATGTAAGGACCGAGTGGTGTAAGGACCTTGGATGTAAGGACCTTGATCCAACACCTGACGACTCAGGTAATCCGCCTGCCATTTCTCCACACCCAGAATGTGCACAGCAGAGAGGGCTGGAACAAACTTTCTGCCCAGGTCAGAATCTTGGCCACCTCCTTGGCCGCCAAGGCACTTTTTGTGCCCCCCCTGGTAATTGATGTAAGCCACAGCCGTGGCATTGTCCGATTGAATCCAAACAGGACAGTCTTGCAGAAGAGTTGCCCAGTGATTCAGACAAAGCTGTATTGCTCTGAGCTCCAAAACATTTATCGGTAGTTTGGACTCTTCTACTGTCCAAGTTCCCTGGGCACAGAGCTTCCCCAGCACCCCACCACAGCCGAGCCGGACGTCCATGATTACCACCGTCCAAAACAACGTGAGGAAAGACTTGCCCTGGCATAGTGCTGGAGACTGAATCCACCACAACAGAGCAGACTTTGTGTTGTGGCTCGCCCGAATCAAAAAGTCCAAGGACTTTGGATCCTTGTTCCATTTGGCGAAAATCTCCCTTTGCAAAGGTCTTGTATGGAACTGAGCAAATGGAACCGCCTCGAAGGTTGAAACCATCAGTCTCAAGGAAGGTATCGGGGCGGATTTGTTGAAAATGATGGTCCACCGGAACTCCTGCAGGGTTTTGACAGTGATTGTCCACTCTCAACAGGAGATCGTCTAGGTACCCCAGTACTGCAACCCCCCCCGTTGGTGCACCGGTGCCAACATTGGTGCCAACACCCTGGGAGCGGAGGCTTGACAAAAGGGTAATGCCACAAATTGATAATGCTCTTTTGCTACCGCAAAGCGAAGAAACCGCTGGTGCCCAGCGTAAATAGGGATGTGTAGCTATGCATCCTTGATATCTATGGAGGCTAAGAAGTCTCCCTGGTGCAGTGACGCCACTACCGTTCAAATGGATTCCATCCGAAACGTCTGTACCCGCACAAAGCAGTTCAGGGCCTTGAGATCCAGGATTGGCCGTACCTTGCCCTCCTTTCTGGGCACAGTGAAGAGGTTTGATCAAAACCCTTGAAAGCGTTCCTGAGAAAAAAACGGTACAATCACACCTTGCGACAGCAAATCGCGCACCGCCCCTCGCAAGTTCCTTAACCAGTCTGGAGATAGGTGAAGATTGGACTGGAAGAACCTGTCCGACGGTTGAGATCGGAATTCGATCTTGTATCCTGATCGGATCAGTTTATGAACCCATTTATCCTGAATCAAGGTGGTCCATGGTCTTGCAAGGAAGCAAAGACGTCCCCCCACCCCAGAAACGGGTGAGGGCACCTCTTTATGCAGATGAAGATCAGCCGATCCGGACTGGCTTGACTTAAATTTGCCAGACCATGGTTTCTTGGAACCCCCAGCAGACCTGAACGGTTTGCCTTTTTCTTGCAACCCGGAGGTACGAAAAAGACGCCTATGAGCAGTAAAGGAAGGCCCCCATCTAGGACGTGGTGCTTTGCCGATAGAGGATTGAGAAAGAGGAGTAATCTTACCCCCGGCGAGACCCTTAAACAACTCATCCAGAGAGGATCCAAACAACCTCTCCCTTGTGAAGGGAATATCAGTCAAGGCCTTTTTGGAAGCCTGAATAGTAGAACAGCTTTTTAGCCACACCATGCGCCTGATAGCAATCCTCACTGCCGACACTCTGGCCACTAGTAGAGCCGCATCCAGGGACGTATCACACATGGACACCAGGGCTTGAGCCAACTGGTCTATTCGTGCCAGCACCGCAGGGTGGGAGCCGTTCAGCTTCCAAGTTACTTTTAAGTAACTTCACCCATTCAGTAACCATGTATGACACCAGAATGTTCACAAAGTAGTTTTCAATATGGAACCCGCTATCACGTGTAGGTGACAGGACAGACTCCACCCCTCTATCCAGGGGGTCCGCAAAAGTCGATGATTCCTGCACGGGAACCACAGTACTTATTCAGCCTGGAAACTGGGTGATCCACCTAGTGGATAATGCATCCACATAAGGTAAAAGCGTTTAAAATGCTTAGGCACCACCAGCATATGCTAATGCGCCGCCGTTGTTCATCCACAATGTTATGAAACATTTCAGGACAAGGAAACACCTTGCCCGATTTATGGGATTTGCGGGAGCCAAAAGACACCTACGTACCCGACGCTGTAGATTCATCAGCCATTTTTAATGTTTCTCACACTGAAACTAGAAGGGCTTCCACCAAGGCGCGTTCCCGCGCTATGGCTGATGAGAACAGGTCCTCTTCACCGTCGGAATGCAAAGACACGACCCTTAAGGGTGGGATACATCTGCGGCAACCAAATCTGCCTCAGAGTCTGATGACACTGCCGATGGAGGTGAAGGCAGAGGGCGTTTGCGGCTGGCAACACTTGTAATTACAAAATCTACCTTTGACATCAAGCTTTGTAAAATGCTGTGAAATCAGGCTGTGACTGTGACCCAGAAGGGTCAGCAGCCACACCTAAGGAGTCTGTAGGTGAATTTTTATCCTGGCACTCCATGTTACATTGGTATGGAAAAAAGAGTCGCCAAATTGAGATCTCACCGCTATAATTGCGGACTACCAACCCCAGGCTAGTACAATCTAATAGGAGAGTATATAAGGAAAACCCACAGGGAAACCCAGAAAAACGTTAACGAACCGCTCAGGAGACTGCCAGCATGTCCTGTAATATAAAAAGTGAAACTAATCTGCATAGGAAAAGTTACTTGTCTTTGTAAGAATTAAAGTAGAATGCCGCTTGCCTGTCCAGTGATCCAGGACCACGGGAACATGGCCGCCCCATGCATTCCTATGGGGAACTAACAGAAAATGGCTGCCCATGCAACACAACGGGAAAAAAGAACACATGGATCCACAGCAAAATGGCAGTCTGCACGGCACGCCATGCGGTCTCCAGGACCCCCAAAAGGGGTCCCTGGGCAGAAGGCATCAGAGGGTGCCTCTGAAGGGATCCCACCAGGACCAGTCACCCCCATCAAGGAAGCACCACAGCGGGCGCAATATTTCCACCCCCCAAGGTAGGAACCTGCACGGGATTAGGGGAAAAAAAACAGAGGGGTTTGGGCCTAGTCCTCCCGATAGGCCAGGGGAACGGAGGGAGCCCAAGGGTACGAATATTCCAGGGAGAGGGCCCACGTCCACCCCGAGACCTCTAGAGGTTTTGGGGGGATAATTACTCACCATACCATGATACCAGGTGGGCGCCACAGATCACCTCCCACCCGGTATGGGGGTACTGTCAGCCAGGGGGTACGCCACGACTCAGGGCGTTCCAGGTCAATCGCAGTGAGACAGTGCACTAGCAGGGTCGTCCCCATCCATCATAGACAGTCAGAGTAAAAGCTGCATAAATTACAGTATATATACCATAGTTTGTAGACGCTATAACTTATTGGTACCAATTAATGTACACTTATTGGGATTTTTTTTTATTTTTACCAAAAGACCTAGAATACATTTTGGCCTAAATGTATGATGAAATTTAATTTTATTGGATATTTTTTATAACAGTAGAAAATTTTGATTTTTGTCTTACCGTAAAATCCTTTTCTCCGAGTTCATTGACTGGCACAGTCTCGGATCTTCATATTAGTAGGTTATACTGCCCTCTACAGGAGTAGGACACTAGGAAGAAAAAGTTCTGGCTACGCCTATGGGCAGTCCCAGGGGGTATACCCTCTCTCCCTGCTATAGGATGTCAGTTTTGTATCAAAGCAGTGTCAGAGAAAATAATAAGAATAGGGGGTAATGGCGCAAACAGAATGCCAGTAATGTTTGATGACAGATGCCCAGGACCTCCTCCAGATATTCGATGCCTGTACTCAATTTACTCTTGTGAGTAAAATGTTTTTTATCCCTCATTAAAGTTTTTTTATTACTACATTCAGATCAGCGCTTGGGTTTCTCTCTCCCCTTGTATCAGAGAAAATAATACCAACCCAACTCAAATAGAGGGGCGGGTACTTCATCCGTCAATGAACTCAGAAAAAAGGATTTTACGACAAGACAAAAATCCAATTTTCTCTATCGTCGACAGACGCAGTCTCTGATCTTAATATCAGAAGGGACATCCCAAAGCAGTGCCATAAAAACGAGGGGTGGGAACAGCAGAAAAAAAAATTCTCAAAGTCTAAACCATAGCGAACCAGGCAACATAGGACTCATCAGAACAAGATGAGACCCACCTGAAAAAAATTAAACACCCTAAAGGGAGACTGAAAACACCCTTAAACGGCAGCCTGCAAAACTTTGCGGCCAAAAGAGGCATCAGCAGATGCCAGCACATCCACCTTGTAAAACTTCAGATGGGCAAGGATAGTGGTGGGTTGGCAATTTCCTAACCCCAGAGTGTATTTTCTGGCCTCTCAGGTCAAACATATGGGGGCTGGGGTCTTTTGGATCCCTTGGATCCTATCGGGTCCCTTTTGGTCCCTCCTGACTCTCCTCACCCTGTATTTGTCCATCTTGAAGCAGGGTTTTCCAATATGGTGGCGAAGTTACCGACGCTCACCTTGATTCGCATGGTATGGCGTTGTGTTAAGAGGATGTTGAAGATCAAGGGTTATCTTCCTCAGACTCCGATTTGGCGTAACTGCAACTTCTCAGAACTATTCCGTTTAGAGGGCGCTGAGAGGTGTGGGAGGCCCTGGTGTATATTTTATAGCACAATTGTTCCAAGCCCGTGTGCTGAAATCCTTTCAATATATATAGAGGGAGTTTGATGTTCCTAGGCACTGTTTCTTTCGCTATCTACAATTGTGACATGCAATTATGGCCCAGGCAGGCTTGTCTACCTTACTACCCGACACTCACCGCTTGCTGGGTGAGGTATTTCAAGTTTCGGACAAAAAAGGGTATGATATCACAGGTGTATGCACTCCTATTGGGCTCCTTGCAGGATCGCGCGGGGTGGGAGGGGGATCTTGGACCCATAGATGGGGAGACGTGGGATTTGCGCCTCTCCTTGATCCCTATGGTGTCTGTGTCGGCCTCCCATAAGATGTCTCACCTATTTTTGTTTCATAGAGCATACAGAACACCGGTACAGTTGTTCCATTGGGGCCGCATGTCTACTCCTCTGTGCCCTAAATGTGAACGGGACCAGGGTACATTTGTACAAATGTTGTGGAGATGTCCCAAACTTTTTCGTTACTGGGGGGAGGTGATCGACAAGATCATTAGAGTATACAATTTTCAGTTGCTAAGGGATCCTGTGGTTTGTTTGCTTGGTGCTCTGGAGGTGGACACTCTGACCCCAAATGCCCACGTTGCCGTGTTGAGATTGGTATACATGGCTCGCAAATTAATCACTAGATTTTGTATCTTCTCCAGGATACCGCGCAAAGGTCAGTGGATTGCACAGGTCAATGCCTCTTTGATCAGAGAAAAGCTGACGTACCAGCATCGAAAAGCTAACAAGAAATTTGCCTTATTATGGCAGCCCTGGCTGGATGATCCAGCCTTGGCTCCATCTCAACTACTATGGACCGGTTACTCTTGGGATAGGGTGACATTTCTTGAGACAGCCTAGCATGCAGTGTCTTACCATCCTTTTCTTTCCCTTTTTTACCCAGCCCCCCCCCCTTTTTTTTTTTCTCTTACTTTTCGTGGTCTTTCTACCTATACCCCCTTCTTTTTCTTTTTTTTTCCCTTAGTTTTCTGCCACTGTTCTTCTCCTCCCCTTTTTCTTTTGTACCTTTTACTACAGGTGGGTTTTTGTTAACATACGAAGGTATGTGCTATACCATTGGATGTGCAGGGTTCTACTACTTCTATGTGAGAATAATTTATGTTTTCGTTTATAACTCTCCTGTGCACATGTTCAGGATGGTTTACTTTGATGCACTATACCCCTGAGTGCGATATTTTATAAATGACGTTCTCCTTAAGTGTTGCTATTATATACTTTTGTATTTTTCCGAACACTGGTTATGTACCTGGTTGTGTCTACCGTTGATGTTATTTATACAGTGTATGGTTTATACTCAATAAATATATTTTTCTTGAAAAAAAAAAAAAAAAAAACTTTGTAAAAGTATGACCAGACAACCAGGTAGTCGCCTTGCAAATCTGAAGCAAAGATGCCTTATGGCGCAATGCCCAGGAAGCACTAAGCACCTGAAAAGAATGCGCCTTAACAAGGAAAGGTGGAACCTGACTCTTAATCAAATAAGCCTGCACAACTATCTGTCTGATCCACTTGGAAATAGTTGCAGCAAACGCAAGCAGCCCTTTCTTTGGGCCATCCATGAGTACAAAGAGGGAATCTGACTTTCGAAAAGACTCAGTAGTCGCCAAGTACACTCTGAGTGCCCAAACCACATCCAAAGTATGTAATGCAATTTCCTTAGGATGTTTAGGCTTAGGACACCAAGGGTAACACAATGTCCTCATTTAAGTGAAAACTGGAAACCACCTTCGGAAGGAAGGACGGATCCAGACAAAGTACCACTTTATCCCTGTGAACCACCAGATAGGGAGGACAGGACAACGCTGCCAGTTCCGACACCCTGCGTGCAGAATTAATATCCACGAAGAAGGCCACCTTCTGGGATAGGGTAAGTAGAGGAATCTCCCGAATATTTTCAAAGGGAGGTTTCTGGAGAACCGACCGCACCAAATTAAGGTCCCAAGGTGCCAGCAGAGACAGCACCGGAGGCACTCAATTTAAGCAGAGCAGGAATCACTGAAGCAGACAAACCCCTGTCCTTCAGCACCTGGCTTTCAACAGCCAAGCTGTCAAAGCCAGCGACTAAAGCAGGATGAAAGATTGGTCCTTGAGACAGTAGATCCTCCCTCAGAGGAAGTCTCCAAGGAGCGTCTGCGACTAGCCTGACCATGTCGGCGTACCAAGCTAGGCGAGGCCAGTCCAGGGCCACAAGAATGACCAGAAGCCCTTCCGCCTCGATCCTGCGAAGAAGTCTTGGCAGCAATTTGAGGAGGAGGAAAGGCATACATCAGCTGATACTGACCCCACGGGGCCACCAGCGCGTCTGTGACGTCTGCCAGAGGGTCGCAAGGTCGGGCCACAAACCTTTGCACTTTTCTGTTGATCCGAGATGCCAACAAATCTACATCTGGTGTGCCCCAACAAAGACACAACTGCTGGAACAGCTCCTGATGGAGAGACCATTCCCCTTGATCCAAGGTCTGTCAACTGAGGAAATCTGCCTGACAATTTTCCACTCCTGGAATGTGAACAGTAGAGAGAGCTGGAACAAAGCATTCCACCCATCAGAAAATGCCAGCCACTTCCAAGGCCGCAAGGACACTTTTGGTGCCCCCTTGGTGCATGACATAAGCCATGGCATTGTCCGACTGAATACGCACTGGACAACCCCGAAGGTACTCAGTCCAGTGGACTATGCAAAGCCTGATCACTCTCAAGTCCAGTACATTTATCGGTAACCTGGATTCTTCCAGGGACCCGACTTCTTGAGCAGAAAACCTGCTGAGAACTCCTCCCCCACCTGGACAGATTGGCATCTGTGGTGACAATTGTCCAACATTTAGGAAGGATTTCCCGTGTTTGAGCATCGGGGACTGAAGCCACCAGAGCAGGGACTCCCTGGTCATGTGGCTCAGCTGGATCCGATTGTCCAGGAAATTTGTATTTTTGTTCCATTTGAGAAGGATTCTCAAGTGGAATTGAGCGAAGGGCAACACCATCAGTCCCCGACCTCTCATACAGGTCTGAAGGGATGACCATTTGCTGGACAGCAACTGCTGAATCGCAGTCTGTAGTTTTTTTTGGAGTTTTTCAGGAGGAAGAAAAACCCTGACTGCAGACGAGTCCAAAGTCAGACCCAGATAGTCCAGTCTCATGGAAGGGACCAGGAACGACTTCTGAAGGTTCAGAATCCACCCGAACTTGTCACCAGCACCGTGGGAGACTCCGCACGGAGAAGCAGATTGTCCAGGTAACCCAAGACCGATATCCCCCACTGTATGAACAGCGCCAGGACCAGAGCCAACACCTTTGTGAAGACCCGAGGAGCAGAGGTGAGACCAAAGAGTAACGCCATAAACTGATAGTGATCCTCTCCCACTGCAAAACGCAGAAACCGTTGGTGTCCTGCACATTTTGGGATGTGAAGGTATGCATCTTTGGAGGTCTATGGAGGCCAGGAAATCCCCCTGACGTAGGGAAGCCACCACCATGCGAAAGGATTCCATCTCAAATTTTTGAACTTGCACAAAGCCATAAACAGGTTTAAATAAAAGCCTTGAAAACGCCCTGCACGCAGAAAAGGAACTATTACTCCCAGTTGTACCAGATCCTATACCGCCCCAAAGAGAGCTGTGGGGACCCCCCAGCCTCCTGGATGGGATTGACAAGAAGGGGGCCCTGGGAGTGACAGGTAAACTTCCCCCCCGCACACGATCATTCGTCCATCGCCGGCGGCACACCCTCCCACCCCCACCTGCATCCTGACGCTCGGTCCCAGCCCCCTGGAGTAGTTGCAACCATCCCACAGCCCCAGTAGTGGGGGGGGGGGCAAGTAGGTAGGGGGTGCATGACAGGATAGAGGGGAACCCGGGGGTTGTGAGGGTCCAACTGTCCTAGAAAGGGCCGTGTCCACCCCAAAATCCACCAGGGGAAGGGGGGGGGGGACATTTAACCACCATACCAGCAACAGGTGGGCACCATCTCCTGACAGAACCCCTCTCCGCCAAAGTGGGGGGCTGTCGGCCAATAGGGACACTGCAACTCGGGCCTAGACCCGGTCGTATGCGATCTGGCGAGACATTTAACTGGCAGGGCCCGTCCAGTGGGACTATGTTACGGCCGACCTAGCGCGGAGCTCGGGTCTGTGCACGCTCGCTGACTGGCTGGGGTGACCACTGGCTCTGTATATCCAGCCCATCGCCCATATCCAGATTAGTTGCTTGTAGATCTCACAGGAAAAAAAATCCAGAGAAAAAGCGAACTAGAAAAATCTATAAAAAAAACTGCGCCAGATCCAGAGGTCCCAGCAAAGAACTAGGTCCTTATACTTCTCTTCTTATAGCAGGGAGAGAGGACAAACCCCCTGGGCCTGCCCATAGGCGTAGAATTTTTCTGACTAGTGTCCTACTCCTTTAGGGAGCCGTATGACCTACTGATATGAAGATCAGAGACTGTCCGTCAATGAACGCCAGAGAAATCTTTTCTTTTTTGGACTTTTTCCGTTTACAGTGGAAAAACAAAAAAAAATAGCCAGTAGTGATCAAACACCACCAAAAGAAAGCCATTTGTGTTAAAAAAAAATAGAATTTTTGTAAGACCTTACCGTAAAATTATTTAGTTCTCTGAGAGTCGCAGCCCGTTCAGATGTTCTTCACTATTGGGTAATGCGCCCTCTCTGAAGGAGCAGGTTAGGTAGTGAAAACTTGACAATAAAGAGTTAAACAAAGACACACCTCTAGGGGGCTGTCCCTCTCGACATTACCCTCAGCTATTCAGTGCTGCTCTTCAGTTTCGTAGCAAGCAGTATAGGAAGACAACGAAGCCCAAAATAGAGGGGTGGGGATTGCGACTGTCAGAGGACTCAGAGAAAAGAATTTTACGGTAAGTTCTTACAAAAATTCTATTTTCTCTTAAGTCCTCTGACAGTCATAGCCCGTTCAGATGTTCTTCACTATTGGGATGTCCCAAAGCAGTGCAGGTGTGAGGGGTGGGAAAAGACGCAACCAAAGAATGGCAACGTGTCAACAAGGCC
The DNA here is from genome assembly GCF_965119305.1 of Pelophylax lessonae. Taxonomy (NCBI): domain Eukaryota; kingdom Metazoa; phylum Chordata; class Amphibia; order Anura; family Ranidae; genus Pelophylax; species Pelophylax lessonae. Next base: position 85,776,059 of record NC_138779.1, on the reverse strand, counting down.
AGAGAAAACTGAGCCAACAGGAGCTAACCCTAGAACAAAAATCACAACACGAAGAGAAAACCTCAACAAAACCGCTGTGCTCAAAACTTGCGGCCAAAGGAAGCATCCGAGGATGCCATCACGTCAAGTCTGTACAATTTTTATTAAAGTGTGCACAGATGACCAGGTTGCCACTTGCACACCTGAGCCACAGAAGTCTGATGGCGAAAAGCCCAAGAGGCACTCACAGCTCTAGTAGAATGCGCCCTCACAGGGAAAGGAGGCACCTGACCCTTCAGTGAATAGGCCTGAACAATAGTCTGTCAGATCCATGTAGAAATGGTTGCAGCGGACACAACCAAAAACCCTTCTGAGGTACCTCAGAAAGGACAACCAGAGAATCAGACATCCTAAAAGACTGTGGCTGACCGGTAAACCCTGATCGCCTGGACCACATCCAATAAATGCAAGGCAAACACCTTTGGATGCTTGCGCTTAGCACAAAGCGAAGGCAACACAATATCCTCGTTGAGGTGGGAATCCGACACCACCTTAGGGAGAAAAGACTGAGTTGGTCGTAGGACCACTGCATCCCTATGAACAACCAGATAAGGCGAACGGCAAGACAGAGCCGCCAGTTCAGACACTCTGCGAACAGAGGTGATAGCCACCAGAAAAGCCACTTTCTGGGACAACACAGGCAGAGAGATTTCTCTGATGTTCTCAAAAGGAGGCCATTGCTAAACGGACAAGATCAAATTCAATTCAGGTCCCACGGAGGCAAAGGAGCCCTACGCGGTGGAGCCAGATGATGCACCCCTTGCATAAAGCTGCGAATCAGGGAATTAGTCGCCAAGGGACGCTGGAAGAAAAACAGCCAAGGCTGATAACTGACCTTTGATTGTGCCCAGTGCCAAACACTGGTCCACACCTTTCTGCAGGAAGGCCAAAACCCTGGCCACCAAAAAGGAGCGAGGATGAAACCCTTGCGACTCACACCAGGCAATGTACGCCTTCCATGTACGATGATAAATCTTCCTGGAGGTAGCCTGTCGAGCTCTCAGTAAGGTAGGGATAACAGCATCAGAGAGACCTCTGTCTCTCAACACCTGGCCTTCAACCGCCATGCCGTTAAAGCCAGAGACCGTAAAGCAGGGTGGAAGATCAGCCCTTGAGACAGCAGATCTTCTCTCAGAGGTAGCCGCCAGTGAGGCTTGACGACCATCTTGATGAGGTCTGCGTACCAAGACTGACGAGGCCAGTCTGGGGCCACCAGAATCACTTGTACCTGTTCCAGCGCTAACCTGTGGAGGAACCTGGACAGCAGATGAATCGGGGGAAGGCGTAAATCAGCTGATACTGGTGCCAAGGCATCACCAATGTGTCCGTGGCATCTGCCAGAGGATCTCGAGCCCTGGCCACAAACCTTTCCACCTTTTTGTTGAGACGAGAAGCGAACAGATCCACGTCCGGAGTCCCCCACCGGGAGCACAGGAGCCAAAACACCTCCGGATGCAGAGACCATTCCCCCTGATCCAAGGGCTGACTCCTCAGATAGTCCGCTTGCCAGTTCTCCACTCCAGGAATGTGAACAGCAGAGATAGCTGGAACGTGCGCCTCAGCCAAAGACAATCTCAGTCACTTCCTTGGCTGCCCGGGCACTCCTGGTGCCCCCTTGGTGATTGATGTAAGCCACAGCCGTGGCATTGTCGGTTTGAACCCGAACCGGACGACCGAGTTGCCCAATGGAGCAGGCAAAGTTTGATCGCTTTGAGCTCCAGGACATTTATTGGCAAGGATTCCAACCATGTCCCCTGGGCACAAAGTGTCCAGTACTCCACCCCAGCCCGTCAGGCTGGCATCTGTGGTGATCACCATCCACAACAGGGGCAGAAAGGACTTGCCCTGGTTCAGAGTGGGTGACAGAAGCCACCATAAATGCTCCGACCTCGTGAGATGGCTCAAACACACCATCCTGTCCAAGGACTGGGGATTCCTGTTCCATTTTGCAAGAATCTCTGCTTGCAGAGTCCTTGTGTGAAACTGGGCAAACGGGATCGCCTTGAAAGCTGAAACCATCAGCCCCAGGGACCTATGCAGGTCCGCAGGGAGGAGAGATCACTGCCCGAGGGACCTGATCTCACCCTGCAAAGTCTGAAGTTTTTCCTCCGGGAGAAAAACCTTTTCTTGAGCGGAGTCTAGGACCATTCCCAGATATTGTAGATGTACTGACGGAGTCTGTGCCGACTCCTGGAAGTTGATGGTCCACCCAAACTCCTGGAGCGTCTGAACCGTGACCGTCAGATTTGATGGAAAGAACCTGTCTGCGGGGCGAGATCGAAATTCGATCTTGTACCCTGAACGAATCAGTTTGTGAACCCACTTGTCCTGAATTAGGTACAACCAGGGTTCCTGAAAGTAACGCAGACGTCCCCCCCCACCCCTGAAACGGGTGAGGGCGTAGCTTCATGCGGAAGACGACTGGGCCGCAGCACCGAACTGACCGGCCTTGGACTTACCAGACCAGGGCTTCTTGTAACTGCCGGAGGCCTTAAAGGATTTTCCTTTTTCCTGCGCCCCTGAGGCACGAAAGTACCCCGCCACGTGCAGGGCAATTTACCCTTCGGGGATTGGGGCAGGAGGGTACTCTTACCCCCTGTGAGACCCTTGACAATCTCATCCAAGGAGTCCCCAAAAAGGTGTTCCCCCCCCAAATAGGGGATATCAGACACGGTATTTTTAGAGGCATGGTCTGCAGACCAGCTCTTCAGCCACACCATGCGGCGGAGTGCAACCCTCACCGCAGACAATCTTGCGACCAGGGGAGCCTCGTCCAGGGCCGTGTCACACAGATACACCATGGCCTGGGCCATTTGGTCCGTGAGCTCAATGAGATTCGAGGAACCGATAAGGCCACCACCAAGTTGCACCTAAGCACCTCAATCCATTCCGTAACCGTCTGAAAGACCAGCACGGAAGCAAATACCGGCTTGAGGAGTGAGCCCGCCACGAAGTACATGTGGTGGGAAAGTGACTCCACGCGCCTATCCCTTGGGTCTTTGAACACCGGGGAGTCCTCCACGGGAACCACCGTGGATTTATTCAACTTGGAAACAGAGTGGGCCACTTTTGGGGACACCTCCAGCGATTGGAAACAGGGATGCAAAGGGGTAATGGCATTGAAAATGCTTAGGCACCGACAGCACATGCTTAACGCGACGTCACTGTTGGTTCACGATATCGTGAAACTCCTCGGGGCAGGGGTGATCTGATCTGACTTCTGGGCTTTGCAGGACCCGAAGGAAACCTGCTTACCTGACAGGGTGGGCTCATCATCAATGTTCAAAGTCTCCCTAAGGAAGCGAACAAGTGCTTCAACCAAAGCGCGTTCCCGCACTGCAGGGGAGAAGGACTCCTCCCAGTCTGAGTGTATGGACAGGGATCCCTCAGGGAGGGCAATGTCCATGGCAACCATGTCAGGCTCTGAATCAGAAGACAGAGGGCATCGGCTGTTTTTGAACATTACCTTGTGACATCATGAGATCAACTTTGGACACAAGTTTCAATGGCTGCAGATAAAGATGCTAGGGAAGGTGATCCGGATGTACATGTCCCAAACAAAATCAGGGGTGAAATTGTCACCCTGGGACTCCATATTAGCAGAAATATAAAGAAAGGAACACTGGCCCTTTAAATCGGCTATTGCGGTCCGCACCGTGATCACACGCTGCTGTTGGAGTACCCCTTTATATTGCCAGATAACTGAGAAGGCAAAGTGCCCAAGTAGAAATGCCTAAAAAGCAATAAAACCCCTTATAGTGCCAGAGAGAAGAAAACAAAACGGCTCTCCACGCTTCCACTGCAGCATATTAAAGATGGCTGAAGGAAGTGACCGAAATCACTAGAGGGCGAACAGCACCCTGAGCCACACAAACATGGATGTCAATAGAAAGTATATGGGAAAACACAGGGAATGCGGCTGCCCACATCCAAGATGGCACCGAAAACGGTGCCAAAAGCAGGTTATGCAAAAAAAATGGCCTCTGCCCTTAATCTGATGCAGTCTGGCTGCCCTCACCCAAAATGGCGGCCGAAAACGGATTCAGGAGCCCAGGCCACCACAGGAATCCCCCTAAAGGAAGCCCCCCAGGACAAGGTAGTAGTAACCCTACATCCCCCACCCCCCCAGTGGACTGTCCCAGGGACACGGGGGGGAAGCATCACTCATCATACCAGGGACCGCGGGCTCTGCTCAGATACAGCTCACCTCCCACCCTGAGTGGGGGTGCTGTCAGCAAAGAGGGGACGCTGCAATACAGGGCATTCCAGGGTTTATGCGTCCCGAAGAAAAAAATCCCCGCAGGCTCGTCCTTATTCGTTGGAGCACTGTTGTGGCGAGGCCTGGGCGGACCACAACCTGCGCATGCTCGTAGGCCAGGCTGGGGTACCATAAGGATCTAGATTATCCAGTGCGAAGCTCAGCCTGGCTGTCGCTTGTAGTTCTCTAGGAGGATCCCTCTGACTAGCTAGCGTCCGTGAGTGAGAAAATAAAATGAAAAATGTTTCAAAGAAAAAAATAAAAACTGAGACCGGAGTGCAAGCAGGGTATCCTAGGTCCTACTCCTGAGCTAGGCAGCAAGAAACTGATTAGCAAGCTCTAAGGGCTCTTTCACACGATCTGTCCGTCGGACGGACATCCGTTTATCTCAGCGGGGGATGGATCCGCCGATCCCCCGCTGAGCAGGAGGATGACAGCTGTTCGCCGCACTGTGTGTGGAGACACAGCTGTCAGTTCCCCATACATCTCTATGGGGGAATCGGATGAGAATGGACTGTCGTTCCGTTTTCATCCTATCCCATCCGCTGGACGGATGGAAAATAGGGTTTCCATCTGTCCAGATTTGACGGATCGGATGTCAGCAGACATGTCTCCGCTGACATCAAATGCCCCATAGGGATGCATGGGGGTCCGCCTGTGTGAAAGGGGCCTAAGTGTCTGAGGGTAATGTCTAGAGGGACAGCCCCTAAAGGTGTGTCTAGTTAACCACTTACCGACTGCCCAACGACGATTGAAGTCGGCCGTTTAAAGCTAAATACCAGGGTTATGGCAGCAGATAGCTGCCATAACCCTGGTATTTTTTTTAAACGGCAGGCGGTTGGCTTTCAAGGTATGGGTGGTCCCGGCGGTGGAAGAGGTGCCCCCCCTTCCGCCGTGTCCCGGCCGTTTTCCCCGCTTACCGGACCCGCCAGCAGCGGGGAAAACAATCCAGTCCCTCTTAGACAGGTCTTGGAGGACCGGAGCGACATCAAACGTCGCTGCCTAGCAACCGGCTTAAAGAGCCGATTGGTTTTTGTTTTGTTTTTTTAAACCATTTTTTTTTCTTTTTTAGTGTACTTGTGAGATCTGAGGACTTTTCTGACCCCAGATCTCACAATAAAGAGGTCCTGTCATGGCTATTTCTATTACAAGGAAGGTTTACATTCCTTGTAATAGGAATAAAAATGATCTCATTTTTTTTTTTTTAAACTGTGTAAAAATCAAAAATAAATAAAATAAATAGGGGAAAAAAAATTAAAGCGCCCTGTCCCTGTTAGCTCGCACGCAGAAGCGAACGCATACGCAAGTCCCGCCTACATATGTAAACGGTGTTCAAACCACACGTGAGGTATCGCTGCGATCATTAGAGTGAGAGCAATAATTTGAGCCCTAGACCTCCTCTAACTCTAAGCTGGTAACCTATAGAAATTTTTAAAGTGTCGCCTATGGGGATTTTGAAGTACCAAAGTTTGTCGCCATTCCACGAGTGTGCGTAATTTTGAAGCATGACATGTTGGGTATCTATTTACTCGGCCTAACATTATCTTTCACGTTATGGAAAAAATTGGGTTAATTTTACGGTTTTATTTTTTTTAGTTCAAAAAAGTGAATTTTACCAAAAAATTGCTTTTGGAAGACCGCTGCACAAATACGGTGTGATAAATATTGCAACGATCTCCATTTTATTCTCTGCTAAAAAAAAAAAAAAAAAAAAATATAATGTTTGGGGGTTCTAAGTTTTCTAGAAAAAAAAAAAAAAAACGGATTTTAGCTTGTAAACACCGAGTGTCAAAAAATAGGCCTGGTCTTAAAGTGGTTAAAGCTTTTAAAATGAAGTTTCACTACCTAGCCTGCTCCTACAGAGGGCGCCATTACCCAATAATGATGAAACTTGAAAGAGGCTGAATCTGTCAGAGGACGCAAGAGAAAAAAATGATATAAATTTCATTACAGTTAAAGTAGCGCAGTGCTGAATAGCAAATTAATGCTCTGGTCATGAAGGGGGGTAAATTCTTCCAGAGGTCAAGTAGTTAATGTAAGATGTGCTAGCCTTTAAAACAGGCAAAGCATTTAGATTCATAGATCTAGTGGGAGTATGAGATTCAAATATGATCAACAGGACGAAAGAAATTAGGTTTCCGATAATTCTACTTCTTCCTCCTTCAGAGACTTCTCATGAAAGAAATAGATATTAAAGCCTGGGACACAAGTGCCAAATATCATCCAGTTCAACAGAAACCGGCCGACATTCGGCCTGTGTGTACATCAACCTATCTGACAGAAGCCAGCTAAATGGCATGGTGGAAAACCAGCATCCGATCAGCTACGAGCGCTGGCCAGTGTGTTCTGGGGGGGTCCTCCTGTCAGAAATAGATCAGTAGGTAGATCCTTGTACTAACATTGCATAGTTAATACAGCAAGCTACTCTTTTTTTGTTTATTCCTTTCAGCCCGCTGAATTGAATGAAAAAAAAAAAAAAAAAAAGCTTAAAAGTGAATACCAGGCTTAAGACAAGTTAAAGGATGGTAAGGTGATTGGATACTAAGACATGGTGATCATGATGGCAACATTGATGCATGATTTGCCCAAGAGAAAGACACCGCCACCTCTTGATTTTGATTCACACACTTCTCAATCTGACATGCGTGGTGGGAATGGTAACAGGGTATTGGAATCAAAATACAACAGATTTTTTTTTATTTATTTTTTAGGAGTCACTCTCAAATTGAATACTTTTTTTTTTTTAAGACAAAACCAGGCCCCAAATCTCAAAGATTGGCAGATAACTCCCACCCTGAATCACAAGAGGAGCAGAGGGTAAAGGCTAGATCAATATGTAGTAAGGACCAAATAGGATCTCAATCTGTCAGGTGATGAATTAGATCTAATGAGGTTAGGAATCAATTTTTGTCCCTCTCAAAATATTGATTACATCAAACTTTTTTCACACAAAGATTACAGAGAACTAAAACATTGACTTGGTTCCATTAAGAAAGTTACCTCTTCTGGGGTACCAGATGACATTTGTGGAAGTAGATGAATCCCAATTATGGTTGCATTCAGACAAGCCTTTTTTAAAACCTCCTTCCAAATTTACAAATAGATGTAAAAATTTCCCCTTGCAATCAAATGCAGGGGTGGATTTATTTTTGAAGTTGGTTTTGCAGGATATAAAGACTTTCTAGAAAACACAATAAAAAAATAAAAACCGAAGTTTTGTGTGGGGGAAAAAAAGAGCACATTCACACCACAATCAAGGGGAGGTTTGGAAGCTCCAGATTTCATCAAATATTATCATGCAGCACAATTGTCTCAACTGATTTGTTTCCACTCTTCTACTCATCAACCCGAGTGGATAAAACTAGAATCGGCACAATAGCCCACAAAACCAATTAGCCGCTTGATGTGGCTGAAACCTAAAGATAGACCAATTATGCTATGCCCCACTATATCATTCTCACCAAGTTTGTGGGACAGATTATTGAAACCACATAGCTTCAAGTCCCCTTATGCTCCCTTGGCTCCCCTGACCGGTAACCCGCAATTTACCCCAGGTCTCAACCCACACAACTTTGCATGGTGGACTAATAAAGGTCTAATTTGCATAGTGGATTATTGTGATAACAGAGAGATTCTGACTAGAGACGTCTTAAAAGACAAATATCAACTTCCCAACTCAGAGTTTTACCATCATATTCAAATAACACACTTCTTGAAATCCCTACTATCTCTGTTCTCAACACCTCTACCTCAATGGTGTATTTATGTAGGTCATATGATAAGCACACAGGCCATTTATCGAAAATTTATAACATTCTGACCTCAAAGTCAGAAAAACTATTCTATATAGAGAAATGGGAACAAGATGTAAATGAAACATACGAAACTAATGAATGGTTTCGGATGACCCAAAGTGCATCAAGATCATACATAAATACGGCATTGATAGAGGCCAATTATAAAGGTGAGGTGGTATATGGTTCCATTGAGAATAGCAGCACATGTGTCGGGAGCTTCTCCTGCAAGTTTCTGGGGATGTGGTATGCAGGGCACAGTAATACATACCAATGGTGAAAGGCTTTTGGATGCGGATCTAGAATTTTATCTATTCTCTCATGCAAGTCAACCTAATTAAATTTACCACAAGCCCTGCTGGGACACTATTGAAGGAACACCAAGACAAAAAGGAAAAAAAAAACAATAGCTTGTTTTTACAGCAGCCAGATTGGCACTAGCCAGATCGGCAATAGCCAGATCTTGGAGATCACCTACTATCCCGTTTGACCTGGTAAAACAGAAATTGAAATAGATTATGATAAACTAATGGCTCTAGGCCACCCTCTTAGACAAAATAGCCATGTATAAAAAAACATGGGAACCCTGGATCAAATATTTGTCCGATCCTCTGTAACCTGCTGTGGATCTGATAGATACATTTTATAGAGTGCACTCATCTTTCTGGGATACTTTCCTTTTCCCTATTCTTCTCCTCAACCGCTCTCTTCTCCCCTTGCATCCTTTCTTTTGGAATCAGGCAGATAAACATAGCCAATAATATAACTAATAATATAACTAATAATATAACTATAACTAATGAAAGCTAGTGGGTTGGGCCATACTTCCCGATTAAGAGATACAGGTGGCAAATGACACTGGACTTTCTTGCACTTTGCTTTCCCTCCATTTCTTTTTTTTTCCGGGATATATTCTGGTTAGAAGGGGAATCATGACCCTTCAAACACTCCAATACAGTATCCCCATTCCTCCCTTCAGATACAGTTTAGCTCTTTTGTTCTGGGAGGAGGATGAGGACATGGACACCGTAGGTCAACATGGCATTAGGTGACAGGTGAATTACCGGATGTATCTTGCCATAAAACGTGTTCAGTTTTGAAGAATGCAGTTATAGTGACATAGCATGGATGACAGACAGATACCCTACCTGTAATGCAACATTTGTTTTGCCATAGACTTATGTAATTCTATTATCAAAACATGTAATGTTTCATTCTTTTTGATAAAAACTCAATAGAAATCATTAAAAGGAAAACACAATTAAATCTTTTAAAAGAACAATTAAGGGCACGAAAGGCATAACAATAAACCTTTTAAAAAGGGTTGGAATATTGACAATATGACCACAGTCAACTGACCCAAGATAAAAAAAAAAGGGGCCCTGCTCAGGCTATTAAGGTCCAATGAGTTTGAAGCCGCTGACTAGTGAGGGTGCAGGCTGAGGAGAGATCTGTCTAGACCTAAAGCACACTGCAGATATAGGATGGGATAGTCTGGAACGCACACCTCACCCAGCCGCTTTTTACCTGCGAATCACTTGAGCAAGGTGAGTCATTTGACGGCCAGGCTATGCCTTGATATAGAAACATGATTCAAAAGATTCTTGCCAACAAGGCTTTGTACAGGCAGGTACCTCAGGCCAGTATGAGCGATTTTCAAAGCTCTCTCTTTGACATGATTGCTAAAGCATTTTGAGCTACAGTTATTTCTCAAGGCAGGATTGTTTTTTTTTTTTTTTTTTTTTTTTTAGAACACATCCAGTCTCCCCAATGTTGTATGCCCTTCCTTCACAAAAGTGTCAGTGACCTCCCCCCCCCTCTCGCCAGGTAAACCCATAGTGTCAGGACTGAGCTGTTCAATCAGCAAAGCAAGTAAACTTGTCGACCATCAGACCATGAGTGGAACCAGTCTACCTTCACAGCTAAAGGATGTTATCCATTTACTTACTATTAGTGAAAATTTAGAGGTACCTACTGAAACTATTTTAGTGTCCATTGCTGTCAAGGCATTCTGAACAATATAGGGATTATTGTAGTTGTGCCATTCCTATGCGAAAAATGTTGAATCTTGGGAAAAAAAAACTGAATTTTTGTAAAATCTTACCGTAAAATTCCTCTCTCTGAGTCAGACAGTCGCCACCCACTCATACAGTCTTCACCAATGGGGTATTGACTTCATCTCCACAGGAGTAACTAGGCATAAGACTTGTTAAAAAACAAAGCATTTACATAGACACACCTATGGGGGCTGACCCACTGGTCCAATACCCCCTGCAATCAGCCATCCCAACTCAGTTTGGTAGCAAGCAGTTAAGTGTAGAAGAACCCCAATAGAGGGGCGGGGGCGGCGACTGTCGGAGGACTCAGAGAAAGGAATTTTACGGTAAGATTTTACAAAAATTCAGTTTTCTCTTACGTCCTCCGACAGTCGCTGCCCACTCATACAGTCTTCACCAATGGGGATGTCCCAAAGCAGTGTAGACATGAGGGGTGCCCAACGCAACTGTCAGAAAGGTAACGCAGTACCCACAACAGAGAAAGGAACCTTACGTGAACAGAAAGGCAACCCTCTGGGTAACAAAAAAGGCTCAACAGGAGCAACAACCCAGGAAAGCAAATGACCAAGGGGATGAACAACCCCAACAGCCAGGGACCCGAAATAAAACCAGGATTCCCTTACCGTACAGAGAACTTTGCGGCCAAAGGAGGCATCCGCCGATGCCAGAACATCAATTTTGTAAAATTTTGAAAAAAGGTGTGTACTGACGACCAAGTCGCAGCCTTACACACCTGGGCCACCGAAGCCTGATGTCGGAAAGCCCAGGACGCACTCACCGCTCTGGTAGAGTGTGCCTTGACAGGGAACGGAGTTACCTGTTCCTTCAACGAATAGGCCTGGACAATGGTCTGTCTGATCCATTTTGAAATGGTCGCCGCAGACGCAGCCATACCCTTCCGAGGTCCCTGAGGAAAGACAAAGAGAACCCGACTTCCGAAAGGATTCAGTCGACGACCGGTAAACCTTGATTGCCCTGACAACATCCAAGGAATGGAAAGCAACCTCCTTAGGATGCTTAGGCTTCGCACAGAGCGAAGGCAAACAATGTCCTCATTAAGGTGAAAATCAGAAACCACCTTTGGAAGAAAGGACGGGTTAGGTCGCAAGACCACATTATCCCTATGAACCACCAGGTAAGGGGAGCGGCAAGACAAGGCCGCCAACTCCGACACTCTGCGAGCAGAAGTGATTGCCACAAGAAAGGCAACCAGCAAAAGGTAACGAGATTTCCCTGATGTTTTCAAACGGGGACCGTTGCAATACGGACAGGACCAAGTTCAAGTCCCATGGAGGTAAGGGCTCCCTACGAGGAGGGGCCAAGTGACACACACCTTGAATGAAGGTGCGAATCAAAGAATCAGACGCCACGGGCGCTGGAAAAGGACTGCAAGTGCAGATACCTGGCCCTTACTCGTGGCCAACGCAAGGCGCTGGTCCACATCAGTCTGAAGGAAAGCCAGCACTCTCGCCACCGAGTATGAACGAGGAGAGAAGCCCCTGGACTCACACCAGGCAAAATAAGCTTTCCATGTACGGTAATAGATCTTACCAGATGATGCTTTCCTAGCCTTGATTAAGGTAGGAATGACCTGAGGAGAGACCCCTGTCCCTCAGGACCTGGCTTTCAACAGCCATGCCGTTAAAGCCAGCGACTGTAAAGCAGGAAATAAAATCATAAAATAGAAGAAGGCTGAGACTGTAGCCCCAGCACAGGGAAGCCTTACTCCTTAACTAGGCAGAAGACAAACTGAGTTGTGATGGCTAAATACAGGGGGGTATTGGACCAGTGGGACAGCCCCCATAGGTGTGTCTATGCAAATGCTTTGTTTTTTTTTTAACAAGTCTTATGCCTAGTTACTCCTATGGAGATGAAGTCAATACCCCATTGGTGAAGACTGTATGAGTAGGCGGCAACTGTCGGAGGACATAAGAGAAACTGGATTTTTGTCTTACCATAAAATCCTTTTCTCAGATGTTCATTGACGGACACAGCTCCAGAATCTTCTTAACGCTAGGCAGGAAAAAATGTATTTTTGTAAAATCTTACCGTAAAATCCTTTTCTCTTAAGCTCATTGACAGACGTAGTCCTCCTTGATTAATATCAACTCGGGTTATACTGCCCTCTACAGGAGTAGGACTAGACAGGAAAGAAAACGTTCTGGCCACACCCTAGGGGCAGTCCCAGAGGGTATATCCTCTCACTTCCTGCTACAGAAAATCAGTTATGTCACAAAGCAGCGTTTAGAGAATTTAACCCAACCCAACTCAAAAACAGAGGGGCGGGTACTACGTCTGTCAATGAGCTTAAGAGAAAAGGATTTTACGGTAAGATTTTACAAAAATCCATTTTTCTCTGTCGCTCATTGACAGACGTAGTCCTCCTTGATTAATATCAACTCGGGACGTCCCAAAGCAGTGCCACAAATGAGGGGTGGGAAAATGGAAATCAAAATCCAATCTAGAAGGCCCAACCGGTGCCAACTGGAAGTTTTAAAGGCTCATCAATCACACGATGAGACTCAACTGAAATTCCAACGGAAAAAAAACCCTCGAGGTAGACCACCGGTCTCCTCAAATTGCGGCCTGCAAAACCTTGCGGCCAAATGAGGCATCCGCCGATGCCATCACATCAACTTTATAAAATTTTGTAAAGGTATGAACCGACGACCAGGTAGCCGCCTTGCACACCTGGACCACTGACGCCTGATGGCGGTAGGCCCAGGAAGTACTGAGCGCTCGAGTGGAGTGCGCCTTAACAGGGAACGGAGGATTCCGACCCTTAATAGAATAGACCTGTACCACCGTCTGTCTAATCCATTTGGAGATATTCGCAGCAGATGCAGGCAACCCCTTTCTGGGGCCATCCGTGATCACAAAAAGTGAATCCGTCTTACGGAACGATTCCGTAGTCTTCAGGTATACCCTGATTGCCCGAACCACATCCAAGGAATGCAACGCATATTCCTGAGGATGATTGGGCTTAGGACACAAGGAAGGTAGCACAATATCTTCATTCAGATGAAAATCTGAAACCACCTTAGGAAGAAAGGATGGCTTCGGATGAAGAACTACCTTATCCCTATGAACCACTAGATACAGGGAATGGCATGATAATGCAGCCAGTTCTGACACCCTGCGTGCAGAAGTGATAGCCACCAAGAAGGCCACCTTCTGGGATAATGTAAGCAAGGGAATCTCCCTGATATTTTCAAAGGGAGGTTTCTGAAGAACCGACAAACACCAAACTAAGACTCCAGGGTGGTAAGGGCGCGCGCACTGGCGGAGCCAAGTGCCGCACCCCCTGGACACCAAGGAATGAGTAGCCCAAAAAGAAGATTGCTAATGCTGAAATCTGACCCTTGATAGTGCTCAAGGATAGTTTCTGCTCAACCCCCCTTTTGCAGAAAAGCCAAGATTCGGGTCACCGAATAGGTACGTGGGGGAAATTCCAAAGATTCACACCACGCGATATAAGTCTTCCATGTGCGATAATAGACTTTGCTGGAAGTCGCTTTCCTTGCTTTAATTAGAGTAGGAATAACTGAAGCTGACAACCCTCTGTCCTTCAGTACCTGGGTCTCAATAGCCAGGCCATTAAAACCAGCGACTGTAAAGCACGATGGAAGATCGGTCCTTGAGACTGCAGATCCTCCATGAGAGGAAGTCTCCAAGGAGCGTCCGCGACTAGCCTGTCCAAGTCGGCGTACCTGGCTTGACGAGGCCAGCTCGGAATTTCCAGGATAACTGGAGTTCCCTCCACCTCTATCCTGCGGAGAAATCTCAGCAGCAATTTGAGAGGCTGCGTCCGCTAGAGGATCGCGGGTGCGAGCCCTGTTGAGCCAACCTACCAACAGATCCATATCCAGGGTGCCCCAATGAAGGGACAGCTGGTGAAATACCTTTGGATGAAGAGACTATTCCTCTTGATCCAGAATCTGACGGCTGAAATAATCTGCCTGTCCACCCCCGTGATAAATATCGCGGAGAGAACTGGAACAACTGTCCCCCCCAATAAGAATGTTGGCCACTTCTATGGCCGTCAGGGCACTCTTGGTGCCCCTTGGTGATCGACATAAGTCATGACCGTGGCATAGTCCGATTGGATCCGAACCGGGCTGCCCTGGAGCTGCTCGGTCCAGTAAATCAGACAAAGTCTAATCGCTCTCAGTTCCAACCCATTTATCGGTAACCTGGAATTTATCAGAAGAAATGACTTCCCCCTGGCTGAGCATCGGAGACCGAAGCCACCAGACCAGAGCCTCCCTGGTCCGCTCACTCAATCGGATCCGATTGTCCAGGGAATCAGGATTCCGATTCCATATGAGAAGAATCTCCTCTTTGGAGAATTCGGGTATGAGACTGGGCAAACGGTACTGCCTCTGAGGCGGCGCCATCAATCCCAGCCAGTTGACGGACAGCAACATCCGAATCATTGACTGAATCTTCTGGAATTTCTCCGCATGGAGAAACACTCTTGCCAAGGATGTATCCAAAATTAGGCCCAGATAGTTCAGTCTCCTGGTGGGAACCAGGGATGATCTTTGGGAAAAGCAACGAAAACGCTGATGTCCTGCGAAGATGGGTATATGAGGATAGGCATCCTAAATGTCTATGGACGCCAGGAAATCCCCCTGATGCAGGGAGGCCACCACTGTATGGATGGACTCCATCTCTTCCAAGACCAGAATTGGACGCACCTAGCCCTTTTTCCTGGGCATTGTGAACAAGTTCGACTAGAACTCCTCCAAGGAATGGGAACTACCACTGCTTGTATCAAGCTGTCCCCCGCAAAGCTTTTTAAGCGACCCAGGGATGTCGAATATTGGAAGGGAAGAATCGCACCGGTGGAAGTGATCGAAACTCGATCTTGTATCCCGACCATATGACCTTGCCAACCCCTTTATCCGGGATTCTGGAAAGCCATGGAAACCGGTGAAGACGTCCCCCCACCCTAGAGATGGGTGGGGCCCATTCTGTCAAGCCAACGGGATAACAGTGGCTTTATTTAGTCTGGAAATCGGCGAGTCCACTATTGGTGGTACCGTCCATCTTTGAAATGAGGGATTCCTCAAAATGATAGCGCCTAGCAATGCGTTTGGAAATAGCAGGGCTCATTTACGGACGACCCTATTTGGGCAAGGGAAACCCTTCACCATTTTGGTAGGCTTGCTAGTACCAAAAAAGGAATAAGAGTCTCAGCTACCTCTGCCGGTGTAACCTCAAGATTTAAGGTTTCCCGGACAGACACAACTAGTGCTTCCACCAACGCTTCTTGTGCTATGGCGGAGGCAGAAGCGTCCTCCTCACTGTCTGAGGAGACCGTACCTGAGACAACCCCAGAAAAGCTGGGTTATACTTACTGATAACTCCTTTTCTAATAGTCTTCCAGGACAGCCCATGAGACGTTAGGCTCCTCCCCCAGGGACAGGAAACACATTCCAAAATTAAAATAAAAGGCGGTCCCTTAGTCCTCACCTTCAGTATTTCATGAGAACCACAGGACACCCTGTAAAACATATACATAGATATATAGACACATATCATACATTATACATAATACCAGATAGTTCGGGTGGGAATCCGGCTGTCCTGGAAGACTATTAGAAAAGGAGTTATCAGTAAGTATAACCCAGCTTTTCTCAAAGTCGTCTTCCAGGACAGCCCATGAGACGATGAGCAAGCACTTACCAGTCTAGGGAGGGACAACTGCCTGGAGCACCTTTCGACCAAACGCCTGTTCCTGAGAAGAGAGGAGGTCCAGGCGATAATGTCTAACAAAGGTCGAAAAGTTAGACCAGGTAGCTGCCTTACAGATTTGGTCTGGTGAGGCACCGGCCCTTTCAGCCCAAGACGTGGACAATGCTCTAGTAGAGTGTGCAGTAATGAAAGGTGGAGCCACCTTTTTCACTATATAGGCTTCTGTGATAGCCTGTTTGATCCATCTAGCTAAGGTTGCCTTAGAAGCTTTTTCCCCTTTATGGGAGCCGGAAAATTGTAAAAACAAAGTATCAGTCTTCCTGAAGGTTTTAGTCACCTCCAGGTATCTCAAGAGGGATCTTCTGACATCCAAACAGCTAAATTCTTTCTCTTTATTGTTGTTTGGGAAATTGCAAAAGGAAGGAAGGACTATGTCCTGAGTCCTATGAAAAGAAGAGACCCTTTTTGGCAAAAATCCTGGATCTGTTTTTAGCACAATCCTGTCATCAAAAATCATAAGAAAAGGTTCTCTGATTGAGAGAGCCTGTAATTCGCTAACTCTTCTAGCTGAAGTTATAGCTACTAAAAATAAGGTTTTTAGGGTGAGCATTTTTACTGATAGGTCTACCAAGGGTTCAAACGGACTGGTAACCAAGGCCTGGAGTACCAGGGATAGATTCCAAGCTGGACACGTTTTAAGCACGGTTGGCTTTGTCCGGGCAATTGCTCTGAAAAAGGCATTCACATTTGGGTCTTCTCTAAGGGAAAACTGAAGAAAGACACTAAGGGCGGCAGCCTGTACCTTTAAAGTCCCTAAGGAGAGACCTTTGTCTATGCCTTCCTGAAAAAAATCCAAGATAGTTGGTATATCTGGGGAATGTCTCTGATTCTCCAACATCCAAAAATGAAATTTCTTCCAGATTTTAGCATACATTTTTCTAGTGACCGGCTTTCGACAGCTGGTCAATGTTTTGATGACTCTGTCTGAGAACCCCTGAGAGCCTAGTATTTGTTCCTCAGATACCAGGCCGTCAGGTTTAGGGTCCTGAGAAATGGATGGACCACCGGACCTTGTGTTAAGAGATCTGGTCTCCAAGGTAAGGTCATTGGAGGTTGCGCTGCCAACGCCTGAAGGCGTGCAAACCATGGCCTTTTGGGCCAGTATGGGGTTATCAGTATCATCTCTGTGTCTTCTAGGATGAATTTCTGAAGAACCTGTGGGATCAATCTGATCGGAGGAAATGCGTAACAGAGTCTGACTTTCCAGGGGTGGGCGAAAGCGTCTATGCCTAACGCCTGATCCCCTTGAGTTATGGAAAAGAATTTTTCTGTTTTCCTGTTTGCCTGGGAGGCAAATAGATCCACTACCGGTAGGCCCCATGAGGTTGTGATTTTGAGAAACACCTCTGGGTTGAGGGACCAATTGTCCTGGTTCATCTGGTGGCGGCTGAGATGGTCTGCCAGATAATTCTGCGTCCCTTTTAGGTGAATGGCCGAAATGGATGTTAGGTTCCGCTCGGCCCAGACAAAGATTTTCTGTGCAATGGTTTGTAGGCCCAGACTTCGAGTACCTCCCTGCTTGTTCAGGTACGCTACCGTTGCTATATTGTCTGACCTGATCTGTAGATGGCTCCCTTCTACCTCTACCTGAAAAAACTCCAAGGCCTTTTGGACCGCCATAAGTTCTTTTTGGTTTGATGAAGACTTCCTTTGTGCTGGGGACCATGTACCCTGCGCCCATCTGTCCTGCAGATATGCTCCCCATCTGGAAGCGCTTGCATCCGTGGTAATCCTCTGTGATACCTGGATGGTCCAGTTTAGCCCTCTTGATAGGTGAAGAGAGGATCTCCACCACCAAAGAGTCCTTTTTATCTTGGTGGGAATCCTTACTTTTTGTTGCAAGGAACTTGACTGCCCATCCCAATTCTGTAGAAAGAATTTTTGGAGTGGACGTTGTTGGAACCTTGCCCAGGGGACTGCTGGGAAACAGGAGGTCATCAAGCCTATCACTCTTGTGACATCCCTCAGAGAGACCCATAAGTTGGTCTGTAAAGAGGCAACCATCAGGTTCATTTTCTCCATCTTGCACTGAGGGAGGAAGATCATCTGATCCCGTGAGATTTCGTAACCCAGGTAGGTCACTCTTTGTGAGGGTACCAGGCAAGACTTTTGTCTGTTGATTATCCAGCCTAGGGAAGTTAAGAATTCCTGAACTATGAGGAGGTCGGCTTCCAGTTTCTGGTATGATTCTGCCACTACCAAGATGTCGTCCAGGTAGGGGGTGATCATGATAGCTTTTAGCCTTAGAGGGGCTAGTGCTTCCCCTAGGACTTTGGTAAAAATCCGTGGGGCTGAGGACAGCCCGAAGGGCAGTGCCCTGAACTGGAAGTGCTTGACTTCCGGTCCTATCTTTACTGCTAGCCTCAGGAATTTCTGATAGGATGTGTGTATGGGGATGTGAAAATACGCATCTTTCAAATCTAGGGTTGCCATGAAACACCCTGGGAACAGTAGGTTCCCTATGGAGTATATTGATTCCATGCGAAAGCGTTTGTATGCTATTGAAAGGTTCAGATTGCGTAAGTTCAGGATCAGTCGATGACTTCCTGAGGGTTTTTGAATCACAAAGATGTGAGAATAAAACCCTGTTCCTTGTTCTTCTCTGGGGACTGGGATAATTACTTTTTGATCTAATAGGTCCCCTAACTGAAGACTCAAGGCGGAGGCCTTGACTGGATCCCTGGGAAGATTTGTGATCAGGATCCTTTCTGGAGGTTGAAGACAGAACTCCAGCCTGTGTCCTTGGCCTACTAGGTCCAGAATAAAAGGGCTGGAAGTAATCTTCTTCCACAGTGGGAGGAAGGCCCCTAATCTTCCTCCCACTCTGAGAAGGGAGTCATTGGGGCTGGTTGGGGCGTTTAGGAGGGTTAAACAGGATGTTACCCCTCCCCTTTCCTTTATGCCCCGTCCAATGTTTTTTGAAATTTTGCTGAGTTTCAAAAGACTTCTGCTGTTTGCCCCTGCCACGAAAATTCCTCTGAGCATAGGGGAATTTTTTCTTATCTGGGAATCCCTTCTTTTTATCCGCTGTACGCTCCAGGGCTTCTGTTAGGCCTGGGCCAAAAAGGTGGTCGCCTGTGAAGGGAAGACCACAAAGGCGAGATTTAGAAGTAATATCTCCCGACCATGTCTTGAGCCATAGGCTTCTTCTGGCCGTATTAGCTAAAGCTGAGGTCCTTGCTGCCATTCTTACAGCTTCAGCTGAAGAATCCGCCAGGAATCCTATTGCCTGGAATAAGAGTGGAAAGGATTTATTAATCTGTTCCCTCGATGTTCCTGCAGTCAAGTGTGTTTGGATTTGAGATAGCCACAGCTCCAGGTGTCTGGCTATGCAGGTGGATGCCAGGGCTGGCTTTAAGCTCATAATGGAGGCTTCCCAGACCCTACGTAAAGAGATATCTGTTCTCTTATCCATAGGGTCTTTTAGTGCTCCTGAATCCTCAAATGCCAAGTCAGTTCCTTTGGAGATTCTGGCAAGAGAGGCATCCAGCTTAGGGATTTTGTTCCAGGGCTGTTCCACACTTTCGTCAAATGGATACCTTCTTTTTAAGTTTCTTGGAAAAAAAAAGGCTTTTTATCAGGAGAATTCCATTCCTGTTTAATCACATCCAATAGTGAGCTATGCACAGGGAACACTCTAGCATGCTTTTTATGACTAGCGTACATTAAGTCATGCTTAGAGAGATGCACTTCTTCCTCCTCAATCTCTAGAGTGGTATAAACCGCTTTGAGTAGATCATCTACATCCTCCAGGCTCAGTTTAAAGTTGGAGCTATCATGGGAAACATTGCTTTTTGGTTCCTCTCCTGATCCTGATCCCTCTGCAGAAGAGTGGGAAGAAGAAACTTCCTCCTCCAAAACCAATGGGTCAATTAGGGATGGTGGAGCCTGAGCTGGGGTGGAAGGCTGGGCTGGTGCCTGCATCTTTTCAATGAGAGTCCTGAATGAACTAAATGTACTTTTTAGCTCATCTCTCACTGAGGACAGCATTTTCTGGGTAGAGACTGCAGAATCGTCTCTGACCAGTTTAGCTATGCATGCCCGGCACACTGCTTTGTTCCAAGAGGAACTCAATTTTTTTCCGCATACAGCACATTTCTTTTTGGGGGGCTGAGGTGGGTTATTGTCCTGAGCCTTGGCCTGGAAGATAAAAGACAAGGGAATTTAATTAGAGATACTTGTCCTCCTCCCACCTCCCATTTTTCCCCCTCCACCTTGTGGATAGAAAAGAGGGAGCGGTGCTGCTTAACCCCTGCCCCTAACGATAGAAAAGAGAGGGGGGAAGGGGAACGGAGTTCCTAACAGGTACCTGCAAATAGGGTGTCGTTCCCCCTTGCTTACCTGAGAGGTGCCGATGCCAGAGCCGACTTCCGCCGCCTGTGCGGTTGCTGCCGTGGTGTCCATCGCTCTGTATGATGGTCCCAGCAACTGCTGTTTCCCCTAACATCGGTCGCCCATTTGAACTCTGTTCGCGCCTTCGGAAACTGGAACGAGGGTTTCCGGCGCCCGCGGATGCCGTCACTGCGCCGGAAGTGACACTGTCACTTCCCGTGAGGCCAGAGTGGATACGCTGAGTTCCGCCCCCTCCGTCTTTGGCGCCAACTTCAAAATTTCTTCCGAAGTTAGCGGTTCACGGGTACACAGCACTGCTGCTCCAAGGAACCGGCCGACCAACGGAGTGAACTCCCCAACGCTCCACCAGACAGCATCCGTAGTCCTGCCGAGAGGCTAGGAGAACAGGAGACAGCGGTCAGCCCCTATTGCGGCACTAAGGGGTACCGCTATGGGCCGAGGAGATGCATCTTTCCAAGTCTTTCCATGGACAGTCCAGGAGACCGGGAGCTTCAGTTCCAGGAACATGTTACCCCCTGTCCGGAGGAAACAAAAATACTGAAGGTGAGGACTAAGGGACCGCCTTTTATTTTAATTTTGGAATGTGTTTCCTGTCCCTGGGGGAGGAGCCTAACGTCTCATGGGCTGTCCTGGAAGACGACTTTGAGAAAAAGGCGCTGCAATGACCAGCTCAGAATCCGTATCTGAAGTATCAGATGACATAGGGGTAGGCGGGGGTCGCTCTTCTTGACCCCCGTCCCTGACAGGCTACCTCCACCCGGGATACCAAAGACTCCAAAACTGCTGATAATGCATCATCACAAGTGGGGTACTGGAGGGTTCTGCGGCCACCCCGAGGGGATCAGGTGGGGATACATGTGTGGCAGGGTTCATGTAACAAGACACTTGCCAGCAAACACAAAAAAATTAATTGCAAGAAAAAAACTTTTTTTTTTTAACTTGGTCCCCCAGCGCCGGAAGTGCCTCGGCCTGCGGGAGGTGTCCTTCGCTTTCTGGAGGGATGGCGATCTGTGGCAGCAGTAACTCAGGCATAGGCATCGGCCTGTGTACACACTAGACAGGTAGGATACCTCTATACCTCAATAGTAATGCCTTTTAGTAGTCTGCCACTGACTTCAGTCACCCTTACAGTCATATAGTGACTTTAGATAGTCAGCTCCCAAACCAAGCCTCCTGGTTTCTATTCACAAAAATCACACTCAAATTGGGGGATCTGTGACCTGTTATAGGATAGAGGGGAGACCCAGAAACTGAGTGTCCGACCATCCCAGAGAGGGGCCCGCGTCCACCAACAAACCCGACAGGGGGAGAGGGGGAACATTCTACTCACCATACCGGAACCAGGCGGGTGCCAACTCCTGACAGAACCCCTCTCCACCGGGGTGGGGGGGCTGTCGACCAATACGGACGCCGTGACTCTGTTGGTCATTGGCGTCCAGGTAGAGACGTTTAACTCGCAGGGTCAGTCCCTGTCCAGTGGGACTATGTCGCGGCCGACCCAGCACGGAGCTATGGCCTGCATGCGCTCGTAGGCTGAACTGGGGTGACCACTGGATCTCAACATCCAGCCCGTAGCCCAGTTTCAGCGTACTTGCTTGAAGATCTCACAGGAACACTGGAGAAAAAAAGCTGTCTAAAAAGTAT
This sequence comes from Pelophylax lessonae, assembly GCF_965119305.1. Taxonomy (NCBI): domain Eukaryota; kingdom Metazoa; phylum Chordata; class Amphibia; order Anura; family Ranidae; genus Pelophylax; species Pelophylax lessonae. The sequence continues at coordinate 85,754,154 of NC_138779.1, read as the reverse complement.
TTCTAAAAAAAAATCCTGCCAGGACCGAAGATCCTAGGAAGGAATCTAGGTCCTTACTCCTAACTAGACAGAAAAAAACTGATTTGCTGTAGCAGGAAGTGAGAGGATATACCCTCTGGGACTGCCCCTAGGGTGTAGCCAGAACGTTTTCTTTCCTGTCTAGTCCTACTCCTGTAGAGGGCAGTATAACCCGAGTTGATATTAATCAAGGAGGACTACGTCTGTCAATGAGCGACAGAGAAAAATATTTACCACACCTATGGGGCAGGGGATCTACTCCCACACTCTGCTATAGGCATTCAGTTTTGCTGCAGTGTGAGAAGAAAAATAATCCAACTCAATAGATTGATGGGGGCCGTGTCCATCAATGAACAGAGAAAATGATTTTACGGTAAGACAAAATTCCAGTTCTCTTTCTTCTTGGACCATTGGGACGTCCCAAAGCAGTGTTAAACATGAGGGGTGGGGAAAAAAAAACGCAGAAAAATTCCCAAAAGTCTTAACCTAGCTTACCTGAAAATAATACACCCTCAAAGAGGACCAGGTCCTCTCAAACAGCAGCCTGCAAAACCTTGCGACCAAAAGCAGCATCCGCAGATGCCAGTACAGGCACTTTATAAAATTTCATAAAAGTGTGCACAGACGACCAGGTGGCCGCCTTACAAGCCTGTATCACCAACGCCTGATGGAAGAAAGCCCAAGAGGCACTAGGCGCCCACGTAGAAAAAACCTTAATAGGGAACGGAGGAACCTGACCCTTGATAGCACCACCGTCTGTCCTGTCCATCTGGAAATGGTCGCGGCAGAAAACCAGATTCTAGGACAAATATCCCCCCAGACAATATCCCCCCTCTAACCCTATGTCCAAGGGGATGTTTTCAAGGGGGGATGTTTTCGGGGGGGATGTTGTCCTGATATCGACAACCAACCCTTTGCAAGATCCATCCGTAAGGACAAACAGTAAGGCCGATTTCCTAAACTACTCAGTTGCCGCAAGGTACACCCTGAGCGCCTGATCCACATCCAGAGAGTGCAAGGCAATCTCCTTAGGATGTTTAGGACACAGGTAAGTGAACACAATGTCTTCATTCAGATGGAAACCAGAAACAACCTTAGGAAGGAAAGACTGACAAGGGTGAAGCACCACTATCTCTGTGAGCCACCAGGTAAGGTGAACGACAAGACAATTCCGCAAGCTCTGACTCCCTGCATGCAGAAGTAATAGCCACCAAGAAGGCTACCTTCTGGGCCAACGTAAGCAGAGGAAGCCCACGAATATCTTTGAAAAGGCGGTTACTGGAGATCAGACAGCACCAAATTGAGATCCCCACAGAGGCAACTAAAACCGTACTATGGAGCCAAGTGGCGAACCCCCTGAATAAAGGTGCAAACCAAGAATTGCGTAGCCAAAGGACGATAAAAAACGACCAAGGCCAAAAAACCTCATCCTTGACGGTACCCAAGGCGAGGCGCTGCTCAACACCTCGGAGGAATGCCAAAATCCGAGCCACCGAAAGGGAACGGGGATGACCTCCAAGAGACTCACCACGCAATGAATGTCTTCCAGGCACAATGGTAAATGTTCCTAGAGGAAGAGCCAAGCCGTTAAAGCCAGCGCCAGGATGGGCCAACAGATCTTCTCTGAGGGGAAGTCTGCAAAAAGCAGCAGCGACCAGTCATACCAGATCCGAGTACCAAGACCAGCAAGGCCAGTCTGGAGCCTCTAGAATGAACGGGATCCCTTTTGCCTCAATCCTTTGCAGGAGGCTTGGCAGAAGCTTGGGAGGGAATAAGTCTTAATCCGAAAATACTGACCACAGGGAGCCACTTGTGTGTGAGGAGTCGGTTAGAGGAACCTGGGACTGTATCTCTGTACCCGTTAAGACAAGAGGCCAACAGACCCACCTTGGAGACAACTGAAGAACACCTTCGAATGAAGTGACCATTCCCCCTGGTTCAACGCCTGTCTACTGAGGTAATCTGCCAATTTCCCCCCCCTGAAAAGTGTACAGCAGAGAGGGCTGGAACAAATGTTCTGCCCAAGTTAGAATTGCCAGGTATTTCCCGAGTCACCAGGACATTTATTGTGCCCCTTTAGTGATTGACATACGCCACAGCAGAGGCATTGACCGATTCGCCCAAGATGATTGTCCAGGGATCCAGACAAGGTCTGAACACCCGAAGTTCCAGTACATTGATCGGTAGTCTGGACGTCTCCAGAATCCAGACCCCTGAGCACAATCTGTGCCGAGAACGCCTCCCCACCCAGAAAGGCTGGCATCCGGGATGACCCCTGTCCAGTATAAAGGAAAGAAAGAACAGCCCTGTCCCTTGCCGTAGAATGAAGCCACCAATGCAGAGATCCTCTTGTACCCCAGCTTAACAGGATTAGTTTGTCTAGAGACTATGGACCTTGTCCCATTTGACAAATCTCTGCAGAGATCTCGAATGGAATGGTGCAACAAAAAAAACACTCCAAGGTAGAAATAGTCAGGTCCACGCACGTAGGTCAAGAAAGACGACTGAACAGCAGAAGAATTGCATCGTGCAATTTCTGAAGTTTGTCCAGAGTCAAGACCAAAAACAGGCCCAGACAGTACAAATTGGCGGACAGAACCAAAACAGGCTTCTGAAAATCAGAATCCCACCGGACTCCTTCAGAGTTCGCAGAATACTTTCCCTATAGACCATTGGAACGGTCGGGGACACTGTTCCCAGAAGATGATCATCCAGGTACCTCCAGTACCGCAATCCCCTGCTGATGTAACAAGGCCAGCACCTGGGCCAACACTGTCGTAAAGGCCCGAAAAATGGAAGCGAGGCCAAGGGCTAACGCCTTAAACAAAGTGGTCGGGGGACAAAAGAACCTTTCCAGTAAATAAAACCGAAAATCGATCTTGCGTCTGGAACCAAAGACTTCGTAGACCCCTTGTCCTATACTAGGGAGGTCCATGGATCCGGGGACCAGTGGGGGACATCCCCCCCAGCCCAGATATGGGCGAGTGTGCCCCTTCATGCTGAGGGAGGCTGTCCACAGGTCTGGAGAGCCCGCTCATGGCTAGCCAGACAGGGTTCTCTTGGAATCTCCGGCAGAGGTCCAGAAGTCTTGATCCTAAGAGATGACAGACGTCTTATGAGCCGAGAAGAATGGGCCACGTCTGACGGGACTTCTTGTCTTTGTTGCCTGCAGAAGGAAAGAATTCTACCCTCCTGAGAAATCCTTAAGGACGTCATTCAGGGCCGCTCCAAACAAGTGACCCCCACAAAAGGACATCAGATAGGGCCTTCTAAGAAATCTGGTGAGCAGACCAGCATTTTAGCCAAAACACCAAGGCAAAAGACTGCTGCTCATAAATACAGCCTAAGACCAAGGGAGCCACAGCGAAAGGGAGATCACAGGCCGGAGCCTTCGCCCGCTTATCAGCCGGAGCTGTAAAAGGTCAAGGCTTAACAACCGGGAGCAAGGTAGATTCAGGCAACCTGGAAACCGGCGAGTCCATTATAGATGGGACCGCCCACTTGCAAACGAGGAATCCTCTGAAGGATACCGCATAACCAGGATGAGTAAATTTTGGACAACCCCACTGTTTTGGGACATTGTCAAGTAGCAGAAGACGGGGAACACCCTTGCTGCCTAGGATGGCCTGTGGTACTAAAAAAGGACCGACACCGCTGATGCAGTAGCAGCAACTCCATTCGCAGGATTTTATTATTTTTCTTTTTTTAATACAGACACATCCCGCAAGGGGACGCCAACCCAGGACCCACAAATAGACCACCTACTGGACCCCAGGAAAAAGAACAAAAAAAGGGGGTCGCCCTCCAAGCCCATCCATAGAGACCTGATGAAAATAAATGGCCCTCTTAAAGGGGCCTACCCAGATGGTCCGCAGCGCTAAAAGGGGGAGTGCCCTGCACAATAATGGCGGCATGCTATCATCAAAAAGGTGACCAACCCCACAACGCCCCTCTTTCAAGGAAGGCGCCAAGCTGACCGCAAGTCGCGGCCTAAGTCTTAGTGGAAGCGCAGCGGCACAGATCCCATCTAAGGGAAGGCGGGTGGCTACAAGACACGCATGGGGCTACCACCCCCCCCCACAGAGACACCCACTCGGAGGCCCCCCTGCTGCCTGGGCACGAAGATTGCTGGAGCCGACCGCCCAAGGCCAACGGGTGAGAGGGTGGCTTCAGCCACCCTTACTGGGGCCTTTAACACAGCACCTGGCCGGCAGGCCATGGCCTAAATTTTCAGCCAGACCCAGCTGCGTGTGGTGTGGACCCGCAGATGTGAACTCACTTGCTCCTCCGGCCCAACAGCCAGGATCCCTTAAGACCCCCCCTGCCCAGGTCACTAACTCCTAGGCTGGTGACAGACCCTGTTGTAACCCCCCATGTGCGCCCGGAAATAACCGGTCAGCAGCAACCCCAAAGGAAGCCCTTCAGAGCACATTGCAAAAGCCAGCTCACAATCTCCAGGGATGGGGGGTATGGAAAACCCATGGTGACCCTAGAGGAGCTGGGGAGGGGAGTCCACTTCCACCCCAAAACCCGCAAGGGGGGTCGACAACTACTTACCATACTGTGGAACTGGGTGGGCACCGCTGCGGACAGAACACCTCTCCACCGGAATGGGGGGGTTCGGTCAGCCAGGAGCAGGAGGAATGCTGAAACTCAGGCCATGACCAGGTCATATGTGTCCTTGCAAGACATTTAACTTGCAGGCCAGCCCCCATCCAGTAAGGCTATGTCACGGCCGACCTAGTGTAGAGCGGAGGCTTGCACGTACTCGCTGGCCAGACTAGAGAGACCTTAAGGATAAAGAATATCCAGTCCATTGCCCAGTCCAGCAGCTGACTCCCGTTATCGCAGGAACAGAAACTAAGGAAAAAAACTGAATTTTTGTAAAATCTTACCTGTAAAATTCCTTTCTCCGAGTCCTCCGACAGTCGCAGCCTCTTCATATTCGTCACTAATGGGGTTATTGACCTTTGCTCCGTAGGAGTGCTAGGCAACAGAATATATTAATATCAAAGCTTTTAGCATATCCCACCCCCAGGGGGTGGTCCCCTCAGTCAATACCTCCTTGCTTCCTGCACACCAACTCAGTTTAAGTAGAATAGCAGTAGAGTATACAACCAAACCCCAAAAGAGGGGCGGGGGCGGCGACTGTCGGAGGACTCAGAGAAAGGAATTTTACAGGTAAGATTTTACAAAAATTCCGTTTTCTCTTACGTTCGACAGTCGCCGCCTCTTCATATTCGTCACTAATGGGGATGTCCCAAAGCAGTGTAGACATGAAGGGTGGGAAAAAAAGCAGCCGCGCCTAAAGCAACGCAGTACCCACATCAGAGAAAGGAACCTTACCAAAGTAAGAGAACCAACTGGGCAACAGGAAAACATGCTCAACAGGAGCAACAACCCGGGAAAAAACAAGTAACCTAGGGGTAAATACACCCCAACAAGGGACCCTAAGGCACTGCCGCACTAAGAACTTTGCGGCCAAAAGAAGCATCTGCCGATGCCTGAACATCCACCTTGTAAAAGTTGGAGAAGGTGTGAACGGACGACCAAGTCGCCGCCTTACACACCTGGGCCACAGAAGCCCGATGATGACAGGCCCAAGACGTACTCAGAGATCTGGTAGAGTGCGCCTTCACAGGCACGGGAGGAACCTTCCCCCTCAAAGCATAGGCCTGTTCAATGGTCTGTCTGATCCATTTGGCGATGGTAGAAGCCGACGCCACCATGCCCTTCCGAGGTCCCTCAGGAAGGACAAAGAATCCGACTTGCGAAAGGATTTAGTCGATGACAGGTAAACCCTGATCGCCCTAACATCCAGGGAATGTAAAGCCACCTCTTTCGGATGCTTAGGCTTCGCGCAAAGCGAAGGCAAGACAATGTCCTCATTGAGGTGAAATTCAGAAATTCTCTTCGGAAGAAAAGATGGGTTAGGTCGCAAGACCACCTTATCCAAGTGAACCACCAAATACGGAGACTTGCAGGACAGGGCCGCCAGCTTAGACACCCTGCGAGCCGAAGTAATCGCCACTAAGAAGGCAACCTTCTTGGACAACAAAGACAACGAGATCTCCCTGATATTTTCAAAAGGAGCATGTTGCAACAGGGACAGAACAAGGTTCAAATCCCATGGAGGCAAAGGCTCCCTCCTAGGAGGGACCAAATGTCGCACCCCTTGAACAAAGGTGCTAACCAAAGAGTTAGACGCCACAGGACGTTGAAAAAGAACGGCCAGCGCAGAAATCTGACCCTTAATCGTGGCCAACGCCAAACGCTGGTCCACGCCCGTTTGAAGGAAAGCCAACACTCTCGACACCGAGTATGAGCGAGGGGAATACCCCCTGGACTCACACCAGGCAAAATACGCCTTCCAAGTACGGTAGTAAATCTTCCCCGAAGAGGCCTTCCTGGCCTTGATCAAAGTGGGAATGACCTCAGGGGAGAGACCCCTATCCTTCAAGACCTGGCTTTCAACAGCCAGGCCGTTAAAGCCAGCGACTGTAAAGCAGGATGGAATATCGGTCCTTGAGACAAAAGGTCTGCTCGAAGAGGCAGACGCCACGGAGCGTCGACCGCCAGATTCACGAGGTCTGCGTACCAAGACCGGCGAGGCCAGTCCGGTGCCACCAGAATCACCGTTCTCGGTTCCGAGGCCAACCTGCGAAGGAACCTGGACAGCAGCTGAATCGGTGGAAAGGCATACATCAGACGATACTGATGCCAGGGCGTCCCTAACGTGTCCGAGGCGTCTGCCCGAGGATCGCGCGTCCTTGCCACGAACCTTTCCACCTTGTGATTTAGACGAGACGCGAACAGGTCCACATCTGGGGACCCCCACTTCGCGCACAACATCTGGAAGACATCCGGGTGAAGGGACCATTCCCCCTGGTCCAGGGTCTGGCGGCTCAGATAATCCGCCTGCCAGTTTTCCACCCCCGGAATGTGAACTGCAGAGATCGCCGGGACGTGCGTCTCGGCCCAAGACAGAATGTCGGCTAGATCCCGAGCCGCCCGGGCACTCCTGGTGCCCCCTTGGTGGTTGATGTAGGCCACCGCTGTGGCATTGTCCGTCTGCACCCGAACTGGACGGCCCTGAAGCCTGTCTGTCCAACGCAATTCCAGAATGTTGATCGGAAGGGAGGATTCCTCCTCCGACCAAGTTCCCTGGGCGGACAAAACGCCCAGAACACCACCCCAGCCCGACAGGCTGGCATCCGTGGTGACCACCGTCCATGACAAGGGACGAAAGGACTTGCCCCCCCGACACCGCCAGGGACTGGAGCCACCACAAAAGACCCCTTCGGGTGTGGCGGCTCAACGAAATCCGCAGATCCAGAGATTGTGGACGCCCATCCCACACGGCCAGAACCTCCGCCTGAAGCTCCCGTGTGTGAAAACTGGGCGAAGGGAATCGCCTCGAAGGCCGAAACCATCAATCCCAGACACCTCATACACGTCCGGAGGGACGAGCACTGATTGTCCCTGAGGGACCTGACTTCGCACTGAAGTGTCCGAAGCTTGTCTTCCGGCAGGAAGACCTTCGCCTGAACAGAGTCTAGAATCATCCCCAGGTAGGGAAGACGAACCGACGGACACGTCGTCGATTTTGGAAAATTTATCGTCCAGCCGAATTATTGCAGAGTCTGCATTGTGATGGACAGGTCGTTCACCAGACCCTGATTGGTCGCGGACCGAATCAGGATATCGTCCAGATACCCCAGGACAGAGATGCCCTGGGCTCTCAGTAAAGCCAGAACCGGCGCGAGCACCTTGGTGAAAACCCACGGAGCCGAAGCGAGCCCGAAGGGTAACGCCACGAATTGATAATGATCCTCCGCAATGGCAAATCGAAGGTACCTCTGGTGACCCTCGAAAATGGGGATGTGTAGGTACGCATCCTTCAAGTCGATGGAGGCCATGAATTCCCCCGGAACCAGGGCAGCCACCACCGAGCGCAGGGATTCCATGCGAAACTTGCGAACCCGCACAAAGCGGTTCAGAGCTTTTAAGTCCAGAATCGGACGTACTTTGCCCTCCTTTCTGGGCACAGTGAACAGATTGAAATAGAACCCCCAAAATCTGTCCCGATGAGGCACCGGAACCACAACTCCCTGGCCCCGCAGGTCCTGCACCGCCAGGTGCAGATCCTGCAAGCGCTCCGGAGTCAGCTGAAGGTTTGAGGGGAAAAATCTGCCCGCCGGCCAAGAGAGAAACTCGATCTTGTATCCAGACCGAACGATTTCCTGAACCCACCTGTCCCGAATACGGTCCAGCCAGGGTTGAAGAAAACCGAGCAAACGTCCCCCCACCCCAGAAACGGGTGAGGGCGCCCCTTCAGGCCGCATTGTTATGGGTAGCGGATCCGGACTGGCCGGACTTCTGCTTACCCGCCCACGGCTTCTTCTGGGAGCCTTGGCCTTTGAAGGGCTTGCCCTTATAGTGCGAACCGAAAGGCACGAAAGGACCCCTGAGAGGGCCTAAACGAAGCATTCTTCTTACCGCGAACAAACTTCTTCTTGTGAGATTGGGGCTCTTACCCCCAGAAATACCCTTTATCAGAGTATCCAAAGAGTCGCTAAAAAGGCGCGATCCCGCGTAGGGCAAATTAGCCAAAGTCTTGCGGGAAGATTGGTCAACCGACCAACATTTCAGCCATATCAGGCGACGGTTCAATACCGCCACACTAGAAAGACGCGCAGCCAAAGGGACCATATCTAAGTCCGCATCACACATACATGACACCCTGATGAATCTGATCCACCATAGCCAAAGTTGTCGGCGGGGAAGAGTCAGCCACCAGGGTGCGCCTGAGCACCTGCGTCCAATCCACAATAGCCTGGGCTGCCATAATGGAAGCAAAAATAGGCTTCAGCATAGAGCCAGCAACCGTATAGGCATGACGGGCCAGAGATTCCAATCTCCTGTCAGTCGGGTCCCGGAGCACCGGGGTATCCTCAGCAGGGATTGCAGTCGATTTATTCAAAATCGCCACCACGTGATCCACCTGAGGCGGCACACACCAACGCTCATCAGTAGCTGGTGTAAAAGGAAAACGCAGCTTGAACCTACTCGGCACAGCAAAAGGCTTTTTTAAATTGCGCCATTGCTCATCAACAGCGTGCTGAAATTCCGTAGAGCAAGGAAAAACCTGCGATGTTTTGCGTTTCCTTTGCGTCCCATAAGAGGACATCAAAGCAGGAGGACATGGTTCACCCTGCAAATGCAGCGTTTGCTTGATAGAAGCAACCAACTCATCCATGAGTGCAAGCTCTTCAGACGAGCCAGGGGGAGAATTATCAACCCCTTCCACCTCAGCCTCCCCGTCAGACCCCACAAGGTCTAGGGATGAGTGAGACCCTGAGAAGGGCACTCCAGCCATAGCAGCCCCATCGCTCTCTGAATCAGAGGAAATAGACACCCTGGGCCTTTTTGTGGAGCCACCAGCATCTGCACCTGAGCAGCTAAGTTAGCCACAATAGTGGCCAGATCAGCCCCCTCTGGGGAAGCAGCAGCCCCTTGGCCCCCCACCAGGGTGGGAGGAAACTTGCAATCCTGAGAATCCATGCCCCAGCAAAAAAATTAATAAAGGATACTGCCCCTTTAAGATCGCGGGGAGGTAGGAGATATAAAACCTGGAGAGCTCACACAGGCTGCTGCATCGATCGCTGTCCCAGAGGAAAAGGAAGTGATGCAAGACTGACCGCCCCTATGAAGCCTATGTAAGGCTACACAAACATGGCCGCTCGGCTGAGGACAAAAATCTGGGCAAAGAACATGGCGCTGACATGTGGGATCGATCGCCGCTCAAAATGGCAGCGTTTGGCGCCAAAAACGTGTGCAGTACCTCACAGGACCTGCCACCATAATTTTTGCCCCAGAAAAAAGGCGGATCGCCGCACAGCATGTCTTAAATCTCACTGCTTCATATGACACCCAGCAGAGCGGGAGAGCCCCCCCCTCACAGCCCACACACAGGCAGCAAGTGCATACAGGAGCTGACAGGGAGCACAGCAGCCACACAGACATGCAGGGTCACACAATCCCAGACTGACACCCAAAAAAGACAGGTCCCCACATAGAGATACACTTACCAGTCCGGATGGCGTGGGGAGCCTGCTCCAGCGACCAAACCGCAGTACTAAGGACAGGGAGTGTCGCAAGCATGACGCAGTGGAGTTGCAGTGCGAAACCGCAATGGCGTCCAGTGAGGTAGCCACCTCACCGATAGCATCCCTGCAGCGAACAGGGATGGGTCGTTCAATGTGCCAGGGCAAAACCTAAGCTGAATGCTCGATGGCAGGCTGGGAAGCCCCTGGCCCTGAGCCCTGGGATCCAGGGTGGCCAGACTGAGACCCAGCTCCGCACGATCATCTTCATCAGAAGAACTAACACTGAAAATAAACAGCTAAGTAAAAGAGAGAGAAAAAACTTCAAAAAAAGAGAAAAGTGGCTGAGACTAAGAGCCCCAGCACAGGAACAGCCTGCACTCCTGAGCTAGGCATATGAAATTGAGTTGGTGTGCAGGAAGCAAGGAGGTATTGACTGAGGGGACCACCCTCTGGGGGTGGGATATGCTAAAAGCTTTGATAATATATTCTGTTGCCTAGCACTCCTACGGAGCAAAGGTCAATAACCCCATTAGTGACGAATATGAAGAGGTGGCGACTGTCGGAGGACGTAAGAGAAATTCCATTTAAAAAAGGAAAAAATGCTAGGACCAGAGATCCCAGCAAGGAACTAGGTAGAAAAAAAAAATCAGAGTTAGAACTTACCGGTAACTCTGTTTCCAGGAGTCTTCCAGGACAGCCCTTGAGAGATGGAGCTCCTCCTACCAGACCGGAAACACATTGCCATCAGCTCTTTAAAAGGTGGTCCCTCAGGCACCTGGTCAGTTTTATCCAAGAACCGAAGGACAGAGCTGAAAAACAGTTAAAACAGTACGTAACAGTACATCAATTCATTTTATCAATGTAGAAGCAAAAGGGTGGGAACCTGCTGTCCTGGAAGACTCCTGGAAACAGAGTTACCGGTAAGTTCTAACTCTGATTTTTCCCCAGTCGTCTTCCAGGACAGCCCTTGAGAGGATTAACAAGTACTCACCCAGTTCTTTTTAGGGGGGGACCACTGCTTGGAGGACTTTCCTTCCAAACACCTGATCCTGGCTACCCAAAACATCCAGACGATAGTGTCGGACGAATGTTGACATGCTTGACCACGTTGCGGCCTTGCAAATCTGCTCAGGGGTAGCACCGGCTCTTTCTGCCCAAGATGTGGCTAGTGCCCTTGTGGAGTGTGCCTTGAGTCCCTCTGGCGGGTCTAGGTGCAAGATTTTGTATCCCTCTGAGATAGCCATCTTGATCCATCTGGCTATGGTCCCTTTGGAAGCCTGCTTCCCCTTGCGTTTTCCTGAGAACAGGATAAACAGGGACTCAGATGTTCTGAAGCCCTTTGTGGCTCCTAAGTAGGCAATGAGGCACCTTCTGACATCCAAATGGTGTAGTTCTTCCTTGTCATTGGATGGCCTATTACAGAAGGAGGGTAGTATGTCCTGGCTTCTGTGAAAGTTAGAGGCGACCTTGGGTATAAACGTTTGGTCAGTCCTGAGTATGACCCTATCCTCAAGAATCTGTATGAAGGGTTCTCTAACAGAAAGGGCCTGTAGTTCGCTAACTCTGCGAGCGGAGGTTATAGCGATAAGAAAGACTGTCTTCAGGGTAATCGTTCTTAAGGAAGCCTCTGATAATGGCTCAAAGGGTTCCCTAATAAGCGCCCTTAATACGATAGATAAGTCCCAAGTCGGAAACTTACGACAAAGGTACTGGTCTAAGTCTAGAAATTGCCTTGCAGAATCTGCTAATGAGGGGATCCTGTTGTAAGGAAGTTTGTAAATAAACTGATAGGGCAGCAATCTGTACCTTAATAGTGCTTAAGGACAGGCCCTTGTCAATACCTTCCTGTAGAAATTCCAGAATTGTAGGCGAGTCCGACTCTCCTTTTTTGGATTGCGTCAGCCACAAGTTAAACCTCCTCCAGACCTTCTGGTAAATAGCTCTTGTGACTGGCTTTCGGCTCTGTAGCAAGGTTTTGATCACCCTGTCAGAGAGCCCTCTAGATTTTAAGATGTCCGATTCAGATACCAGGCTGCCAAGTTTAGCATGGCTGGCCTGGGATGAAGTACTGGTCCCTGCGACAGCAGGTTCCGGTTGGAGGGTAACATCCATGGTTGTTGATCTGTCAGGGATAATAGTAGTGAAAACCAAGCCCTCTTCGGCCAGAATGGCGCAATCAGGATTAACGTAGTGGGTTCTGTCCTGAATTTTGCTAGGACCCTTGGGATTAGAAAAAGAGGGGGGAAGGCGTAGCATAGTCTGAAAGTCCATGCGGTCCGAAACGCATCTATTGCCAGCGGCTGATCTCGAGGATTGAGCGAGCAAAAATTTGGTAGTTTGGTGTTCGCTTTGTTGGCGAATAAGTCGATCTCTGGATAACCCCATCTGGATGTTATCTGTGAGAAGACTCCAGGGTCTAATGACCACTCCTCTTGTGAGATCAGTTGTCTGCTCAAAAAGTCTGCAAGGTTGTTCTGAGTACCCTTGAGGTGTACCGCTGAGAGGGACTCCAAATTCTTCTCTGCCCAGAGAAAGATTTCCTGTGCTACCTTCATTAAGGTGGGACTTCTGGTCCCTCCCTGCTTGTTTAGGTATGCCACGGAAGTTATGTTGTCCGACCTTACTTGTACGTGCTGGCCCCTGAGTTGCTCCTGGAAGGCTGCGATTCCCCTCTCCATGGCCTTCAATTCCTTGAAATTGGACGAATTGTGTCTCTCTGAAGAAGACCAGACTCCTTGTGTACACTGACTCCCTAGATGGGCTCCCCATCCCCGGCTGCTGGCATCCGTTGTTAGGATGCATGAAATCTGAACTGTCCATGACAGTCCCTTGTTTAGGTTGGTATGGTTTCTCCACCACCATAGCTCTTGTTTTACTCCTACTGGGAGAAGGACCTTGTCCTCTAGTTCTTTGTTCCCGAGGTTCTGTAGGAGGAAAGCTTGAAGTGGCCTCTGATGGAATCTGGCCCACCCAACTGCTGGGATGGAAGCTGTCATGAGCCCAAGTACTGACATAATCTCTCTTATTGAGTTTTGAAGGTTGGTCTGCAGTTCTGCTATTCTTTGATCTATGCGCCTGATCTCCTCTGGAAGTATCATTACCTGCTCTTTTGAGCGGATGATATATCCCAGGAACAGTATCTCCTGTGAAGGTACGAGATTTGATTTTTCGATGTTGATTATCCATCCTAGATGGGTAAGCCAATCCTGAGCCACTACTAGATCCTTGATCAGTTTTTCCTTGGTGGGAGCCATGAACAGCAGGTCGTCTAGATAAGGGATTATAGTTATGGCCCTCAGTCGTAGCGGAGCCAGAGCCTCTGCTAGGATTTTGGAAAAAATCCTTGGAGACGACGAGAGTCCGAACGGAAGAGCTCTGCTTTGAAAATGGTGGATTTTTCTCCGATCTTTAATGCTATGCGTAGATGCTTCTGGGATCCCTCCCTTACGGGGATGTGGAGATGGGCATCTTTTAGGTCCATAGTTGCCATAAAACAATCCCTTTGGAGCAAATTCCTTACAGAGTAAATTGACTCCATACGAAATTTTTTGTACCTTATCGCCGCGTTCAGAGGCTTCAGGTTTAATATCAAGCGGAATTTTCCTGAGGGTTTCTGCACTAGAAACACATGCGAATAGAAACCCTTTCCTTCCCCTTGCTTTGGTACAGGAATTAAGACCCTCTGGTCTACCATTTCTCCTATAAGTAGTGGCAGGGCTTGTGCCTTTGCTGGGTCCCTGGGTAGTTTGGTAATTGTCAATCTCGAGGGGGGAATTTTGCTGAATTCCAACGCATAACCCTTCTCGATGACTCCCCTGACAAAACTGTTGGAGGTTAGTTTTAGCCATTGGGGGAGGAATCTCTCCAACCTCCCTCCCACCTGGCCTCCAGCGTCACTGGGTCTTGGGATTTTGGACAGGAGGGTTAAAGAGCACATTTGCCCTCGGTTTTCCCTTCTGCCCTGTCCAATGCTTCTTCGGTCTTCCCGTATCCGGGCGACCTCTGTCTTCCCTGGCCTGTCCCCTATAGGGACGAAAAGTTTTCTTCTGAAAAACTCTCTTCTTGAACGGAAAGGTCTTCTTTCTATCTGCCGTCCGTTCTAAGGCTTCGTCCAATTGTGGGCCAAAAAGGAATTTTCCCGAAAAGGGGATGCTGCATAATCGCAGTTTTGAGGCTGTGTCTCCAGACCAGGTTTTGAGCCATAGTGCTCTTCTGGCTGAGACAGAAAGTGCCGCCGATCTGGCTGACAACTTTACTGCTTCCGTTGAAGCATCCGAAATAAAGCCTACTGCTTTAAAAAGCATAGGGAAGGATTTTAGCATCTCTTCTCTCGGGGTACCTGCCGTTAGGTGCTCCTGTAGCGGTTTTAGCCAAAATTCAAAATTTCTTGCCACACAAGTTGTGGCTAAGGCTGGTCTTAAATTGGCCATAGCCGTGTCCCATGAACGCTTTAAGATGACATCGCTTCTTTTGTCCATGGGATCCCCTAGGTGTCCCATGTCTTCAAAGGCCAAGTCCGAATGCTTGGAAACCTTAGCCAAGGGAGCATCCAACTTTGGTGACTGGTTCCATACTGATTCCCCGTCGTCAAAGGGGAATCTTCTCTTCAAGGAACCTGCAAAGAATGGTCTCTTTTCAGGTTCTGACCACTCTTTCAGTACAAACTCCGACATAATCTTATGTACTGGGAATACCCTAGCCTTCTTTTTGTTCAGGCTCTGGTACATTTTATCGTGTCTAGATAAAGGGATCTCCTCTTCCTTTATTTCCAATGTCTCATAAATGGCTCCCAAAAGGTCATTGACTTCCTCTATGGAGAGCCTGTATCCGGTGGGTCCGACGGCCTCTCCCTGTCCTTCTTCCTGCCCAGAACCTGACTGGGAGGAGTCAGGGTCCGTGACCCTAGAGGGGTCTTCCCTGCTCCTTACTGGTTCCCCTGATCCTGAAGCTACGGGGGTAGGCGGGGAGGAAGGTCCTGGTGGGGTAGAGGGAGGTATTTGTACATCTGCGATTAGCTGCCTGAAGGACGCAAAGGTAGATTGTACCTCGTCCTTAAAGGAGGAGAGAAACTTTGAAAAAGGTGAATCCTCCTCAGCTTTTAATACAGCCGAGATGCATGCTGGGCATAGGGTCTTGGAATAATTGGAGGAAAGTTTTGTGGCACAAGAGGGGCACTTTTTCCTTTCTGTTTTAGAAGTTCCTTTGGAGGGTTCCTTCTAAGAAAGGGGTACATAGGCAGGGAATTGATTCACATATCAAAAAAAAAAAACAAAAAAAAAAAAAACATTTAAAATAAAAAAGCCCTCTCTGTGCCTCTCTCACTAAAAAGTCCCTAAAGGACTCTTCAGTGCTTAACCCCCTTTTTACCCCCACTATGCTGCATAGCAATCACAGGAAAGAGATACTGGCAGGTGCCAGCCTACCTGTGCTGAGCCAGTGTTCGTTTCCCCTGCAGTGTGTGGAGCCTCCATTCCGTCAGGGACCTCCGTGGGATCGCTGCTGCAGTCGGCATTTTCTTGCAGGCTTCTCCCTTCCTTTAACACTGGCTCCGGCCCTCCCCTTCCTCTCTGCGCCCGGAGGCCGGAACCATGACCTCCGGCGCACAGCGATGACGTCACCGCCGCCGGAAGTGACGCCCCGCGTCTTCCGGTTTACGATTGTATACAGCGAGGCCGCCGAGCGGCCCTGCCGCATCCACCGCTGGTGTGCGGTCTTCGCTGCCCTCTCCCTCACTGGGCCCTGGAGAGAGGGGGGACGGGGAACTCCAACGTCTGTGGAGGGAACCCGAGGCCATGCTGCTCCGCTGGAAAAAATCCTGCAAGGTGAGGGTCCCAGGCTGCTGCGGTGTCTTCCCAGACAGTCCTGAGAAATGGAGCTCATCCAGCCCTCTAAGGTGGTTCCTCCTGGCAACATGTCTCCTCGGAGTGAGGAAACACAAAAAACTGACCAGGTGCCTGAGGGACCGCCTTTTAAAGAGCTGATGGCAATGTGTTTCCGGTCTGGTAGGAGGAGCTCCATCTTTTAAGGGCTGTCCTGGAAGACGACTGGGGAAAAATGAATGGCTATAGCAGAGTGTGGGAGCATATCCCCTGGGACTGCCCCATAGGCATGGTAAAGCTTTTTCCTGCCTAGTGCCCTACTCCTGTAGGGGGCAGCATAACCCAATGGTTAAGATTATGGAGCTGTGTCAGTCACGGAACGAAAGAGAAAACAAGTTTGTTCTTGAATTATGGATATTCATACTAGCAGATAATGTGCTCATGTTTGGTGGCTTTCACTACCTCTAGGTGCAGAGCATGGCAAAGGAGGCTACTGGGGCCCCATCTTACTTGAACCTGTACTTTGGGGGGAGGGGGGGTCAGGTACATAAATTGTGAGAATATTGATTTTATAATCTGGTCCTATGGTAGTGCTGATCAAAGTTGCTCCCCAGAGGTCAGAAGGTCCCCCCATGTGGATAGAGTAACAAATCAACCGTTGCCATATTTCAATCGGTACCTGATAGTACGGGCAAATGCCCCTCAGTCATGATCCCAGAGGAGAGAAGCTGCACCTAAGCAGTACAAAGGTCTGCAAAACCAGAGACAATTGTGACCCAATGTAAGAAATTCCTGTGAGCAGTTCTAGGAAGATACCTATTAAAGTACACAGGTTGGCCTAGAACAGCAGATGCAAAATAAAACAGGCTAGGAGACATGTCCATAGACTAAACCTCCCCATGTATCAACACAACAAAGTGATAGGTTACATAATCACAATGTGATTACCGTAATTAGTGTTGGGCCACGTGGCAAGATGTCATATAGAGATTGCCAGCTGTGTCAGAGACTATATAAAAAAAAAAAGAGGGGCAAAGGTCAAAAGGAGGCTATCCTACAACAGCCTGCAAGTTAAGAGAACAGTGAAGTTGACTCATGGACCAAAAGCAACGCAGAAAAACGTATGGCCTGGCATACCAACAACTGATAATTAAAGGTAACAAACGCACCAACTGCAGAACAGGAGGAAGCAAATGGGCAATTGTGACTAGGTCACTGGAGGTTCCGAGGTGTGGGAGTACAGAGCAATGGCTGAGCAGGAAGATATGAAGTCAGTTCCTGGCATAGGCAACCTAGGCTGAAATACAAAAAAAAAAAGCATGTAATGAAACTATATCCACAAAGGGCACTTACAGGCCCGCTGCAAAGCAGGGACAGTCACTGTAAGCCAACCAAATGTACCAACAGTAGCCAGTGAGACATGGGTGACTCACAAACCACTGCAGAACAGAAGGAATGAATGGCTGTCTGACAAGATCACCTCAGGCCACTATAAGCAGTACAAAGACATTAACCACAAGGGATATCCACAGCCCACTGCATAGTGGTGATCATAACTAGGTCACTGTAGACTGCTGTACAAACAGTATACAGTGAAACATAACCAACAAGGGGCACTCCGACCACTGCAGAACAGGAGGGGTTAAAGGTGGTTTGTGTCTAGATCAGTGTTTCTCAACTCCGGTCCTCAGGGCACACTAACAGGCCAGATTTTAAGCATTACCTTGGGGAGATGAAGACTAGAATACTGCAATCACTGAGCAGCAAATTATATCACCTGTGATGCATTTCAGTTTTCTTGCAAACCTGGCCTGTTAGTGTGCCCTGAGGACCGGAGTTGAGAAACGTTGGTCTAGATCACCATAGGCCATCATACAAATATATAGCAAGACATTACCAATCGGCGTAACTCACAGCCCTGTATAGCAGGAGTTCATGGCTGTCAGAGTAGGGCACCACAGTCTGCTGTTCCATAAGTGCACAGAGATGTTGCCAACCCAGGATCAGGACTGAGAAAATAAGAGCCAATTTGGGGAAAGCCAATCCCCCTGACTGTTGGCCTGGAAGCCAGTGAGATGCCCTGACGCATTTCCTTTTGATCTGCCATGTGCAGTTACATAGTTTGTGAGCTTGAAAAAAGACATCAGTCCATCCAGTTCAACCGATGTGTGTGTGTGTGTTTGCTGTTAACCGTACATTGTATACCCCTGTATGCTGTGGTCCTTAAGGTGCCCATCTAATAGTTTTTTGAAACTAATCGATGCTCCCTGCTGATACGACGGCTTGTGGAAGAGAATTCCACATCCTTACTGCTGCTTGACGGTGAAGAACCCCCTTATTTTTTAAGGTTAAACCGTTTCTCCTCTAGTTTTACTGAGTGGCCATGTGTCATATTCCCTCTCTCTAAAAAGTTTGTTCCTTATGCTAGGGTCATCACCAGTACAGTATTTGTACATTGCTATCATATCCCCCCTCAATCGTCTCTTCTCCAGAGAATAAGTTCGGTGCTTGTAGTCTTTCCTAAGCCAATGCCCTCCATTCCCCTAATTATTTGTGTTACCCTTCTCTGGACTCTCTCCAGTTCCAGCCCATCCTTCCTGAGGACCGGTGCCCAGAACTGGACGGAATACTCCAGATGTGGCCGGACCAGAGTCTTGTAGAGTGGGAGAATAATCTCTATTTCTGGAGTGAATCCCCTTTTTTATACATGCCAGTATTCTGTTGGCTTTGCTTGCAGCGGCTTGGCATTGCATGCCACTGCCAAGCCTGTTGTCCACCAGTACACCCCCAGGTCCTTTTCCATCCTAGACTCACCCAAAGGTTCCCCCCCCAGTGAGTAGCTTGCTTTAGTGTTTCTGATGCCCAAGTGCATTACTTTACATTTTTCAACATTAAACCTCATCTGCCATGTAGTTGCCCACCCCATTATTTTGTTCAGGTCCGCTTTCCACATCCTGCATAGAAGATATTGGCATGCTTAGTTCAGTATCATCCGCAAATACTGAGATTGTACTAGATATCCCCTTCTCTAGATCATTTATGAATAAATTAAACAGGATTGGTCCCAGGACAGAACCTTGGGGGACCCCACTTTCCACACCCGCCCAATCCGAGTACTCCCCATTTATCACCACCCTCTGGATCCAGGTACTCACCCTATGGTCCATACCTACATTCCTTAGTTTGTACAGTAAGCGTTTGTGGGAAACGGTGTCAAATGCCACATCCACAAGCTTTCCTTTATCTAGGTGGCAGCTCACTTCATCGTAGAAGGTTAATAGGTTGGTCTGGCATGAACGATTTTTCATGAATCCATGCTGATTACTACTAATACTGTTTTCATTACTAAAGTCTTGTATGTGGTCCCTTAACATCCCCTCCAAAATCTTGCAGACTACTGATGTTAGGCTGACCGGCCTATAGTTACCCGGGATATATCTCGGCCCTTTTTTAAATATTGGTACCACATTGGCTTTTTTACAATCAGCTGGCACCATACCAGTCTTTAGACTATCCTTAAAGATCAAGAATAATGGTCTGGCAATCACCTGGCTGAGCCCTTTAAGAACCCTCGAGTGCTAGCCATCCGGTCTCGGTGATTTATGTTAAGTTTCTCTAGTTTAGTTCTAAGTCTATCCTCTGTAAGCCATGGGGGTACTTCCTGAGGTGTATTATTTAGTTTAGCATTACAAGCTGGGTTAGTGTAGCCCCCAATGTGCATTGCTGATGTCCCTAGAAGGCTACTTAAAACATCCTCAGCAGGGTAAGAAAGGCCATCAGTGCTAGGCACACTTAACAGCTGGAATCCAGGTGCTGTAGTTGCATTGCTTTTTTGTATACTGGCAGGAGCAAATCTGATCCTATGTATACCAGGACTAGAATGGAGTGCACATACGCAGTAAACGTATAAGACAGAAAAGTACATCTTGCTGGAAACGTGGTGAAAGTTACTGCCTGGAAAAATGGCACCAATAAAACATGCACCCGAACCAGTGTCCTCCCAACAGCAGCAACACAAGTGTTGCAGCCAGTGCTACATTAGACCCCAGGGGATTGGAACACAGCACACTGGGCCCAGGGAAGGGCTGTAGCTGGGACCCGCCCTCCTCGATGAGCCTACCTTTGAAGAGCTCTGCCACATGCAGATCACTGTCCTGGACCTGTATATCACCCTGTGGCTAACATCACAATGCACCATATGCCATGGTGAGCACCGACACACGATTCAGCAAGGGTCTGGTATACCAAGGCTTATGCTCGCCATACACTAAGAAAAATGAACACACTACCATGAAAGCAAACGATCGTGCCATCATGTAATGACAGATAAATCATTCAATGGATATAAATGAATCAGTTTTTTTGTTCGTTTTTCACATATACCTAGTGCAGTTTGGACGAGAAACACATTAACCTTTCAATTTATCGCTCGGTCAGCGGAAAATTTCCAAATCTGTCCGTTTCTCAGCTCAAAAACTTCACAACCGATTACCAATTTGTGCCCATTACCTGGCCGAAAAATGAAGGAACTGTCCAAAAGACTAATTTCGGATGATTTTTCATATAGTGTATGGCCACTAGTCATTCAAACTAGAAAGCTGCAGGAGTAAGCCACAGTGGTTATGGAGCAGCTAGAGCTTGATGATCATGAAGAAAAAATTTCCCTCATGAGAGGGATGTTTCATCACTAGAAAAAAACTCAAACTAGCTGAGAGTGGAAGGGGTTAGATAGAGGATGCTCCTGCAGCTTTTTTTGCCGGTATCCTACCACCTGATGGTAGCTTTGTGCAACTCTAGTTTAAGATCCTGTTGTCCTGTACGGTTCTGGTAACCGTGTTTGGCAAAAACCAATAATGATAATGTAAAGTTTTTTTTTTCTCACAACTTTATACTTTCATTCAAATTAACGAACAGCCCAAGTTGTCCAGCAACGCAGTTATTACAGGGGTTGGGACAATACATTAGTAGGGGTGCTAAGGTCAGAATTTATTTATATGGTTTAAACCACGAGTCCTTCCTGATCTGAAGAGCACGGCTGCACCTGGTAAATTCCAAACTCCCATACTTGTTTCAGGTTATACAGCAGTTTCAAGCCATATCCAGCTTTTCACCATGACCAGAGCTCTGGATGAAAAGGTTAACATATTAAAATAGATTGGTATCACACGGAACTTATTTGCATTTAGTAAAATGATGTTCAGAGGAAACATTGAGCCGGCTATTGATAACACGGAAATTAAACTGCTGTCTTGCAGAGACCATACATAACAGTATAACCCTGTTGAAAATGACAGGTAGAAAACAAGACTAGTCACCACCATTGCCTACTGTCCTGCAGCCAATCTATCCCCATTACTGACTTACCCATGTCTTGTTCTGTACAGTCTGTGGAGGCAGCCAGCGGTAGGGCTTTGCTTCCTCCTGTCAGAGGCACTAGTAGGGAAAACTTAGCACAATAGTGATTTTAGCACATCCCACTTGAAATCCCCTGAGATTAGCAGTCAGAAGCAGCTGCTCCTTATACATCAACAGCAGCTTTACAGTTATGAGGCTGTAGACAACAGAAGTATCTAGGCACATAGAGATACCAGAAAGTGCACTGCTATTTTTCTGAAGGAATTCAAGACAAAAAAAAAAAAAGGTACAATGTTCAGGATAACGCCTAAAGGTTGACTTCATATCTCACCATGGTACAACCATATTTAGGGTGTAACATTGTGTAAATGGGACCTCGCAGCCTAAAAACCGCATGCCTCATTAGAGCATGTGTGTGTTCCTCTCTACTGCAGCTGTCACATTTGAAATCTGTATGGCTTTGCAGGACTTTCAGAGATCTGGATTGTAGTCCACTGAAACTTCCTCCAGCTCTGCAACTTGAAAGCTTTTACCTCCGTACAGAGAGCTGAAGGAGGGTCTGCAAGAGCCCAGCATTGAACCTGTAAATCCACTGGCCCCTGTGAAAAAAAAAAAATGCAGTTTCCCACCTGTATAAAAAAAAAAAAAAAAACCCACACAAATGCACATATTAACCGGTTGCCGACCGCCGCACGACTATATACTGCGGCGGTCAGCCCCGGCCAGGCAGAGTGACGTATCGATACGTCACTCGCCTGTCACTGACTTGCGAGCCTATTGCGGGCGGGCGCGCGCCCGCCACGGCTCGTTCACAGACAAGTCAGTGCGTGTGACCGGCGGACTCGATGTCCGCCAGTCACACTACGATCGCTCCTGTGAAGGGAGAAAGACAGAGCGGCTTGTGTAAACAAGCTGCCTGTCAGTTCTCCCTGTGTAAAAGTGAAGATCTGACCGTTCTACTATGTAGAACTGTTGATCTTTGCTTTTACACCAATAGCAATGTCCCTGCACAGTTAGAATCACGCCCCTAGGACACACTTAACCCCTCCCTGTCCAATAAAGTTAACCCCTTCCCTGCCACTGTCATTTTTGCAGTAACAGTGCATATGTATAGCACTGATTACTGCAGTAATGTCACTGGTACCCCCAAAAGTGTCAAAAATGTCAGTCAAGGGTCCGATCTGTCCGCCGCAATGTCGCAGTACCGAAAAAAAAAAAAAATCGCAGATCGCCGCCATTACGCGTTAAAAAAAAAAACACCAAAAATGACAAAAATCTTTCCCTTTGTTAGTAAACGCGATAACTTTTGGGCAAACCAATCAAAATACGCTTTTTGCGATTTTTTTTACCAAACATAGGTAGCATAAAACAAATTTGCCAAAAAATGTTAAAAAAAATTTGATTTTTACATTTTTTTTGGGGAATTTCATATAAAACAATGTGAAAAATAGTTATTTTTGCAAAATTTACGCTCTTTTGTTTATAGCGCGTGATCAAAAAAATCGCACAGGTGATCAAATACCACCAAAAGAAAGCTCTGTTTGTGGGAAAAAAAGGACGTCAAATTCGTTTAGGTACAGCGTCGCACGACCGCGCAATTGTCCGTTAAAGTCACGCAGTAAAAAAAAAAAATCACAAAAAAACCCCTGGTCCTTTAGCAGCCAAATCCTCCGGGGCTTAAGTGGTTAAGTAAACCTGGCCTTTTAGCACATTTCTGGATGTTCCCTAAACATGGCTTTAGGTCCACTTTCAGTTAGGTTTGTAAACTGTCCCCTGGTTAGAAAAAGGTTCCCCAAATCAATGCCTCATATATTTCACACAGTTATAACTATTTCTGACATATTTTCAATTGCAACCCCCACCTGAAAATGCTAGTTATCAGTCTCTGGCTTGAATCAGACCCAAAACCGTATGCAACTATTCATTTAGAACATCTGACTTTTTTTTTTGGCGAGTGAAGTCATCCAATTAAGATGAGATCAGTCTGTGTTCTGCAAGGGATTATAAGAAGCCAATACAAAGTCACATTTAAGTACGTCATTGCTTTAAAAATGTACCTGAAGTCAGGCAGAATATTTAACAAAAAAAAAAAACACATGCAGGTGTGTTCATTAAAAAAATGAACACCAGTTTCAGATAGTTTTTATAAGCCAAACTAAGCAAAGGTATCAGAAACGTTACAAGCAGGTTTCCAGGATCCTGTCAGATTGTGCAATATCCCCAGCGGCTTGCAAAAATAAGATTATAGAGAGACGGTGATGGGAGGAGTTAAGAATTCCTGATATCCAGAGAATTTTAAAAACTTGGGGTACCTTGACTGAATAATAAAAACCATAAAATTACCAAAGGCTGAATCACCATACAGTTTAATGCTTGTATTTATTTTTTTCAAGTATGCTAGGAGTGTACCTTAACTACTTCCATACAGGACGATTTCTGGCACTCCGCTCCTACATGTAGAAATCATTTTTTTTGCTAGAAAATTACTCGGAACCCCCAAACATTTTTTAGAGACCCTAGGTAATAAAAACGGTAGTCATTGCAACTTCTGTCACACAGTACTGTCACACAGTATTTGCGCAGAAGTTTTTCAAACGCATTTTTTTGGGCAAAAAAAAAAAAAACCTGTTTAATAGATTCATAAAAACAAAACACTAAAGTTAGCCCAATTTTTTTGTATAATGTGAAAGATACACCAAGTAAATAGATACCCAACACGTCACGCTTTAAAATTGCACACACTCATGGAATGACGCCAAACTTCCGTACTTAAAAATCTCTATAGACAACGCTTTAAAAATTGTTACAGGTTACCAGTTTAGAGTTACAGTGGATGTCTTGTGTTCAAATTTTTGCTTCCGCTCCACCGTTGGATTGTATACCGTCAATGTATGGATTGTACGTAGTTTACATATGTGGCCGCGATAAACACATGCGTTCGCTTCCGCGTGCGAGCACGTGGGGACAGGGGGCACTTTACATTTTTTTTTAATGGTTTATTTTTTTTTTCACTTTCCCTTTAATTTTTTTGATCACTTTTATTCCTATAATAGTGAATGACCGGTCCTCTTTATGGGGAGATCTGGGGTCAATAAAAAGCCTGAAAAAAAAGATAGGCTATTCAGCTGAGATCAGTGCAGTATTGAAAACTGCCAGGCCGGGCGTGACATGTCGTGCCCGGGCCTCCGAGTCTCAGACTGTCAGGGACCATTTGGTCCTCGCAGTCTCTATGGTGTACTTCCGCCGGCGGCCTATTTCTTCTCAGGCCCGCCTATCCCACGGGTGAGCCGGTAGAAGCACCGGAGAGCGGCAGGAGGGGGGGGGGGGGGGTTGTCCCTTCCCACCGCCTGCAAGAACAATCAAGTGGCTAAACAGCCGCTATTGATTGTTCTTAAGGTAAAGGGAATTTCCGGCTGAAAAAAATGATTTCTGAATGATGCCTGATCATTCAGATATCCCCACTTAAAAGTCAAGGACGTCATGTGACGTCCAGCGGTAAGGAAGTGGTTAAAGCAGTGTTTCTCAACCTTTTGACCGTCAAGGTATCCTTTAAAATTTAATGTGTACCCCATTCTAAAATTTAAAAACTATACTAATAGTTTTACATAATGCACCAAAATCCATATGCGTAGGACACCCAACATTAGAGATTTATTCTTCCAAAGCAAACACTTTTGCACACTGGCATTAATTTGTATTGTAAGGTTTCTCTTCTCCCTCACTCCGCTAATGTGACCCCAGTGTGAATGGAGAGGGGAAGAGGGACAAACAAGGATGTTGTGCAGGTGCCAGAAGTCCTCCCTATCAACCTATGTAATTGGTTGTTCGGACACTGGCGGCTAGTAGGTTGTAATGGTGCACAATGAAAAAACCTGTGACTTTATGTAACTAATAGGCAAGCTTGATCCACCCGATGCGATGGCTTGTATACAATTTGTAGGCAATTTCTAGGACATTTTGTCAAGGCACCATGAAGACACATGAAAGCACCCTGGTTGAAAAAGGGTGCCTTTTAGTGTATGTGTGGATAGAGGAAGAAAAAAAACAAGAGTATGTTCTTTCATTTGCATATTTCCCGATGTTGGACTCAATTAGAAAGGCTATTAAGTACAGAAAAATACCCACTAATCTGCCAGAAATTAAGCAAGTTCCAAAATTCCTGTTTGAGATGACAACACCGTGCCTTTAATGCTCCAAAATCCAAAACCGCATTATCTGCTGAACAAAACTTCGTCATCTTCAAACCTTCCTTCCCACTCATGCATACATGCATTTCTTTCTCAACAAAACAAAGCTGTTGCTTTGACTCCCGAGAGCCTGTACACAAACTTATGTAGGAAATGGGTTCTTGGAAGATTTAGTTCTGGGGTGTGCCTATGTTAATAGGAACCAAGCTCCTAGAAAGCCTTGTGATGACATTACAGTGAGTAGTAAAAATGGATTTTTGTAAAATCTTACCGTAAAATCCTTTTCTCTTAGCTCATTGACAGACGTAGTCCTCGGTGATACAGCACCTTCGGGTTATGTTGCCTCCACAGGAGCAGGACTAGACAGGAAATAAAAATGCTCTGGCCACACCCCAGGGGCAGTCCCCGAGGGTATATCCTCTCTCTCTCCGCCACAGCAAATCAGTTATGTCACAAAAGCAGTGCTTAGAGAATTTAACCCAACCCAACTCAAAAACAGAGGGGCGGGGACTACGTCTGTCAATAAGCTAAGAGAAAAGGATTTTACGGTAAGATTTTACAAAAATCAATTTTTCTCTATCGCTCATTGACAGACGTAGTCCTCGGTGATACAGCACCTTCGGGAAGTCCCAGAGCAGTATCACAAATGAGGGGTGGGAAAATGGAAATCAAATCCCAATCTAGAAGGCCCAACCGGTGCCAACTAGAAGTTTACAATGCTCATCCTTAATGATTAGACTCAACAAAAAGAAATTTTTCAAACAGAAAAAAACCCTCGAGGTAGACCACCGGTCTCCTCAAATTGCGGCCTGCAAAACCTTGCGGCCAAATGAGGCATCCGCCGATGCCATCACATCAATTTTATAGAATTTTGTAAAGGTATGTACCGACGACCAGGTGGCCGCCTTACATACCTGGACCACTGACGCCTGATGGCGAAAGGCCCAGGAAGTACTGAGCGCTCGAGTGGAGTGCGCCCTAACAGGGAACGGAGGACTCTGACCCTTAATAGAATAAGCCTGTACCACCGTCTGTCTAATCCATTTGGCAATGGTCGCGGCAGATGCAGGCAACCCCTTTCTGGGGCCATCCGTGATCACAAAAAGTGAATCCGTCTTACGGAATGATTCCGTAGCTTTCAGGTATACCCTGATTGCCCGAACCACATCCAAGGAATGCAACGCATGTTCCCGATGATGATTGGGCTGAGGACACAAGGAAGGTAGTACAATATCTTCATTCAGATGAAAATCTGAAACCACCTTAGGAAGAAAGGATGGCTTAGGATGAAGTACTACCTTATCCCTATGAATCACTAGGTATGGGGACTGGCATGATAATGCAGCCAGTTCCGACACCCTGCGAGCAGAAGTGATAGCCACCAAGAAGGCCACCTTCTGGGATAAAGTAAGCAAGGGAATCTCCCTGATGTTTTCAAAGGGAGGTTTCTGTAGAACCGACAAAACTAAATTAAGATCCCAGGGCGGTAAGGGCGCGCGGACTGGTGGAGCCAGGTGCCGCACCCCCTGGATGAAATTCCGCACCAAGGACTTGGTAGCTAAAGGTTTCTGAAAGAAGATTGCTAATGCTGAAACTTGACCCTTGATGGTGCTCAAGGCTAGTTTCTGCTCAACCCCTTTTTGCAAAAAAGCTAATATTCGAGTCACCGAATAGGTACGTGGAGGAAATTCTAAAGATTCGCACCACGCAATATAAGTCTTCCATGTGTGATAATAGACCTTGCTGGAAGTCGCTTTCCTTGCTTTAATAAGGGTAGGAATGACTGAAGCTGACAACCCTCTGTCCTTCAGTACTTGGGTCTCAATGGCCAGGCCATTAAAACCAGCGACTGTAAAGCACGATGGTAAATTGGTCCTTGAGACCACAGACATTCCCTGAGACGAAGTTCCCACGGAACGTCTGCGACTAGCATGTCCAAGTCGGCCAGGCCGGCTTGACGAGGCCACCCTAGAATTTCTAGGACCACTGGCGCTGACTGGATCTGAACCAGGCGTCCCTAGAGCTATCTGGCCCCGACAATCCGAGAAAGTCTGGTCGTTTTCTGTTCCCACACATTTATCAGATACCTGATTCCTATCAGGAAGGGTGATCTTTTCTGGTTGAACCTCAGGGACCGAAGTCACCCGGCTAGAGGCTTCTTGGTCTGTCTGGTCAACCAGATCTGATTCCTGTGGGGAATAGAGACTAATCTTAGGAAAAGGTAAAGGAAAAGATCTATTCAGGGGAACGGTGACTACCGCTCCCTGTAGTACTTAAATGTTGGAAGGGAAGAATCGCACCGGTAGTAGTAGTCGATGCTCGATCTAATGTCCTGAATACCGGTGAAAACGTCCCCCCACCCTCAACCCGGGTGGGGGCGCACCTTCAGGCTGTGTAATCCTTTGCTTCGGGTTTGGCTGAGTCGGTCCTCTGTTTATCCGACCAGCCTTTCTTGAACCCTCCTGGAGGAGTCTTGCCTTTCCCGCTTGTTCCAGCCGGGCGTACGAACCCTTTATGGGCGGTAAAGAAAGGTCCTCGCTTGTTGCGAGGTCCCTTAACTTTAGCAGCCTGTGGCAAGAAAGTGCTCTTGCTCCCAGTGGCATCCTTAATAATTTCATCTAGGGTGGCCCCAAATAGACGATTCCCCTGAAAGGGGAGATTCGTCAAGGTCTTTGGAACCTAGGTCAGCTGACCAGCATTTTAACCACAGCACACGTCTGAGGATTACCGCTGACATAGATGCATGCCGTAATAGGGGAGTAGCGTCCAAGGCTGCGTCACAGATAAACTGTAGCCCTTGTATAATCTGTTCCATCAAATCAGATGTTTCCTGGGGAATATCTTTTCCCCTAAGGTCTTGGCGTACCAATCTCGCCCATTCCGTAAGTGTCTGGGAAACTAGACCAATAACAATTACTGGTCTAAATGCTGACCCTATCAGAGAGAAGATAGTGCGGGACTCTGCTTCCATCTTCCGATCCACCGGATCCTTAAAGGACGAAGTGTCCTCCACTGGGATAACCGTGGCTTTATTCAGCCTGGAAATAGGTGGATCCACCACTGGTGGTACCGTCCATTTCTTAATAAAGGATTCCTCAAATGGATAGCGTCTAGCAATACGCTTGGAAATCGTAAAGGTACGCTTAGAATGCTCCCATTCTCCTTTAATTTTATTACCAAAACACTTGGGTACAGGAAAAACCTTCACCGTTTTGATGGGCTTGTTAGTACCAAAGGGAATCTCTGTTTCAGTTGCCTCTGCCGGTAAAACCTCAAGTCTTAAGGTTTCCCGCACTGCCACAACTAGTGCGTCCACCAATGCTTCTTCCTGAATTATAGTGGGAGAAGGAACGTCCTCCTCACTGTCTGAGGGAGCTTTATCTGAGGTAACAGCCCTTGCAGAGGGACCTGCAGCTGCAGTGACCATCTCTGAATCTGAGTCAGAGGTGTCAGATAATATAGGGGTAGGCGGGGGTCGCTTCCTTGACCCCCGTCCCTGACAGGCTGCCTCCACCCGAGCCACCAAAGACTCCAAAACTGCTGTAAATGCATCTATACTCTGTGCACCGGCGGGTCCCGTGGCCCCCTCGAGGGAAACAGGTGGGGGAATTTGTGTGGCAGGGTCCATGATTATTTCAGTAACTTCCCGGATAATACAATTCAATTAAATAAAAAAACTTTTTTTTTCAGACCCCCAGCGCCACAAAAGCCCCTTAGTGTTACCTGCTAGGGATCCCTATCGATCGAGAGAGCGAGATAGACCCCCAGGCTCACCACTTGATGCTCAGAGTTTAACTGCAACAGGTTACAGCGCTGTCTTCACAAACGAAGTCTTTTGGCTGGCTGCCCAGGAAGAAAGGAGGCGGCTCCGCCCCTCTGCACGCCTTCCGGCGCCTCCCCTAGCTCCACGAGGTGTTTGGATCACCTCAAACATGGCCGCCCCCATGCTGGAGACACGAGGCTACGCCAAAATGGCGGCTCGTGCGATCCAGCAAAAAAAATGGCGGCGGCCTGTACCGAATAGCGGTGTGCTGCAGAGCACACAACACCTTCTCTGCATGGGGATTTTGGCGTGGTTGGCGGTACCGGCCCTGGCGGACCGCATGGCCATTCGGAAGGCCTGCTATAGCTGGAGATTTGACTAGGAAGGCAGTCTACATGTCCGTGGCTTCTGACTGGTAGGTACTTTATTATTATCACAGTAAGATTCCCAGACTGCCACTGATTACAATCTTTTTAACATGTATACAATTAGATTGTTAGCTCCCAAACCAAGCCTCCTGGCTTTTTGCACATAAAATCACACTCAAAGTAGGGGGATCTGTGCCATGTTATAGGATAGAGGGGGACTATCTTACCATACAGAGAGGGGCCCGCGTTCACCACAAGACCCGTCAAGGGGAAAAGGGGGAACATACTACTCACCATACCGGAACCAGGCGGGCACCAACTCCTGACAGTACCCCTCTCCACCGGGGCGGGAGGGCTGTCGACCAATACGGACGCCGTGACTCATGGTCCTTGGCGTTTCAGCGAGACGTTTAACTCGCGGGGTCAGTCCCCCAGTGGGACTATGTCGCGGCCGACCCAGCGCGGAGCTATGGCCTGCACGCGCTCGTAGGCTGAACTGGGGTGACCACCGGATCTCAACATCCAGCCCGTCGCCCAGTTCAGCTTTCTTGCTTGAAGATCTCACAGGAACACTGGAGAAAAAAGCTGTCTAAAAAATCTTTTTAAGAAAAAAATCTTGCCAGGACCGAAGATCCCAGCAAGGTATCTAGGTCCTTACTCCTGACTAGACAAGAAAAAAACTGATTTGCTGTGGCGGAGAGAGAGGATATACCCTCGGGGACTGCCCCTGGGGTGTGGCCAGAGCATTTTTATTTCCTGTCTAGTCCTGCTCCTGTGGAGGCAACATAACCCGAAGGTGCTGTATCACCGAGGACTACGTCTGTCAATGAGCGATAGAGAAAGGATGTTTTTTGCTCCAGATCGGGAAAAGAAAAAAAATGCGAGAGAGTGTGTGGACATGCTTTTGTGAGGTTAGAGGAGTAAATATGGGTAATGCCTGAAATAGTTTTAATACATGTGAGTAAATAAGAGACACCATGACAAAGAGTAAACTCATGTCAAACTGCTTTATTACATCTTAAATAACAGTACATTTTAATATAGTATCTATCTTGCATCCAGCGTTCTTGTAGTACACGGACTTTAAAATTAAATACAAAAGGTGAAAGGGAGTAGGGGGTGCAGAGAGCTCTACAGTAATTTATGCAAGAGTGGGCGGGGCATCTCGTTCTCTGCCAATTCCCGGCCTAACGCACAATTACAGCACTTTTTTGTACAGAAAGAAAAAAAAAATAGAAAAAAAAATAAAAAGCATCTACGTCTAAGGTTGAGTAACGTTCATATACAATTAGGAAGAAGCTAATAAAATTAATAGTCCGCTTCTCTCAATACAAAGACCTGCGGAACAGAGGGGTCAGTTCCTGTGTATCAGTGTACAGGTCTCTGCAGAAAAGTCAAGAGGCAATGCTTAATTCAAAGAGAAAAAAACCTGGGGAAAAAATAAAAAATTAGCAAGGGGAAGCTATTCCTGGAAGAACAAAAATCAGATGCAAGATCCTCTTTCTACAAGAACAGGCTGAGAAGCATCAACTTAAACCAGGGTAAAAGTTTAATTTCACATTTCCCAACCCTTCCTGAAAAATCGATTTTTATGTTTTTGTATGCAATCGTTTGAACAGGATGTTTTTTTTTTGTTAAAAAAAGTGAAATTGAGCTACTCTTCAAAGTGCTCATTTTTTGCACTGAACTTTTTTTTCGAAAACGTATACAGAGAGTAGCTGTGATTATAAAAAAAAATTGAGCACAACCGCAATTGTCATTTCATTTTTTTTCTGTTTAAACAGGTTATTTTTCATTAAAAGGAAAAAAAAATAAACGAAAACATCTAATGACTCTCTATTTGCACATTATTAAGCAACTCTACAGCATGCAATCTTAAGAGGAAAACCCATCCCTATGGCAAACACCCCCCCCCCCCTCCCCGCCGCCAACATAAGAATAAAAGCTTTCATTAAGTTTTAACTTAGAAAGTTCAAGATCATTATTTTCAAAAACATTAATTTGTACATCATTTCATACACATCTGACCGTATATCCAAAGAGTACAGACATGTACTTCTGTCCACGGCTGCTCCTAATCTATATATATGGGACCAGGGTAGTGTTCTTGCAAGATACCCTTTTTGTTTTTCTCAAATTGTTAAGTTTCCCAGTGTTAACTGAACTTACAAGGGGATTCGAGTTTTTAATGGTTCAGGCCTACATGAATAAAGGATGACATGGGTTAAACAGTGAAGAGGACAAAAAAAATGTTTTTTTATATATATATATAAAATCCTAACTGGCAACAGTATACAGCACCAACTAGATCCCTATCTAGCAGTACATAGCACTCAAATAGGAGCTTGCTGTACCAACCGGTATAGGTGTGTATAGGATAATATGAATGTTGCCAGTTTTGCCCTGGGAAAAAAAAAATGGTCTCTGTCCCAACAAAGAAACAAGTTAACTATGGGTTACCCTCAATAGCAAAGGCTGAACTTGACATTGCTCTACAATCTAGCATGCTCTTGATCCCTGAAGGAGTTCTAATATTGTGGTGTGTATTTGTTGTGTGTGCAGGAAGAGAAGGTGGCGTGGTGTAGATGCATTCATAGAGATCAGAAGACAGTTCACTGGCATCGGTGGTATAAAGAACTGTACATGATTTAACAAAGTCCTTCCAACGCTCCCAAGTGGCATCTGTTGCATTGCTTCCCCAACAGCCAGAACTCTCAGATGACAGAGGTAACCGAAAGGCACTCCAGACATTGTGTTACTACATTTCCCCCGAGCAGTTGGTGCTCAAAAGTAACTCAATTACTGGAGCAACCTAATTAGGCATTGACTTTTTCCTCATACTATAGGATGATCATTACATGGAGGGCTTGTGGATGGCTAATACGCTTCTTTAATGTTCATATGGTTCTGTATCTGCAACAGATTCACAAGACAAGACAGGGACAGTTTATAGCATTAAAAAGGCCCTGAAACACAGGTCTATCACATCCCACCTTCATTTAATGGACCATAGACAGGGGTTTAAAAAAAAAAATAATAACTTTACAATCTCTGTTCTGCTGCCGTTTTTTACAGCAACTACCATCAACATCCAACTTAAGAAAAAAACAAAACAAAAAAAAAAAAACAAAAAACAGACACTGTTCTAGAACCTTCAGGTAACAATCATGAAATGGACTTATCATACAGCTATTTCTTGGTTATAACGTACTGCGCATAGTGTTTTGTATCATTACGTCAAGACAAATGAAGGTGAAGAAAGGGTTGAAGAAATAGGAAAATAAAATAAAAACGAAATGGTCCCAAAAGGAATGCACAATTCTTGGTTTCAGAACCACAAAACAATTCTTCCTATAGCAAATAATTGTGCTCTTGGTTTCAGAAAAAAAAAAAAAAAAAAAAAATTATGAGAGGAGAGGTTCTGCCCTTTGATGTATGGGAGTAGGGATAAGTGGGTGTCCACGTTAGTATGGTTGGATCGGATATGCTATGATTTAAAATTTTGAAGGTTGGAATGCTCTTCCAGTCATGGAGAAGTCCGCTGGGTATCTAGAGGGAAGGGGAAAAAAAAAAAAAACATTTAAAAAAAAAAAAAATTTTTTTTTTTAAAAAAAAAAGGGAGGCTAAAATAGTTTGTCTTATTTACAAGTTTAAAAACAGTTTTATATCAAAGTACAATCTTTAACATTTGTAAACAAGAGCCAAGATGGGCTATTTGGAAAGTCTGTTGGGAGTTCTAATCAAGCATTTTTCTTTTTGGCTTTTGCAAACCAAAGTCAGAAAGGGTTGATCATATCTGTGTTTACTTGAAAAACAATAGCTGTAAAAAAACAAAAAAAACAAAACGACTTTTAATTATAATATATACTTGAACAAAAAAATATCTTTTTAGTAGTGAAGAAAAAAACCAAACTATACAAAAATGCCACAACCCTTGGTACCAAGACATTGAGAATACGATAACCTTCAATATACCGCTTATGTAGAGATACTAAATGGCTTGCTCTGTAGATACTAAATTGGCTTGCTCTAGCAATGCCCTCTGGCAGAGACTAAGTCAGAAATGGTTGAGGGACTTGGAACCTTCCTTTTTTAAAAAAAAGAAACATTCTGGGGGGTTTACATTCCATTTTTGTATGGGAAATGGTTACATTATGAAATGTGTACCCTTCGGTTCACCTTACGGGGTGGGGTGTTAGAAAATTTAACTCAAATACTTAGAAGAAAAAAAAAAAAAAATTGGGATATAAATATGGGGGCTGCCACTACCAACTTATTTTGGAAGACTTATGTTCCAGGAATGTCCTATAGTCTACTTTTACTACATAGGGAATAAATGACCAGAAAAACAACGCACAGCATATGAAATGCAAAGCGTGCATTGGCCAAAGATTTTAGTGCTGTTGGATCTTGTCTTTTGTTTTAGTGTTTCCAGCGTCTACATCAGATATGTATATTCAATTGTCCTGGCTGTGAATCTTTAAGTATGGACACAAGAAAGACTGGAGCACCAGGCCATGGGTATCTTGCATGTTTCCACAATGGCTGCTTCACTTTAAAATAATTTGTGATTTCTTTCTAAAGGTAAAGAATACGAAGTTGCAACATAACCATAAACCTATCAGCTAGTCGAGAATGTCATAATATTTTTTTGCTCTGTCTGTGTCCTTTTGAGGAGATTTTAATTTACTTTCTGCCCTGAAGGCAACAGGAAGTCTCCCCAAAGTAAGCAGAGAACCGGTATTCGACAGCTGCCACAAGAACAGGCATCTCTCCAATGTTATATTCCCCCCCACCTCCTGTATTAGTGACAGATGCAGCTTGAGTAGTGCCATTTTTCACTTTAGGTCAGGGGACCTAAAAAAAAAAGTTGAATTTTTGTAAGAACTTACCGTAAAATTATTTTCTCCGAGTCCTCTGACAGTCGCCGCCCACTCATACAATCTGCACGTCTGGGTATTGGTCTTATCCACAGGAGTAAGCTAGGCAGATTATTTTGTTAGAAAGCATTCACAAACCCTTTGTACAGACACACCTACAGGGGGCAGTGTCTCTGGTCCAATACCCCCATCTAGCTGCATTCCCAATTCAGTTTGGTAGCAAGCAGTATAGAGATCCATGAACCCCAAAAGAGGGGTGGGGGGGCGGCGACTGTCAGGACTCAAAATAATTTTACGGTAAGTTCTTACAAAAGTTCTATTTTCTCTTACGTCCTCTGACAGTCGCCGCCCACTCATACAATCTGCACGTCTGGGATGTCCTAAAGCAGTGTCAAAAAGGCAACGCAACACCCAGGTCAGAGAAAAGAACCTCTTCTGAACCAGAAAGGTAAAACACGACAGGTAAACCCTGATCGCCCTTACCACATCCAAGGAATGCAAGGCAAAATCTTTAGGATGCTTAGGCTTTAAACACAGCAAAGGTAAGAATGTCCTCGTTGACATGGAAATCCGAAACCACTTTCGGAAGACGCGTCTGTCAGATGGTCGCGCGTTTGAGCCACAAATCTTTCCACCTTGTTGTCGACCCGAGACACGAACAGATCCACATACGGGGATCCCCGCGCACATATCTGAAACACCTCCGGGTGGAGGGACCATTCCCCTTGGTCCAGGGTCTGGCGACTCATAGTCCGCCTGCCAGTTCTCCACACCTGGAATGTGAACTGCCGAAATCGCCGGGACCTGCGTCTCAGCCCAGGACATAATCTCGGCCACTTCCTTGGCCACTCCTGGTGATTGATGTAAGCCACCGCAGTGGCGTTGTCCGTCTGCACCCGCAATGGGCAGCCCCGCAGATGATCCGACGCACGGAGCAAACAGAGCCTGATTGCTCGCAGTTGCAAGACATTTATCGGCAGGGAGGATTCTCCTGCCGACCAGGTGCCCTGGGCAGACAAATTGCCCAGAACCCCACCCCAGCCCGACAGGCTGGCGTCCGTGGTGACCACTGTCCATAGCAACGGTCGAAAGGACTTGCCTACCGTCAGAGCCGGAGACTGGAGCCACCACAGGAGATCCGATCTCACTAGGGGGGTTAAAAGAAATCCTTCTTTCCAAAGAGTGAGGACGTCTCTCCCACCTGGCGAAAATCTCCGCTTGAAGAGATCTCGTGTGAAACTGTGCAAATGGGATCGCCTCGAAACCCGACACCATTAAGCCCAGAGACCGCATTCAGGTCCGAAGCAAAGAGTACTCATTGTCCCTGAGGGACCTGACCTCGGCCTGCAGGATCCGGAGTTTGTCCTCTGGAAGAAAGACCTTTGTGTGGGCAGAGTCCAGAATCATCCCCAGGTAAGGGAGACGAACAGAAGTGGACAAGGTCGACTTCTAAAAATTGATGGTCCACCCGAACTCCTGGAGCGTCTGAAACGTGATCGACAGATCGCGCAACAGAGTAGCACTGGAGCTCGACCTTAATAGGAGATCGTCCTGGTAAACGTGGATGGAAATCCCCTGTACCCACAACAAGGCTAGAGCAGGAACCACCGACCGGAGGGACTGCATTCGGAACTTCTGGACCCGCACAAAGTGGTTTAGAAACTTTAAGTCCAGAATCGGACGCACCTTGCCCTCTTTTCTGGGCGCTGTAAACAGATTTGAGTAAAACCCCCAAAACCTGTCCCGGTGTGGAATCGGGAAAGCCACCCCTTGAGCGAGGAGATCCTGGACCGCCCGATGGAGATCTCGGAAACGATCTGGGGTCAAATGAAGATTTGAGGGAAAGAATCTGTCTGCTGGGCACGATCGAAACTCGATCTTGTACCCTGACCGAATGAGTTCTTGAACCCACCTGTCCTGAGTCCTGGCCAGCCAAGGTTCGGGAAAATCGCGCAGACGTCCCCCCACCCCTGAAAAGGGTGAGGGCGCCCCTTCAGGTCGAGACGGACTGAGCCGCCGTGCCAGTGTGGGCGGCATTTGACTTGCTCGCCCAAGGCTTCTTCTGGCCACCAGAGGCCTTGAAGGACTTACCTTTGTCTTGTGCCTTGAAGGCACGAAAGGACCCCTGGTTAGGTTTAAAGGAAGGGCCCCGCTTGCCGCGGAAGGACTTGCCCTGGGACACCTGAGGCAGCAGAGTGCTCTTGACAAAAACCCCCCCCCCCCCCCCCCGTGATCCCCTTTCACCAGTTCATCCAGAGAGTGCCCAAAAAGACGATTTCCTGCATAAGGGATGTCAGACACCGTCTTCTTTTTAACCAAACGATCCGACGAATCGTAACTACGACTGCAGACAGTCGTGCGACTAAAGGGGCCTCATCTAAGGCCACATCACAGGTATAAAACAGCTTGACCAATTTGATGCATCATCTCCAGAGTAGCAGGAGGGGCAGAGTCAGCAATTAGAGTGTGTTAAGCACCTTGGCCCACTCCACAACAGTCTGAGAGACCATTACGGAAGCGAACACGAGTTTCCGTAAGGATCCCGATACCATGTAGATGTGACGGGTAAGCGATTCCACCCGCCTATCCGCCGGGTCTTTAAACACCAGAGAATCCTCCGTGGGCATTAAAGTGGCTTTATTCAACCTGGACACAGTGTGGTCCACCTTAGGAGCCGCAGTCCAGCGAGAATCCACTGGATCCGCAAAGGGATAATGGTACTGAAATCTCTTGGGCACCACATGATTACGTTTTAAATTGCGCCATTGGTCATTCACGGTATTGTGAAACTCTGCGGGACAGGGAAAAAACCTGACCCGACTTCTGGGCTTTGCAGGTCCCAAAGGAAGACCGCTTACCCTACAGGTGGGGCTCATCAAAATTTAAAGTGTCTTTCACAGAGCTAATAAGCACAGACATTGCAGTGCGTTCTCTTGCTGATCCGGAGGGGGAATCCTCCTCCTCCACATCCGACTGAGACCCCTCAGGGGGTACGCTGTCCGTGGCAACCAAATCTGGCTCTGAGTCAGACGACTGAGAGGATAGGCCTTTTCTTAGAAGCCCGGTCAGACATCAACAAGCCCACTTTAGAGACGCTAAAGTCGCAAGTGCAGCAGTGAGACTCTATAGCAGAGGATTCGGGAGTACCTGAACCCTCCACCAGATCTGGGGGGGAATTTGCTATCCTGGGACTCCATAATAGCAATCTCAAATTTAAATGACACCGTCCCTTTAAAAATCGGCGATTTCCGCGGTTCCCACTGCAAATGCACTGCAATGAGGAACACGTCCTGTGCTACAGGAAACTGCAGGAAAATGAATGCTAGCAAGAATGCAGGCCAGGAAACACCATAAAATCCCCCCAAAGTGTGCCTATACTTGCCACACGCTGCCAACTCGATCTGCATGTGAGAAGAAAGGAAGTGACCTCACGCCTCTAGAGGCAGAACACAGCCTTGAGCCACAAAAAAATGGTTGCCAATACCAGTCTATGGAGAAAGCTCCGGGAAAATGGCCGCTGACTACATGAAGACACAGTGCCCACAACAAAGATGGCGCCTGATCGGCGCCAACAGTATTGCAGAAAATGGCTGCTGCCCTCCCAATGAGGACAAAACAGCCTGCCCACACTAAAATGGCGGCCCCCACACACCATGTCTGTACTCCCGAATAGATGCTAAAGCACACCAGGGACATCAGGGACCCCGAAACCCCCATACAGCGGTAGAACAGGGACCGCACTGACAGACATGAGGGGGACATTACAGATCCATACCGAACTGCCATCCCCATAAACAGAGGGCCCACATACACACCCCGACAGACAAGGCCATAGACAGAGGGGTAGCATGGTACTCACTGGTCCAGCGAAAACGTGGGTACCGCTCTGTGACAGGAAGCCTCCCACTCTGGGTGGTGGTGCCATCAGTTGAAAGGGACACTAGCAACACGCGGCGTAACCCAGTTGAGACATCCCAGCGAAGTAGCCACTCCGCAGGCTCGTCCCTGAGGACAGGGACATGGTCGTTTGCGAGGCCTGGGCGTACACATAGCCTGCTAACGCTCGATGGCAGGCCGGGATTCCATAAGGCTCTAGGATAACCAGTGTGAATCCCAGCTCCGCAAACGCTGTAGTCTTCCGAAGTCTGACTAACTAAGCGCAGGAACAAATAAAAATCATTGTAAAGAAAAAACTCTTAGAGAAAAAAATAAGAAAAAAGGCTGAGACTGCAGCCCCAGCCAGGGAAAAGCCAGCCTACTCCTATGCTAGGCAGAGACAAACTGAATTGGGAATGCAGCTAGATGGGGGTATCGGACCAGAGGGACGGCCCCCTGTAGGTGTGTCTATACAAAGGGTTTGTGAATGTTTTCTAACAAAATCTTCTGCCTAGCTTACTCCTGTGGATAAGACCAATACCCAGACGTGCAGATTGTATGAGTGGGCGGCGAGTGTCAGAGGACGTAAGAGAAAAAAAGCTTTATTTCCAAAAAGCTGATCTGCAATCAAAATCCCTAGCTTTTTTTCTTTGCATTCTCTTGCATATTTATGAATATTGATGTAACATAACATCCTGTGATTGATACAGGATACTAGATATATGACTGAAGTATGGATTATTTTCACTAAATTTGAAATATCTGAGTTTGTATGGAACCATTTTCAATTAAATGTCTATAAAAAATAAAATCCCTTCCTACAAAGTGAGGTTACAAAGTAACAGTAAAAAGATTGTTTTGGGTAGAAGAATACTGCCCAGGCAGTCCCAGCCACATACAGGCTTATATTGGTCTCAACTCATTCTGTGTTCTAGTGAAGAACTTAGGCCAGCAGTCGTGGCTTCCGTCACTGTTTGTGCTTTCAATATACTGTATGCATTGTGAAATCATAAGCAAATCTATTCTGGATTAACATTTGTTAAATGCTGGCACTCCTCCATAGCCTCCACTATTTATAAAAGGCTGACAAAGAAGGGTTTCATGATAAACTACATTTGCCAGGAATCAGAAGTTTAAAGAAATGTGTGCCGTTTACTAAACATTCAACTCCACTTGTTGGAAGGAAGTAAACATGTCATGGCAGATTAATACTACGAAGAGGTGGAAGGCTGCAGGAGATACTCACAGACTTTAGTTCCAGATCTTCAGGAAGCTGTCCCATGACCCTGTCGCCACAGCCATTCCATCATCTGTCACTCCCAAGCAACTTACACGGTTATCATGACCAGCAAGGACACCTTGAAAATAAAAAGTTAGCAGATGAGCTTGGCAAAACCTGAAAAGGTTAAGACATTAACACACACACACACACACACCCCGCTGAGCTCTACAGTAGACGGTATTAGAAATGCATTAGTCTTGCAAGCCTAAATATTTCACAAGGTCCTCACAAGGCTTGCTGCACTAACAGCTGGTCAAACTGCTGGAAGCTATTCCAGACCACATTTATGTAGACAAAAAGCCAAACACTCAAGGCACCCTACCCTGCTTTTTTTTTTTTTTTTTTTTTATGTGAACACACGCAAAACTCATCCACACCTTGACTCTACTGAAAATCTAATGAACCTTCTAGCACTCGGACTCTCACCTTACTTGGGAAAAGGAAAATTCTAAATGACAAGGTATGCACACATAAAAACAGAGATTGGCATTCCCAAAAATGACTGCAACAGCCCCACAATGTACAGTTTGCAAACAATCACAATATGAAGTGGCCTTCGTCCCATATGTGGATGAAAAATTAAACACAAGGACGGTGCTGTATAACATGCTTGATGGGAAAAGAATTTATTTTAATGTTTTTATTTTAGGGTAACACTTTAGTTTGCCGGGCAAAGCTCGCCCAACTATTTCCATTAGGGCTAGTTTACACTTCAAAACAAGGCTTCGGACACGCTTTGTTAAAGCTCTCTGAACGCCAGTCATAGCTGCTGTCACTAAATAAAATGGTTAGCTTACAGTCCTGTATACACCTTGCTTTGGCTTCGCTTCAAAAATTATACCCCATGTTGCTTCAAAGCATCTTCAAATCCTCCATGGAAGTCTATGACAAAGTTAGCTTGAAGCATCATCGAAGCACCAAAAACACATCAAAAAAGCATGTTGAAGCAGTAGGCACTTGAATGTGCGTAGAAGCCGATGCAAGTGTAAATGGGCGCTTACAGAACGATGCAGCCTCTAATATACTGTAGTAGCAATAACTACATACAATTAGGGCTCATTTACACTTGCTTAGACTTCAACATTAAAGCTCCTAGCGCCTAAACACGCGTTTCTGATGCTTCTGCAATGCTTTTTTTGAAGCTTTAAGGACTAGTTTACACTTGCTTCAAACATGGCTTCGGACACGCTTTTTTTTAAGCTCTGAATGCCAGTCAAAGCACCTGTCACTTAA
Source organism: Pelophylax lessonae (assembly GCF_965119305.1). NCBI lineage: Eukaryota > Metazoa > Chordata > Amphibia > Anura > Ranidae > Pelophylax > Pelophylax lessonae. The sequence continues at coordinate 85,713,264 of NC_138779.1, read as the reverse complement.
TAAAACAGTTAGCTTACAGTCCTGTTTACACTTTGCATTTGCTTTGCTTCAGGAATTATACCCTGTCGCTTTAGTGGTGCTGCATAGCCCTCCGTAGAAGTCGTATGACAAAGTTCGCTTGAAGCACCTGCAGCTTTTGTGAGGCTTAAATTCAGCTTTACTTTGGAAGTACTGCAGGTATGAGATAATACACACAGGGTATCTGCCAAGCTTCATTAAAGCTTCAAAAAAGCACCACCGAAGCATTGAATCATGTTGAAGGGGTAGGCGCTTTAATGTGTGCTGAAGTCGAAGCAAGCGTAAATGAGCCCTAAGTGGCAGGATGTGCTGGCAGCAGTAGAGGCAAGTTTCCATCTGCTTCCATAATGAAAGAAAGCTTCTCCGCCATGATCAATAAATGCAAGGCTTCCCCTGATCTGATAAGGTGGAAATAGTGACATCTGTCCGTTTCTCCACCTTAACCAATTAAGGTGTTTGTGAAGTGATATTGAAACTGCATTTCTACTTTAGGGATGGTCACACTGGTACGTGTCCTCAAGAACAGTAAGCTGGGAGACATCAATGTTCTGTAGTTGCAGGACCAGCCATTGTTTCTTCTGTCCCTTGCCTGATGAAATTAAATGGCAAAAGTGCCTTAAGGGCTCTTTCAAACAGCCCGTCCGTCGGACGGACTCAGTTTATCTCAGCGGGGGATCGTTCCGCCGAACCCCCGCTGATCAGGAGGATGACAGCTGTTCTCTGTGCTGTGTGCGGAGACACAGCTGTCAGTTCCCCATACATCTCTATGGGGGAATCGGATGGGGTCCGTTCTCATCTGATCCGCTGGACGGATGGAAAAACTGAATTTTTGTAAAATCTTACCTGTAAAATTCCTCTCTCTGAGTCCTCCGACAGTCGCCGCCACCTCTAAGTCATCACTGTTGGGTATTGACTTCCCATCCGCAGGAGTAGCTAGGCATATAGACTTAGTTAAACGACAAAAGGCATTAGCATATACACACCCATGGGGGCTGTCCCATCTGGTCAATACCCCCCCTGCATCACCACTCCCAACTCAGTTTGGTAGCATAGCAGTAGGTAATAAGAACCCCAAAAGAGGGGTGGGGGCGGTGACTGTCTGAGGACTCAGAGAAAGGAATTTTACAGGTAAGATTTTACAAAAATTCAGTTTTCTCTTACGTCCTCCGACAGTCGCCGTCACCTCTAAGTCATCACTGTTGGGATGTCCCAAAGCAGTATAGACATGAGGGGTGGGAGACGCAACCGTAGAAAAGGCAACGCAGTACCCACATCAGAGAAAGGAATCTTACATGCACTGTAAGAGAACCAACTGGGCAACAGAAAAAACAATGCTCAACAGGAGCAACAGCCCAGGAAAGCAAATGCCAACAGCCAGGGACAAAAGAAAAAAACACAAGGGTCCATCATGGCACTGCCGCACTGAGAACTTTGCGGCCAAAGGAAGCATCAGCCGATGCCCGAACGTCTACTTTGTAGAATTTGGAAAAAGTGTGCACCGACGACCAAGTCGCAGCCTTGCACACCTGGGCCACCGAGGCCCGATGCCAACAGGCCCAGGACGCACTCACAGATCTGGTAGAGTGTGCCTTAAAAGGGAAGGGAGGAACCCGTTCCTTCAAGGCGTAAGCCTGTTCAATGGTCTGTCTGATCCATTTGGCAATAGTGGCTGCAGAAGCAGCCATGCCCTTCCGAGGTCCCTCAGGAAGGACAAAAAGGGAATCAGTCTTCCGAAAGGACTCCGTAGACAGGTAAACCCTGATCGCCCTGACAACATCCAAGGAATGCAGAGCAACCTCCTTAGGATGCTTAGGCTTCATACAAAGCGAAGGCAGGACAATGTCCTCATTAATGTGGAACTCGGAGACCACCTTAGGAAGGAAGGAGGGATGCGGACGCAAAACCACCTTATCTCGGTGAATCACCAAGTACGGAGAACGGCAAGATAACGCTGCCAGTTCAGACACCCTGCGAGCCGAAGTGATCGCCACCAAAAAGGCAACCTTCTTAGACAGCAGAGGCAACGATATTTCCCGAATGTTTTCAAAGGGAGCATGCTGTAAGACGGCCAGAACCAAGTTCAAGTCCCATGGAGGTAAAGGCTCCTTCATGGGAGGAGCCAAATGTCGCACACCTTGAATGAAGGTGCGAACCAGAGAGTGAGACGCCACAGGGCGTTGAAAAAGAATAGCCAGTGCGGACACCTGGCCTTTGATCGTGGCCAGCGCCAGGCGCTGGTCCACCCCAGACTGGAGGAAGGCCAACACTCTGGACACCGAGTACGAGCAAGGGGAGAACCCCCTGGACTCACAGCAGGCGAAATAAGCCTTCCAGGTACGGTAATAGATTTTACCGGAGGAGGTCTTTCTAGCCTTGACAAGGGTAGGGATGACCTCAGAAGAGAGACCCCTGTCCTTCAGGACCTGGGTTTCAACAGCCAGGCCGTTAAAGCCAGCGACTGTAAAGCAGGATGGCAGATCGGACCCTGAGACAGGAGATCTTCCCGCAGAGGCAGACGCCACGGAGGCGCCAATGCCAGGTGAACAACGTCGGTGTACCAGGACCGGCGTGGCCAGTCCGGAGCCACCAGAATCACCAGGTGCGGTTCCGAGACCAATCTGCGGAGGAACCGGGCTAGTAACTGAATCGGAGGAAAGGCATACATCAGACGATACTGATGCCAAGGGGCTACCAACGCATCCGAGGCGTCCGCCAACGGATCGCGCGTTCTTACCACGAACCTTTCCACCTTTTGATTTAGCCGGGATGCGAACAGATCCACGTCCGGGGATCCCCACCTCGCACACAGTATTTGAAAGACCTCCGGGTGTAGGGACCATTCCCCCTGGTCCAGGGTCTGGCGGCTCAGATAGTCGGCCTGCCAATTCTCCACACCCGGAATGTGAACTGCCGAGATCGCTGGGACATGAGCCTCGGCCCAAGACAGAATGTCGGTCACCTCCCGGACCACCCGAGCACTCCTGGTGCCCCCTTGGTGGTTGATGTAGGCCACCGCGGTAGCATTGTCCGTCTGTACCCGGACAGGACGGCCCCGTAGACGGCCCGACCACTGGAAGAGAGAGTTTTATCGCTCGCAATTCCAGCACATTTATCGGGAGGGAGGACTCTTCCTCCGACCAAGTGCCCTGGGCAGACAGATTGCCCAGAACTCTACCCCAGCCCGACAGGCTGGCATCCGTGGTAATCACTGTCCACACCAACGGACGGAAGGACTTGCCTTCCGCCACCGACAGGGACTGGAGCCACCAAAGAAGAGCCAATCTGGTCTGATGACTCAAGGAGACACACAGATCCAGGGACTGAGGCAGTCTGTCCCACCTGGCCAGGATCTCCGCTTGGAGAGCCCGCGTGTGGAACTGAGCAAAGGGTATCGCCTCGAAGGCCGATACCATCAGGCCCCGCATACAGGCCCTGAGTGACGAGGACGGGCTGTCCCTGAGGGACCTGATCTCGTCCCGCAAAGTCCGGAGCTTGTCCTCCGGCAAGAACACCTTTGCCTGAGCAGAGTCCAGAATCATTCCCAGGTAGGGAAGACGAAGCGATGGAGACAACGTCGATTTCTGAACATTGATGGTCCATCCGAACTCCTGGAGCGTCTGCACCGTGGTGGACAGATCGCGCACTAGGTCCTGGCTGGCACGTGATCTCAGAAGTAGATCGTCCAGGTAACCCAAGACCGCAATGCCCTGAGCCCTCAGTAGGCCCAGAACCGGCGCCAACACTTTGGTAAACATGAGTGAAAAAAAATCAGGTGCGCTAACCAAATGTACATCCAATCATATGCATCTAAACATGAATGGGTGCCAAAACAATATTATGGGTGCTGGTGCTACAGGATAAAAACTGTAAAAAAGAGACAGGTGCAAATCAATACAACTGAGTCAAAAACACCCTTGTGTAACAAACAAAAAAGTGTCCATCCAAATAAATGGACAAAAACAATCCAGATGTGATGTGAACAGGTCACTATCCAAAATTTTGTTTTAGCACCCATTCATGTTTAGATGCATATGATTGGATGTACATTTGGTTAGCGCACCTGATTTTTATTCACTCCTCTCACATCACTCTAAGGTAGCAGCTTATCCACTTAAAATCAGCGCACTTTTACTTTACTCATACTTTGGTAAACACCCTTGGTGCCGAAGCGAGACCGAAAGGTATAGTGGTCCTCTGCGATAGCAAACCGAAGGTACCGCTGATGACCCTCGAAAATGGGGATGTGCAGAGGTACGCATCCTTCAGATCTATCGAGGCCAGGAATTGCCCTGGACTCAGGGAGGCCACCACCGAACGGAGAGACTCCATACAGAACTTCCGAACACGTGAAGCGGTTCAGCGCTTTTAGGTCCAGAATAGGACGCACTTTGCCCTCCTTTCTGGGCACAGTGAACAGATTGGAACAAAACCCCCGAAACCTGTCCCGATGAGGAACCGGGAGGATCACTCCCTGAGCAAGCAGGTCCTGCACCGCTTGATGCAAGTTCTGCAGACGCCCCGGAAGCAGATGAAGATTGGAGGGAAAGAATCTGTCCGCCGGCGGGAAAGGAATTCGATCTTCTATCCCGATCGAACGATTTCCAGAACCCACCTGCCCGATATCCGAAGCAACCAAGGTTGGAGGAAACCGCGCAAACGTCCCCCCCACCCCTGAAACGGGTGAGGGCGCCCCTTCAGGCAGAGGCGGATTGACCCGCCGCGCCAGCATTGCCGGACTTCTGCTTACCCGCCCAGGGCTTCTTCTGACTGCCCTGGGCCTTGAAGGGCTTGCCCTTGGATTGGTTCCGAAAGGCACGAAAGGACCCCTGATTGGATCTAGGCGCAGAACCCAGCTTGCCCCGAAAGGACTTGTTCTTCAGGTTCTGGGGCAGCATAGTGCTCTTGCCCCCCGTGACTCCTTTCACCAGGGTATTCAATGCCTCGCCAAAAAGGCGAGAACCAGCATAGGGAAAATCAGCAACTGTTTTCCGTGAGGACTGGTCGGCCGACCAGCTCTTCAGCCATATCAGTCGCCGGTTAAGTACCGCAACACTAGAGAGGCGAGCCACTAAGGGGGCCTCATTCAAGGCTGCATCACACAAATACATGACTCCTTGGTGAATCTGATCCACCATTTCCAGCCGGGCAGGCGGAACGCCATCAGACACGAGATTGCACCTAAGCATCTTAGTCCAATCAGCCACCGCCTGAGCCACCAGAACGGACGTGAAAACGGGTTTGAGCAACGAACCCGCCACCGTATAGGAATGGCGAGCTAGAGACTCCAACCGCCGGTCCGTGGGGTCCCGGAAAACCGGGGTATCCTCAGTAGGAACCAAGGTAGCCTTGTTTAACACGGCCACAGTGTGATCCACCTGTGGAGGCACACACCATCGTGATTCCGTAGCCGTCGCAAAAGGATAAAGCAATTTGAACCGACTAGGTACCAGGAATGGACGTTTTAACGTGCGCCACATTTCATTAACAGTGTAATGAAATTCAGCTGGGCAGGGAAAAACCTGCGCCGACTTGCGGGTCCTGCGCGTCCCAAATGAGGACACAACGCCCGGAGGACAGGGCTAATCCTCTAAATGCAAGGTTTCCTTAACAGAAACAATTAACTCATCCATGGTCGCCCGTTCTTCAGGTGACCCTGGGGAGGAGGTATCAACCCCCTCCATTTCAGCCTCCCCCTCGGACCCCGGGGGGTCCAGGGATGAGCGGGACTCTGAAAAGGGCACGCTCACAGCAGCAGCCATATCCCCATCTGAATCAGAAGAGAGAGACAATCTGGGCCTCTTCTTTGCAGCACGTTCAGACATCAGCATTTCCATATTAGACACCAAAGTCGCCACCACAGCAGCTAAATCGGGTCGCAGCGGAGCCACAGGAGAACTGGGGACCCCCACTAAAGCGGGGGGGGGGGGGGATTCCATTGCTCAAAGTTCTCAGAAAAAAACAGTGCAATAAATGTGTACTGCCCCTTTTAAATCGCTGCAGGATGTCCAGAGGAATATTGAGAGCGATAACCTGCAGAGCCCGCAGAGTGTTGCCACCGATGTCCTGCTGCATATGGAAAGGAAGTGCTGCTGAAGTAGGCTGAACTTAAAAGACTTTCAGTCTTAGGGAAAATGGCTGCCCCATAGGAATGCATTGGAGGCTTCAAGAAAATGGCCGCCGAACATGCGGTCGGACCGATCGTTCTACACCCACCAAAATGGCGGCGGATGGCGCCAAAACAGCATGCAGTATCGCCCACAGAGAGGCTGACCATGCCGGCCCAAATCAAAGATGACAGACCGTGTGAGTTCACTCCGCTGCGGTCGCCACACAGTCTGCACCCCCAACAATGCATGCACCGAAGTGACACAGGGAAGGGGACCCCCACACACACAAACTGCACAAGCGATCCCCGCAGGGACCGCATCAGGGAGTCACACAGGCACAGACATGGGGGACACACAGCAACACAGACTGCCATCCCAGACAGAGGCCCCACACAGAAGTACTTACCTGTACCAGATGGCGTGGGAAGCCTCTATGCATGGAAAACCGCTGTCCTCACCTGACAGGGAGTGCCGTGAGCCAGGGACATCACACTGCAGCACCGCAGATTTGTCCTGTGAGGTAGCCACCTCACGGCTGCATCCCTGCAGCGAACAGGGATGGGTCATTCGTAATGCCAGGGCGAGCCATAGCTGAACGCTCGATGGCGGGCTGGGGGTCCATTTGACCCTTTTGCTCTGGAGAACCAGGGAGCGGTCAGTCCGAATCCCAGCACCACATGATCCATCTTCATCCGAAGAGAAGACTAACACTAGAAGCTGACAAAATAAACAGCTAGTAAAGTAAGAGAAAAAACTGACATTTTCAAAGAAAATCAAATAAAAGTTTAGGAAGGCTGAGACTGAAGCCCCAGCACAAGGTAAGCCTGACTACTCCTGAAGCTAGGCAGATTAAAACTTAGTTGGGAGTGGTGATGCAGGGGGGGTATTGACCAGATGGGACAGCCCCCATGGGTGTGTATATGCTAATGCCTTTTGTCTAAGTCTATATGCCTAGCTACTCCTGCGGATGGGAAGTCAATACCCAACAGTGATGACTTAGAGGTGGCGGCGAATGTCGGAGGACGTAAGAAAAAGGGTTTCCATCCGTCCAGATTTGACGGATCGGATGTCAGCGGACATGTCTCCGCTGACATCCGATGCCCCATAGGGATGCATGGGGGGACTGTTCAGATCCGCCAAAAAAAAAAACGGACAGGCGGATCTGAACGGTCCACCTGTGTGAAAGGGGCCTAACTTGTTGAGAAGCATAGAGATTGCAATATGGTTCCCAACCATTGGGTCATGATCCCCTCCTGCTGGGCTGCAGCTTTGTATGCTGGAATGTGAGAAATAACAGCTGAATTAATTAAAACAGCCACAGTCCATAGAGTTTAGTGTTCAAACAACCTGTTAACAGACACTTTGAAAACATAGCCAATCAGCAAAGTTCCAACGTTGTCACATGACTGTATCAGACCTTCCTGATTGGTTGCAGTTTCAGGGCATCTGGTCACAGGCTGCGAGTACATGTTACACTTTGTGAACCGCGCGACTTGATCTATTTCAGAAATTAATGAAACAGCCGCAGTACACCCAAGTGTATTCACAAACTACAGCCAGACACATTAAAACTGAAGCCTATCCGCAAAGTAATGACATCACCATATCTCTTGCCAACTATATGCTGTTCCAGGGTGCCTGGATTTCGCTAACCTGTAATTTCATATGGCAAGTGCTTAGTGTGAATGGATACGTGTATTTACCAGACTATGACCCATAGTTTGTGGAAACCCTCATTTTCAACATACTTTTGCTGTTTTCACCTCTACGGTTGAGAATCATTTGCTGCATTTTGTGCTATACCTTCGTAAGTGGCATCGCGAAAACCCTGAAACACAGTAAAGCACCACTCTAGGTTGTGGTGTGGTGCACTGCACTGGCAAAAATTGCTCTGAATCCAACCTTTAGGTCTGTTCTGGTGCAATGGCAGCCAGTTCAAATGAATGGGTAACACATTAACCATCTGCTGTCTGCCCTAAAGCAGTTTTTCAGCTACAGGGCGGAAACGGTTTGCCGGAATACACACACACGACACTTTATGTGCGCCGTCACCCGCCGATCAGACTCCGAATGGAGCTCTGCCTATGTAAACAAGGCAGAGTTCCGTTCTGACAGGGGTGAAGGGATGGATTCTGTGTACCTGGGGATTACATCCATCTCTTCCCTTAGTAAAAGCAGCACACAGTAAACACAAACACTGGCTAGGCACGCAGTTAACCCTTTGATTGCACCCGTTAACCCCTTACCAGCAAGCATAAGGAGTCACACGCATATTTTTAGCACTGATCACAGTATTCTTGTCACTGGTTTCCAGAAAGTGTCAGTGTCCAATTGTGCGCCACAATATCGCAGTTCCGCTGTAAAGCCGCTGATCGCCGCCATTACTAATTTTTTATATATATATATATATATATATATATATTTATTACACACATATACACACATATATTATATATATATATATATACACACACACATATATATATATATATATATATATATATATATATATATATATATATATATATACACACACACACACACACACACACACACGTTATGTTCGCATAAATCATTCAATATATGCTGATTGCCCTACCTGCGCCATATTTTACACCCGGCGAGCAGGAAACAACAGCACTGCCCCCAAAAAGAAGTGATGTGGCACCAGCCATCTTAGTCCAACCGACCATGCCACTGAGACCTACAAGTACCCGTTGCTTCTGGGACACCTTTTATCCCAGGCACAGGCCTCTGACTGCTCTACAAGTGGAGATGAAGTGACATTAAACCTATAATGTAATATATTGCAGAGTACTAATCATTTGATGTGGTGGGTGCATTGGTTTTCTTTTTTAGGCTCGTTCTTCAGTTTTCACCTGGTGAACTGGGCAGCAACACCTCCTGTATTGAAGTTGATGAAAGAGCACAGACACCTTTGTATAACAGCATTGGAAATTGGGGGGGGGGGGGGGGGGGCAGTGTGTCAGATGTACTTTGACGGAACGGATTTAGATACACTATTATTCTATTATAATACACTATAGTCACAATTTGAAACCAAACAGCTAACACTTTTTCCTTTTGGGATAATACGATTTTTTTAAGATCTTACCGTAAAATCTTTCTTTGATGTCCTTAGACGCAGCCTTATCTCCATGAGCTGAGTGGGTTTATGCTCCTCCCATCAGTAGTCTAGGCAGTAAAATTTGAATACACACGCCCAGGGGGCTGTCCCTCTAGGCATAAACCCCCAGTGCACAACCCATCACATCAGTTTAGTTTAAAAGCAGTGAAGGCAAAATAACCAACCCCAAACAGAGGGGCGGGTGCTGCGTCTATAAAACGGACATCACAGAAAAAGATTTCACGGTAAGATCTTACAAAAATCTTATTTTCTCTATCATCCATCAACAGACGCAGCCTCATCTCCATGAGCTGAGTGAGATGTCCCAAAGCAGTGTAGGTATGAGGGGTGGGAAAAACACAACCAGATAGTAACGTCAACTCCAAAAGGCTAAACTTAGCCAACCGGGCAACATGGAGCTCAACCAAACAGGAGCTCACCCAGAAAAAAGACCCCGAAGAGAAGTACAAACATTCTCTTATGAAACAGCAGTCTGCAAATCCTTGCGGCCAAAAGAGGGATCCAAAGATGCCAACAAATCCACCTTGTAAAATTTGGTAAAGGTGTGCACAGACGACCAAGTCGCTGCCTTACAAACTTGTAGAACAGAAGCCTGATGGCAATAAGCCCAAGAGGCACTCTAGTAAAATGTGCCTTCACAGGGAAAGGAGGAACCTAACCCTTGATTGAATAAGCCTTAACCACCGTCTGCCTGATCCATCACAAAATGGTTGCATAGGACGCAGCCAAACCTTTGCGAGGACAGTCTAGAAGGACAAAGAGTCCGACTTCCTGAAGGACTCAGTAACTGTCAGACAAACTCCTATCGCCCGAACCAGATCCAGAGAGTACAAGGCAACTTCTTTGTGATGTTTAGGCTTAGGATATAAGAAAGGCAACACAATGTCTTCATTTAGGTGAAAATCCGACACCACCTTAGGAAGAAAAGGCAGATTAGGTTGGAAGACCACTTTATTCCTGTGGATCACCAAATAAGGCGGACAGGACAACGCCGCCAATTCAGACTCTGCGGGCAGAAGTGATAACCACTAGGAAGGCAACCTTCTGCGACAAAGAAAGAGAAATCTCCCTATTATCAAAAGGAGGCCTTTGAAGAATAGACAAAACCAGATTAAGATCCCACGGAGGCAACAGGGATCTCCTCGGAGGGGCCAGATGATGCACCCCCTGAATGAAGGTGCGAATCAAACTACGAGTAGCCAACGGACGTTGGAAGTAAATAGCCAAGGCCGACATCTGACCCTTGATAGTCCCCAAAGCCAAGGGCTGCTTAACCCCTTTTTGCAAAAAGGCCAGAACCCTATCGAAAAAGAGCAAGGGTGCTGCTGCAGAGATTCACTTCATGAAATGTACGATTTCCACGTACGATGATAGATCCTCCTAGAGGTCGATTCCCTGGCGTTCAAAAAAGGGTAGGAATGAATGAATCAGAGAGACCTCCATCCCTCAACACCTTGCTTTCAACAGCCAAGCCGTTAAAAAACAGTAACCGTAAAGCAGGATGAAAGATCAGTCCTGAGATAGAGGATAGGAAGACGCCATGGAGGATCCACGACCATTTTTACCAGTTCTGCGTACCAAGTCCGCCGAGGCCAGTCTGGAGCCACCAGAATGCCTTCCATCGCCACCCCCCGGCCAAGAAACCTCGGCAGAACGGGGAGGGAAGGCATACAACAGGAGATACTGACCCCCAAGGAGCCACCAGAGCGTCTGGTGTCAGCTAGAGGATCCCAAGACCTGGCCACAAACCTCTGAACTTTCCTGTTGAGGCGAGATGCGAACAGATCCACCTCTGGAGTCCCCCACCAGACACAGGAGATGAAACGCCTCTGGATTCTGGGACCACTCCCCCTGATTCAACACCTGACGACTCAGCAAGGAGTATTATCTCCAAGGGTTAGAAAGGCTGGATTCATCTCTTTTTCATGGATAGTGTAGGACCCACTGATAATGGGGTACTTTGACGCAGTAGTGGGCTTGAGCACGATATGGCCATATGGTGGGACCAAACCCCCATTTTTATTTATGGACTCTCTTCAGATTTGGTAGTAATTTCTTTTGCATTTGCGCGCTATTCTTTTTTAATATACATGACTCAGGTAATCTGCTTGCCAATTCTCCACACCCGGGAAGTGGACCGCGGAAAGAGCTGGAACATTGTGTTCCGCCCATACCAGAATCTCGGCCACCTCCTTGGCCACCAGGGCACTCCTGGTGCCCCCCCCAATAAATGATGTAAGCCATGGCTGTGGCATTGTCCGAATGGACCAGAACCAGAGAGCCGAGTAGCCGACTTGTCCAGTGAAGCAGGCAGAGCTTGATCGCTCTCCGCTCCAGGATATTGATTGGCAAGGAAGACCATGTCGTCCAAGTTCCCTGGGCACAGAGCTTCCCCAGCACTCCACCCCAGCCTGACAGGCTGGCGTCCGTGGTGACCACCGTTCAAAACACCGGCAGGAAGTACTCAACCAATTCTTCTGGTCCAATGGCCGAGGATCTCTGTTCCATTTTGACAGAATCTCTTTCTGCAGCTGTCCGAGACTGAGCAAACGGACTGCTTGGAAGGTCGAGACCATCAGACCCAGGGCCCTCATGCAAGCCCGCAAGGAGGACTGATCAGCTTACATCAGCATCCTGACCACCCCTTGCAACTTCTGAAGCTTGTCCAAGGGAAGGAAGCCCCTCGCCAGAGCAGAGTCGTGGATCAGCCTCAGGATAGGTGACCCGCACAGAGCCAGGGCAGATTTGGCGACCTTGATCGTCCATCCGAATTCCTGAAGGGTCCGAATGGTGGAGACGTCGTCCAGCAGATCCAAATGGGAAACTGCTCGCAACAGGAGATCGTCCAGATACCCCACAATGGAGATACCTCGTTGACGCAACAGGGCCAGCACAGGAGCTAGGACCCAAGGGTAACACCACAAATTGAAAGTGCTCCTCTGCCACCGCAAAGCGGAGGAATCGCTAGTGTACCTCGAATATGGGGACGTGGAGATATGCATCTTTGAGATCGATGGAAGCCATAAAATCCCAGATTCAAAGATGCCACCACCGACCGAATTGGACTCCATTTGAAACTTCAGCACCCACACGAAGCGGTTGAGAGCCTTGAGGTCCAGGATTGGAAGCACTTGGTCCTCCTTTCTGGGCACAGTGAACAGGTTTGAATAGAAACCGAGAGCGTTCCTGTTGGAGAACCGGCACAATCACCCCTTGAGCCAGGAGATCTCGCACAGCCTCCCGCAGATCCTTCCAACGCTCCGGAGAACGGTGAAGATTTGACTGAAAGAAAGTGTCCCCTGGCCGGGACTGGAATCTTGTACCCGAAAAAAACAGTTCACAAACCCAATCGTCCTGAAAGAAGGAAGTCCAGGGTTCCTGAGAGTGCAGACGCCCCCCCCCCCCCACCCGAGCCGGGTGAGGGGGCCCATTCATGCTGAAGAGGACTTGTCTGCCGCACCGGACTGACCAGCGTTGGTCTTGCCCCAGGGCTATTTAGCACCTCCAGAAATTCTGAACGGCCTACCTTTTTCTTGCGCCCCAATGCATGAAAAAAACGTTTGCGAGCAGAAAAGGGAGGACCCCACTTAGACAGGGTGTCTTACCCTTGGAAGATTAAGAAAAGTACTCTTACCACCAGTCAGTCCCTTGATCAACTCATCCAATGAGTCACCAATTAACCTGTCTTCCAGAAAGGGGAGATCAGCTAAGGCCTTTTTACAAACTTGGTCAGCCGACCAGTTCTTTAACCAAACCATGCGCCTTAAAAACAATGCCCACGGCCGAGACCCTGGCCACCAGGGGAGCCGCATCCATATACGCATCATACAGGAACACCGGAGCCTGGATCACCTGGTCCAAAAGTTCCAGCTGTTGGAGGAACAGTCTCAGGGTCTAAAGACTGCCGCAACCCCCTAATCCATTCCGTCACCGTCTGTGAAACCAACACAAGACACAAAAAATGGTTTAAAAATGGAACCGGCCCGCACATGAAGATGGCGGGAAAGGAATTCCACCTGTCCACTGGATCTGTAAAAACTGGGGAATCCTCCACAGGCACAAGGGTAGATTTGTTCAATCTGGAAACAGGATGGTCCACTTTAGGTGGCACCGTCCAACGGTTTGAGACCTTTTCAGCAAAAGGATACTGGCGTTTAAAGCGTTTAGGCACCACTAACACGTGCTTAACACGCCATTGGTCATTTGCAATATTGTGAAAGGTGTAGAGAAGGGAAAACCTTGCCAGATTTCCGAGACTTTTGGGAGCCAAAAGCCAACCGCGTCCCTGCCGGTGTGGGCTCATGAGCACATTTTAAAGTATCCCGAACTGAAATAATCAGGGCTTCCACTAAAGTGCGTTCCCACGATGCAGCTGAAGATGACCGGTCCTCTTCACCGTCTGACTCAGAGGACAGCGACCCCTCAGGTAGGGGGGCGTCCCTATCAGCCTCTGACTCAGAGGACACCCCCATTCGGCTATCAACCTTTTTCATGACTAAATCAACTTTTGTCACTAGGCTTTTCAGGGCAGCTGAAATCGAGGCCATCGACTGCGACCTGGACTGTCTTAGGGTGATTTTTCAGTTTGGGACTCCATAGTGCAAATTGCAAAAAACGGAGTACTGTCGCTTTAGAGCGCCGATCGTCGTATCTACCAACCAACGCAGCGGTCTGCAGGGAACCCCTTTAAACCAAACTGATAGCAGAAAGTGTAAGGATATGCCCGCAGGGACCCCCAATACATTACCACATCAGACACACTTACTCCTGAAGCTACCACAGCATGGAGAGAAAAGCAGAAGTGACCTCTGGACAGCAGCAGGAAATGACCACACAGAAGTTATGTCGCCTGATAGGGAAACACTAGCAAGTATAGCACCAGGGCTACACAAAGATGGAGGCCCATAGAAAACAGGAAGCTGCAGGGAAAATGGCTGCCCCATACAAGTCTATAGGGGGGAAAAAAAATCTCATTGCCCACATCTAAGATGGCGGCGCCCACAGCGCACCATGCCGCTAGGGACCGACACATGAAGGCCTCAGGAACCACAAGAGGTACCAGCAAGCCCACGGGAACCATGTGACTCCCCCCATAGTGCCAGAGCACACCAGACCCCGCAGGGAGGGGGGAAGGACACACAGGGGGTACCGGGCAGACCAGGGGGATCTCTAGGGAGGCACAAATCCCATTATCCCCAGGGGAGGGCCCACATCTCCCAAGGCCAGCAGGGGCAAGAGGGGCACATTTACTTACCATTCCATGGAAAGTAAATGGGCTCCGCTCCGGGCAGACTGTCTCCCACCTGAAGTGGGGGTGCTGCCAGCCGATGGGTACGCTGTGACTCAGGGCGTTCCAGGTCCATGCGTCCCGGCGAGGCATCCGCTCACAGGCTCACCCCCCCTCAGGACCAGGGTGGCTAGGCCTAGGTTGGTACTATAACCTGCTTATGCTCGTAGGCCAGACTGGGGGGGGGGACCATAAGGATTTAGATTATCCAGTGCAAAGCCCAGCCGGCATCGTTGCTTGTAGATTTACCAGGAAAAATCTTCCATAAACACTAGCTAGCGAGTAAAGAGAAATAAAAGGAAAATATTCTGAAAAGAATAAAAAAACTGACCGGAGTCCCACCAAGAAACCTAGGTCCTACTCCTTCTCTAGGCAGACACAAACTGATGTGCTGGGTTGTGCAGTGAGGGTTTATACCTAAAGGGAAAGCCCCCTGGGCGTGTATTAAAATTTTACTGCCTAGACTACTGATGGGAGGAGCATAAACCCACTCAGCTCATGGAGAGGAGGCTGCATCTGTCGACGAACGATGGAGAAAAAAGTTTTATATAAACAGCTAATCATTGTAAGCACCTGATCGTAGTAAATTGTCTCAACACACTAACTGCTACCTCAGCAAGAGAGCTGGTTTTGAAAAACACACTTACAACAGATCACCAGGTGAAAAGAAAAAGGTCTGAAAAAAATAAAATGCAGCTATCACATCTAAGAATAGGTGAGCTGCAATACAATGCTTGCTTTAGGGCCTAATGCTGCTTTAACCACTTTAAGACCGGAGGATTTTCCTGCTTTAACATCCAGCCACTTTTTCAACTTGGCACTGCGCGACTTTACCGGCAATTGCGCGGTCATACAATGCTGTACCCAAATAAAATTTACATCCATTTTTCCCACAAACAGAGCTTTCTTTTGGTGGTATTTGATCAACTATGCGCTTTTCATTTTTTGCGATATATATATAAAAGAGCGAAAATTTTGCTACATTTTCTACTTTGACAGTTAAAAAATATCCAATATATAAAATTTCTGTCATATTTAGGCCAAAAAATATATTTTTCACATTCTGATATACAACATTCCCCAAAAAAATGTACAAATCAAAATTTAACATTTTAGGCATATTGGTTTTCTGCTACATATTTTTCGTAAAAAAAAAAAAAAAAACAATCACAATAAGCGTATTTTGATTGGTTTGCGCAACAGTTATCGTGTTTACTAACTACGGGAAAGATTTGTCATTTTTATTGTTTATTTTTTTACTAGTAATGGCGGCGATCTGCGATTTTCTAGCAGGACTGCGACATTGCGGCGGACAGATCGGACCTCTGACATTTGACACTTTTGGGGGGACCAGTGACATTACTACAGTAATCAGTGCTATAAATCTGCACGGTTACTGTAATGACACTGGCAGGGAAGGGGTTAACACTGTTGGTGATCAAAGGGTTAAATGTATGCCTCAGGCTTCCTGACGTGTGTGGGGGGAGGGGGTTGTGCGACAGACACAGATCGCAGGTTCAGATAGGCTGAATCCTGTGATCTGTGCCTGCCCGTCACAGAGGAGATTCGCCCGCTTTGTTTACACAAGCGGGCGGATTTCCTCAGTCTTTCCCCGACGACCGGGGGTAGAGAGGCGGTGATCACCGCCTCTCCTCCCATGGCTCGACTCCCGCTGTGTCCAAACACAGCGGGCGCATGCCGCCGAGAGAGGGAGGTATCTGGCGTCGTAGGTCTTTGTCGCCAGACTCAGCCAAGCCGCTCTGCTGCAGTAGCAGCAACGTGAGCGGTCGGCAAGTGGTAAAGGTCTGCCCCATTTCATCTCGATCTCCACACCATTTTCTCTACCAAATGCCAGAGCCTCTACTGCCTTCCAAAGTATCCGACAGCTGATTCTCAGAGGAAGTGGGTTAAGTGCAGAAATGTGCACGGCTTAATTTAAACTTGGAGAGAATTCAAGGGCCTACCAACAGCCTGGGCTCCACAGGGATCAACTAAAAGACTAAGGCTTTGTTCACACAATACATGCATGAAAACCGATGGCCAAAACCATGCAGATTTCACTAGCAGGGACACGTTTACATCCGTTTTTGGCACGTTTCAGTGGTTTTTTTATGCACGTTGACATCAGTTTTCATGCTCGTCTTATGTGCCCTGTTCACACCACAATGTTGAATTCCAATCATTTTTTTCTGCTTAGAAAACTGCATACACGCATTGCAGATTCATGCACAGAAAAAAACCCACACATGATACTGGTGCTGTACTGTGAACAGGGCACAAAGAACAATTGTTTTCTTTGATCCCTTGCAGGAGTGTAGAAAAACTGATGTCTCTGCACAGTGGTGTGAACGAGGCCTAGCTGTTATTCAGATACCATAAATTGCCTAAAGCTCAGCACTGCAGATATTGTAGTTACTTTAGACACAGGGCACAATGGGCACTTGAACAAAATCAGTAAATACTGTATAATACAATTACACTGTCCTGCCTCAATGGTAAAGGTAACATGTCCAAGATCTGACATAACTTACACAATAAGGCCTGTGGGTCAGCGGTCACATTTATTCTCTGCAAAATTCTCATCACTTCCTGTGCAGGTGATAACATTACGCTCTTTGTTCACTGAAAACACATGGTCATTAACCAATCTACACTTCCTGAGAGCAAACACCTTTCAGCTCCACTACATGAATATACAAGTCATATCTCAGCAACAGAGTCACGTCAGGATTATAGTCCAACACCCAGCGCCAGATTAAAAAGCCTCAGTAACAGCTCACGTAAACCAACAATCACATGCTAGTCATGCAAGATGAGCTTATTCTCCTCCACTTCACCTATTTGAGGCATTGATTCATCTAGCTGGATTACTGTTTTGAGGAGAAACTAACCTGCAGATGGAAAAAAAAAAAGTGCCCCTCACTATGCTACAGCAGCAGGTAAGCTTTACTAATGCTTACATTACTTACATGAACCGTTCTAGAATTAAAAAAAAAAAATATGGGGATTACTTAATAAAAAGTAAAGAGGAAACCTGATGCAACAACTTTTATTTAACCACTTACGCAAACAAATGTACCTGCAGGCATCAACCCAGTACTGTTTAGAGCCGTTGGTTGGCTTTCTAATAACAGACATGGCTCAGAAGCAGCTAGGCCATTATCACAGGGAGCGGGAGGTCCCCCTCACTCTGCTCTGCCCAGATCTCCTGACCTGAGCGACCAGCCAGCATGTCTGCTGGCTGGTAAGAGTCCCGAACAAACCCGGATTCGGCTTCAATCTTGTCTCTGATGAAGTAACCCGGAAGTGGCATCCCGATTTAAAAAAAAAAAAAGTGAGCATATTCAAAAATGCAGATTCTTTTGACGTTTTGAATACTTAAGTACAGTGGAGGGATTTGGGGTCTTTTAGACCCAAGATCCCTCCATAGAGAGTACCTGTCACTGCCTATTACTGTCACAAGGGATGTTTACATTCATTGTGACAGCAATAAAAGTGATCAGCTTGATCAGTGATAACATTTTTTTAAAGTGACCCCGTCCTCGTGAGCTCTCTCAACAAAGAAAACGCATACGCAAGTCGCGTCCGCAAATGTAAACGGTGTATCAAATCACACGTGAGGTATCGCTGCAATCGTCGAGAGTAATAATTCTAGCAAAAAGGTACCTCTAACTTTGAACTGGTAATCGCAAATTTTTAAAGAGTTGCCTATGAAGATTTTTTTTAGCAACCGTAGTTTGCGCAATTTTAAACCGTAACATGTTGGGTATTTTACACGGCGTGACATTTTCACAATATACAAAAAAAAATGGGCTAACTTTACTGTAGTTTCTTTAATTCAGAAAAGTGTATTTTTTTCTACAAAAAAAAAAAAAATGGATTTTTGTAAAATCTTACCGTAAAATCCTTTTCTCTTAGCTCATCGACAGACGTAGTCCTCGGTGATACACCACCTTCGGGTTATGTTACCTCCGCAGGAGCAGGACTAGACAGGAAATTAAAAGGCTCTGGCCACACCCTAGGGGCAGTCCCAGAGGGTATATCCTCTCTCTCTCTGCCTCAGCAAATCAGTTATGTGAAAAAGCAGTGCTTAGAGAATTTAACCCAACCCAACTCCAAAACAGAGGGGCGGGGACTACGTCTGTCGATGAGCTAAGAGAAAAGGATTTTACGGTAAGATTTTACAAAAATCCATTTTTCTCTAGCGCTCATCGACAGACGTAGTCCTCGGTGATACACCACCTTCGGGACGTCCCAGAGCAGTATCACAACTGAGGGGTGGGAAAATGGAAATCAAATCCCAATCTAGAAGGCCCAACCGGTGCCAACTAGAAGTTTACAATGCTCATCCTTAATGATGAGACTCAACCAAAAAAAGAGAAAACAATTTTTTTTTTTTTCAAACAGAAAAAAACCCTCGAGGTAGACCACCGGTCTCCTCAAATTGCGGCCTGCAAAACCTTGCGGCCAAATGAGGCATCCGCCGATGCCGTCACATCAATTTTATAAAATTTTGTAAAGGTATGTACCGACGACCAGGTGGCCGCCTTACATACCTGGACCGCTGACGCCTGATGGCGAAAGGCCCAGGAAGTACTGAGCGCTCGAGTGGAGTGCGCCCTAACAGGGAACGGAGGACTCTGACCCTTAATAGAATAAGCCTGTACCACCGTTTGTCTAATCCATTTGGCAATGGTCGCGGCAGATGCAGGCAAACCCTTTCTGGGGCCATCCGTGATCACAAAAAGTGAATCCGTCTTACGGAATGATTCCGTAGCTTTCAGGTATACCCTGATTGCCCGAACCACATCTAAGGAATGCAACGCATGTTCCCGATGATGCTTGGGCTGAGGACACAAGGAAGGTAGTACAATATCTTCATTCAGATGAAAATCTGAAACCACCTTGGGAAGAAAAGATGGCTTAGGATGAAGTACTACCTTATCCCTATGAATCACTAGGTATGGTGACTGGCATGATAATGCAGCCAGTTCTGACACCCTGCGAGCAGAAGTAATAGCCACCAAGAAGGCCACCTTCTGGGATAGAGTAAGCAAGGGAATCTCCCTGATGTTTTCAAAGGGAGGTTTCTGTAGAACCGACAAAACCAAATTAAGATCCCAGGGCGGTAAGGGCGCGCGGACTGGAGGAGCCAGGTGCCGCACCCCCTGGATGAAATTCCGCACCAAGGATTTGGTAGCTAAAGGCTTCTGAAAGAAGATTGCTAATGCTGAAACTTGACCCTTGATGGTGCTCAAGGCTAGCTTCTGCTCAACCCCTTGTTGCAAAAAGGCCAATATTCGAGTCACCGAATAGGTACGTGGAGGAAATCCTAAAGATTCGCACCACGCAATATAAGTCTTCCATGTGTGATAATAGACTTTGCTGGAAGTCACTTTCCTTGCTTTAATAAGGGTAGGAATGACTGAAGTAGACAAACCTCTGTCCTTCAGTACTTGGGTCTCAATGGCCAGGCCATTAAAACCAGTGACTGTAAAGCACGAAGGTAAATTGGTCCTTGAGACCACAGACACTCCCTGAGACGAAGTTCCCACGGAACGTCTGCGACTAACATGTCCAAGTCGGCCAGGCCGGCTTGAGGAGGCCAGCCTAGAATTTCTAGGACCACTGGCGCTGATAGGATCTGAACCAGGCGTCCCTAGAGCTATCTGGCCCCGACCATCCGAGAAAGTCTGGTCGTTTTCTGTTCCCACGCATTTATCAGATACCTGATAGTTATCAGGAAAGGTGATCTTTTCTGGTTGAACCTCAGGGACCGAAGTCACCCGACTAGAGGCTACTTGGCCTATCTGGTCAACCAGATCCGATTCCTGTGAGGTATCGGGACTAATCTTAGGAAAAGGTAAAGGAAAAGATCTTTTCAGGGAACGGTAACTACCGCTTCCTGTGGTACTTAAATGTTGGAAGGGAAGAATCGCACCGGTAGTAGTGGTTGATGCTCGATCTAATGTCCTGAATACCGGTGATGATTTCATCTAGGTTGGCTCCAAATAGACGATTCCCCTGAAAGGGGAGATTGGTCAAGGTCTTTTTGGAACCTAGGTCAGCTGACCAGCATTTTAACCACAGCACACGTCTGAGGATCACTGCTAACTTAGATGCATGCCCTAATAGGGGAGTAGTGTCCAAGGCTGCGTCACAGATAAACCGTAGCCCTTGTATGATCTGTTCCATCAAATCAGATGTCTCCTGGGGAATATCTTTTCCCCTAAGATCTTGGCGTACCATTTTTGCCCATTCCGTAAGTGTCTGGGAAACTAGACCAATAACGATTACTGGTCTAAATGCTGACCCTATCAGAGAAAAGATAGTGCGGGACTCTGCTTCTATCTTTCGATCCACCGGATCCTTAAAGGACGAAGTGTCCTCCACTGGAATAACCGTGGCTTTATTCAGCCTGGAAATAGGCGGATCCACGACTGGTGGAACCGTCCATTTCTTAATGATGGATTCCTCAAACGGATAGCGTCTAGCAATACGCTTGGAAATAGTAAAGGTACGTTTAGAATGCTCCCATTCTCCTTTAATCTGATTACCAAAACATTTAGGTACAGGAAAAGCCTTCGCCGTCTTGATGGGCTTATTAGTCCCAAAAGGCCTCTCTGTTTCAGTTGCCTCTGCCGGTAAAGCCTCAAGTTTTAAGGTTTCTTGAACTGCCACAACTAGTGCGTCCACCAATGCTTCTTCCTGAATTATAGCAAGAGAAGAAGCGTCCTCCTCACTGTCTGAGGGGGTTTTACCTGGGATAACAGCCCTTGCAGAGGAACCTGCAACTGCCGTGACCATCTCTGAATCTGAGTCAGAGGTGTCAGATGGTATAGGGGTAGGCGGGGGTCGCTTCCTTGACCCCCGTCCCTGACAGGCCGCCTCCACCCGAGCCACCATAGACTCCAAAATTGCTGTAAATGACTCTATACTCTGTGCACCGGCGGGTCCCGAGGCCCCCTCGAGGGAAACAGGTGGGGGAATATGTGTGGCAGGGTCCATAATAACTCCAGTTACTTCCTGGATAATATAATTCAAAAGTAAAGAAAAAAACTTTTTTTTTTTTTTTTTTTCCTTTTCTGACCCCCAGCGCCACAAAAAAGCCCCTTAGTGTTACCTGCTTAGGGATCCCTATCGATCGAGAGAGAGAGAGATAGACCCCCAGGCTCACCACTTGATGCTCAGAGTTAAACTGCAACAGCTTACAGCGCTGTTTTGACAAACAGGAAGTCTTTTGGCTGGCTGCCCAGGAAGAAAGGAGGCGGCTCCGCCCCTCTGCACGCCTTCCGGCGCCTCCCCCAAGCTCCACGAGGTGTAGGATCACCTCAAACATGGCCGCCCCCATGCTGGAGACACGAGGCTACGCCAAAATGGCGGCTCGTGCGATCCAGCAAAAAAAATGGCGGCGGCCTAAACTGAATAGCGGTGTGCTGCAGGGCACACAACACTCTATCTGCATGGGGATATGGCGTGGTTGGCGGTACCGGCCCTGGCGGACCGCGTGGCCGTTCGGGAGGCCTGCTAATAGCTGGAGATCTGATTTGGAAGGCAGTCTATATGTCCGTGGCTTCTGACTGGTAGGTAGCTTATACTTAACCCATAAGATTCCCAGAATGCCACAGATTACATCTTTAAAACATGTATACAATAGATTGTTAGCTCCCAAGCCAAGCCTCCTGGCTTTTGCACACATAAATCACACTCAAAGTAGGAGGATTTGTGACATGTTATAGGATAGAAAGGACTCTTTCTTACCATACAGAGAGGGGCCCGCGTTCACCACAAAACCCGTCAGGGAAAAAGGGGGAACATACTACTCACCATACCGGAACCAGGCGGGCACCAACTCCTGACAGTACCCCTCTCCACCGGGGCGGGAGGGCTGTCGACCGATACGGACGCCGTGACTCATGGTCTTTGGCGTTTCGGCGAGACGTTTAACTCGCGTGGACAGTCCTTTAATGGGACTTTGTCGCGGCCGACCCAGCGCGGAGCTATGGCCTGCACGCGCTCGTAGGCTGAACTGGGGTGACCACCGGATCTCAACATCCAGCCCGTCGCCCAGTTCAGCTTTCTTGCTTGAAGATCTCACAGGAACACTGGAGAAAAAAGCTGTCTAAAAAAATCCTTTAAGAAAAAATTCTTGCCAGGACCTAAGATCCCAGCAAGGTGTCTAGGTCCTTACTCCTAACTAGACAGAAAATAACTGATTTGCTGAGGCAGAGAGAGAGAGGATATACCCTCTGGGACTGCCCCTAGGGTGTGGCCAGAGCCTTTTAATTTCCTGTCTAGTCCTGCTCCTGCGGAGGTAACATAACCCGAAGGTGGTGTATCACCGAGGACTACGTCTGTCGATGAGCGCTAGAGAAATGGGGATTTTTGACTGTTAAATCCATTTCTCTGATGTTCATTGATTGACACCGCTCCTGATCTTAACCATTGGGTTATACTGCCCCCTACAGGAGTACACTAGGCAGAAAAAAAATCTGGCTATGCCTATGGGCAGTCCCAGTGGGTGGGTATACTCCCTCTCTCTGCTATAGGTACTCAGTTTTGTTACAAGCAGTGTCAGAGAAAATACAACTCCACAGAGGGGTGGATGCTGGGTCAGTCAATGAACATCAGAGAAATTGATTTTATGATAAGTTAAAAATCCAATTTTTTCTTTCATTCATTGATGGACACTCCTGATATTCATAACCATTGGGACGTTCCAAAGCAGTGTTAAACATGAGGGGTTGGAGCAGCATAAAATTCCCAAGGCTAAAAACAGTAGCCAACCAGGCAACAGGGGCTCAACCAAAAATGAAAAAACTGAATTTTTGTAAAATCTTACCTGTAAAATTCCTTTCTCCGAGTCCTCCGACAGTCGCCGCCCCTTCATATTCGTCACCAATGGGTTATTAACCTTTGCTCCGTAGGAGTGGCTAGACAACAGAATATGTTAATATCAAAGCTTTTAGCATACCCCACCCCCAGGGGGTGGTCCCCTCAGTCAATACCCTCCTGCTTCCTGCATTCCAACCTCAGTTTCAGTAGCATAGCAGTAGAGTACATAAACAAAACCCCAAAAGAGGGGCGGGGGCGGCGACTGTCGGAGGACTCAGAGAAAGGAATTTTACAGGTAAGATTTTACAAAAATTCCGTTTTCTCTTACGTCCTCCGACAGTCGCCGCCCCTTCATATTCGTCACCAATGGGACGTCCCAAAGCAGTGTAGACATGAGGGGTGGGAAAAAAAGCAGCCGCGCCTAAGGCAACGCAATACCCACATCAGAGAAAGGAACCTTACCAAAGGAAGGAAACCAACTGGGCAACATGAAAAAAACTTGCTCAACAGGAGCAACAACCCAGGAAAGAACAAGTAACCCAGGGGTAAAAATACCCCAACAGCCAAGGACCCAAACCAGGGACCATAAGGCACTGCCGCACTAAGAACTTTGCGGCCAAAGGAAGCATCTGCCGATGCCTGAACATCCACCTTGTAGAATTTTGAAAAGGTGTGAACGGACGACCAAGTCGCCGCCTTACACACCTGGGCCACAGAAGCCCGATGATGACAGGCCCAAGACGCACTCAGAGATCTTGTAGAGTGCGCCTTCACAGGCATGGGGGGAATTTTCCCCTTCAAAGCATAGGCCTGTTCAATGGTCTGTCTGATCCATTTGGCGATGGTAGAAGCAGACGCCGCCATGCCCTTCCGAGGTCCCTCTGGAAGGACAAAGAATCCGTCTTGCGAAAGGAATCAGTCGATGACAGGTAAACCCTGATCGCCCGAACAACATCCAAGGAATGCAAAGCCACCTCCTTTGGATGTTTAGGCTTTGCGCAAAGCGAAGGCAGAACAATGTCCTCATTGAGGTGAAATTCCGAGATCCTCTTCGGAAGGAAAGACGGGTTAGGACGCAAGACCACCTTATCCAAATGAACCACCAAATACGGAGATCTGCAGGACAAGGCAGCCAGCTCCGACACCCTACGAGCCGAGGTGATTGCCACCAAAAAGGCGACCTTCTTGGACAACAGACAACGAGATCTCCCTGATTTTTTCAAAGGGAGCATGTTGCAACACGGACAGAACAAGATTCAAGTCCCATGGAGGCAAAGGCTCCCTCCTAGGAGGGACCAGATGCCGCACCCCTTGAACAAAGGTGCCAACTAAAGAATTAGACGCCACAGGGCGCTGAAAGAACGGCCAGAGCAGAAATCTGACCCTTAATCGTGGCCAACGCCAAACGCTGGTCCACGCCCGTTTGAAGAAAAGCCAACACCCTTGATACCGAGTATGAACGAGGGGAATACCCCCTGGACTCACACCAGGCAAAATAGGCCTTCCAAGTACGGTAGTAAACCTTCCCCGAAGAGGACTTTCTAGCCTTAATCAAGGTGTGAATGACCTCAGGGGATAGACCCCTATCCTTCAGGATCTGGGTTTCAACAGCCAGGCCGTCAAAGCCAGCGACTGTAAAGCAGGATGAAATATCGGCCCTTGAGACAGGAGATCGGCTCGAAGAGGCAGACGCCACGGAGCGTCGACCGCCAGATTCACGAGGTCTGCGTACTAAGACCGGCGAGGCCAGTCTGGTGCCACCAGAATCACCGTTTTCGGTTCCGAGGCCAACCTCCGAAGGAACCTGGACAGCAGCTGAATCGGTGGAAAGGCATACATCAGACGATACTGATGCCAGGGCGCCACCAACGCATCTGAGGCGTCTGCCCGAGGATCGCGCGTTCTTGCCACGAACCTTTCCACCTTGTTGTTCAGACGAGACGCGAACAGGTCCACATCTAGGGACCCCCACTTCGCACAACATCCGAAAGACATCCGGGTGAAGGGACCATTCTCCCTGGTCCAGGGTCTGGCGGCTCAGATAATCCGCCTGCCAGTTTTCCACCCCCGGAATGTGAACAGCAGATATCGCCGGGACGTGCGTCTCGGCCCAAGACAGAATGTCGGCTACTTCCCGAGCCGCTCGGGCACTCCTGGTGCCCCCTTGGTGGTTTATGTAGGCCACCGCTGTGGCATTGTCCGTCTGCACCCGAACCGGACGGCCCTGCAGCCTGTCCGACCAACGCCGAAGGCAGAGATTTATTGCTCGCAATTCCAGAAGGTTGATCGGAAGGGAGGACTCCTCCTCCGACCAAGTTCCCTGGGCAGACAGAACGCCCAGAACACCACCCCAGCCCGACAGGCTGGCATCCGTGGTGATCACAGTCCACGAGCAAGGGCGAAAGGACTTGCCCCCCGACACCGCCGGGGACTGGAGCCACCACAGAAGGTCTCTTCTGGTGCGATGACTCAACGAAATCTGGAGATCCAGAGATTGCGGTCGTCTGTCCCACCTGGCCAGAATCTCCCTTTGGAGACCCCGCGTGTGAAACTGGGCAAAGGGTATCGCCTCGAAAGCCGAGACCATCAGTCCCAGACACCTCATGCACGTCCGGAGGGACGAACACTGAACGTCCCTGAGGGACCAGACTTCTTCTTGAAGCTTCTGGAGTTTGTCTTCCGGCAGGAAGACCTTCGCCTGAAGAGAGTCCAGGATCATTCCCAGGTAAGGGAGACGAACCGACGGACACAGCGTCGACTTTGGAAAATTTATCGTCCAACCGAACTCTTGCAGAGTCTGCATCGTGACGGACAGGTCGTTCACCAGGCCCTGACTGGTCGCACACAAAATCGTCACAAAAAAATGGCGGACCGCAGTAGCGGCCGCCGCACAGTATGCCCACAACATGTCTTACACAAGCATGTCCTTCACAGCACAAAGCATGTCACACAGCCTGTTACACAGAGCAGAGCAGGAGAGCCCCCCCCCCCCCCCCCCTGCAGCCCACAGAGAGCAGCTATACTGACAGGGAGCTCAGCATTATGCACAGACATGCAGGGTCCCACAGTCCCAGACTGACACCCAAGACAGACAGGTCCCCACACAGAAATACACTTACCATCCGGATGGCGTGGGGAGCCTGCACAAGCGATCAAACCGCTGCACCAAGGACAGGGAGAGTCGCAGCCAGGATGCAGTGGAATTGCGGTGCAAAACCGCATGGCGTCCAGTGAGGTAGCCACCTCACCGCAGCATCCCTGCAGCGGACAGGGATGGGTCGTTCATATTTGCCGGGGAAACCTAGCTGAACGCTCGATGGCAGGCTGGGAAGCCACTGGCCCTGAACCCCGGATAACCAGGGAGGCCAGCCCGAGACCCAGCACCGCACGATCAAAATCAAAAAGAGAGAAGAAGCTGAGGCTGAAAAGCCCCAGCACAGGAAACGTCTAACCTACTCCTGAGCTAGACAAATGAAACTGAGGTTGGAATGCAGGAAGCAGGAGGGTATTGACTGAGGGGACCACCCCCTGGGGGTGGGGTATGCTAAAAGCTTTGATATTAACATTCTGTTGTCTAGCCACTCCTACGGAGCAAAGGTCAATAACCCATTGGTGACGAATATGAAGGGGCGGCGACTGTCGGAGGACGTAAGAGAAAACAATACACCCTCAAGGAAAACCAAGTCCTCTAAACAGTATACTGCAAAACCTTGCGGCCAAAAAGAGGCATCTGCAGATGCCAACACTTCCACTTTATAGAACTTTGTGAAAGTGTGCACCGACGTCCAGGTGGCCCCCTTTTAACCTGTGTCACTGACCCCTGATGACGGAAGGCGCAGGAGGCACTGAGCATCCAAGTAGAGTGCGCCTTGGTAGGGAAAGGAAGAACCACACCCCTGATGGAATAGGTTTGAATCACTGTCGGTCTGATTATCAGGGAAAGGTCGCAGAGGAAGTGGACAACCCTGTCCGAGACCCATCTGTAAGCACAAATAGTGAGTCTGACTTCCTAAAAAAAAGACTTCATAGCTGCCAGGTACACCCTAATTGCCAAACCACATCCAAGGCATGCAAGGCAATTTCCTTAGGATGTTTTGGCCAGGGACACAGGGAAGGTAACACAATGTCTTCATTCAAATAGAAATTAGAGACAACCTTTGGAAGGAATGACGGACAGGGGTGAAGAACCACCTTATCCCTGTGAACCAGGAAGGTAAACGCCAGGAAAACACCGCCAGTCAACACAATGTCTTCATTCCCACCTTCTGAGACAGCCTAAATAAGGGAATCTCCTGAAGCTTCTCAAAGGTAAAAACTTATGGAGGATCAAAAGCACCAAATTGAGGTCCCAATTTGGCGTACCAATCCCGGCGAGGCCAGTACAGGGCCACTAAGATGACCGGAATTCCTTCTGCCTCGATCCTGCGTAGAAGTCTTGGCAGAAGCTTGAGAGGAGGGAAGGCGTAAATCAGACGATACTGACCCCATGGGCCACTAGCCCGTCTGTGGTGTCCGCCAGAGGATCTCATGACTGTGCCACGAACCTCTGCACCTTTCTTTTGAGCCGAAATGCCCACAGATCCACCTCGGGGATGCCCCACAAGAGACAACTGATGAAACCCCTCCGGATGAAGGGACCACTCCCCTTGGTTCAACGTTTGCGCACTGAGGTAATCCGCCTCCAAGTTTTCCACCCCAGGAATATGTACAGCGAATTTGGCTGGAACTGTCTGCCCACCTGAGAATACCGGCTACCTCCAGAGCCGCCAGGACACTTCTTGTGCCCCCTTGGTGATTGACATAAGCCACGGCTGTGGCATTGTCTGATTGAATGCGCACTGGACATCCTTGGAGATGATCCAGCCAATGTTCCAGGCACAGTCAGACCGCTCGGAGCTTCAGGATATTGATCAGTAGTCTGGACCCTTTCAGGGTTCAGAGCCCCTTGAGGAGAATTTCTGACAATGCCTCCACACCCAGACAGGCTGGCATCCATGGTGACCACCGTCCAATACAAGGGGAGGAAGTATTTGCCCTGATGGAGCACAAAGCCCCCAGATCAGGGACCCTTTCGCACCCCGGCTAAGCTGGATTTGGTTGTCCAGAGATTGCAGAGTCTTGTCCCATTTGATCAGAATCTCCCGTGCAGAGACCTCATATGGAACTGTGCAAATGGGACCGCCTCGAAGGTAGACGCCATCAGGCCCAGCACTCACATGCAAATCTGGAGGAATGACCATCTGATGGACAGTAGGAGGCAAATTGCAGTCAGACTTAGTATAGTTTCCTTCCTCAGGGTCCGTATGGAGAGCCCCAGGTTTTCCACCAGTGCAGCAAGGTGGTTGTTCAAGTAGCCCAGGACCGCGATCGCCTGCTGATGTAACAATGCTAGCACCGGGGAAAACATTTTTGTGAAGACCCGAGGAACAGAGAAAAGACCAAAGGGTAACGCCACAAACTGACAATGCTCCTCTCCCACGGCAAAGCGGAGGTAGCGCTGGTGACCGACACATTGGAATGTGAAGGTAAGCGTCCTTGATGTCGATGGAGGCAAGAAAATCCCCCTGATGCAGGGAAGCTATCACCATGCGAACAGACCATTATGAACTTCTGCACCTGCACAAGCAGTTCAGCACCTTGAGGTCCATGACTGGTCACACCTTGCCTTCCTTTCTGGGGACTGTAAACCGGTTTAAGTAAACCTCTGAAAACGCTCCGAAGTCAGAACCGCGACAATTACCCCTTGAAGTAAAAGGTCTTGCATCGCCCCAAACAGAACCTGTAAGCGGACCAGGGGACAGTCGCACATTGGAAGGAAAGAACCTTTCTGGAGTGTAATAACGAAACGCGATCTTGTAGCTGGACTGTAGGACTTCATGGACCCACTTGTCTTGTACCGGGGAAGTCCACGGGTCCAGAAACCAGCGAAGAAGTCCCACCAAGGAAACGGGTGAGAGGGGGGAGGGAGGAGAAAACGGGTGAGAGGGGGGGAGGGAGGAGGAAACGGGTGAGAGGGGGGGAGGGAGGAGGAAACGGGTGAGAGGGGGGGAGGGAGGAGGAAATGGGTGAGAGGGGGGGAGGGAGGAGGAAACGGGTGAGAGGGGGGAGGGAAGAGGAAACGGGTGAGAGGGGGGAGGGTAGAGGAAACGGGTGAGAGGGGGGAGGGAAGAGGAAACGGGTGAGATGGGGGAGGGAAGAGGAAACGGGTGAGAGGGGGGAGGGAAGAGGAAACGGGTGAGAGGAGGGAGGGAAGAGGAAACGGGTGAGAGGGGGGAGGGAGGGCTGAGACTCGTGCCTGGAACCCAGTCCTATGCAACCTCGTGAGGCGTTTTAACTCACAGGCCAGCCCGTGTCCAGTGGGGCCATGTCACAGGTGATCTGAGGTCTGCGCGCGCTCGCTGGCCAGACTGGGGTGACCACTGGAACTAGATTTTTCAGCCAGTCGCCCAGTCCAGCAGTCGATTGTAGATCTCACAGGAAAAAAAAAAACAGGAGAAAACATTTCTATCTAAAATTTCCCAGCAAGGAACTAGGTCCTGACTAGGCAGGAAAAAAAAAACTGGAGTACCTACAGCAAGGAGAGGAAGTATACCCCCCTGGGACTGACCATAGGCACAGCCAGATTATTTTCCTGCCTTGTGTCCTACTCCTGTAGGGGGCAGTATAACCTAATGGTTATGAATATCAGGGGCTGTGTCCACCAAAGAACAAAAGAGAAAATACAGATTATAACTTGTAAACGACATGTATCAGAAATAGGCTTGGTCCTTAAGTGGTTAAACTACTAAAGAATCTGGCTACTATGGGCAACAGACTTGCATCTTGTCCAGGGTTAGATAAGTTCCAGTTGCCATTGCAACTGAAACTCTCTAGAGACTAGGTGAGTAGTGCTACTAGCCTGTGCCTCTCTCATTCATTTACATTCTACCGAGTGTCTCTAGGTGCTTTTGTGACCACCATTCACGCCCTATTTCCATTGCACACAACAATGGCTCTTGGGTGTGGGTACCAAGGTTCCATCTATTCAGCCTCTCTTTTCTTCCAGGGAAGTAGTGACCGCAGCTACAGGTCTGCACTCCAATTTCACCCCCAAAATCACATCTTCATAATACCATCATTATACCCTGTGCCACCCCCCCCCCCAAATCATATAATTTACTGTGGCTTTGTTGTAAACTCAAGGGCTCAGTACCATATATTTTTACTGATTAATGCAGGCTTAAAGCAAGGGCACAGAGCTAATTGTTCTTCATGTGCCCTGCTCACGGCATACAAGTATGTGTGTAAACCTGGTAATGCATTAAAACCATACACAACACACAAGCAGGCATGCATTATGCGGTGCATAGCCCGCCTACACTGGTGTGGATGACCCCTAACTGTTGCTTTAGTATGCATCTTTCAGCAGGGTGAGATCTGTCCAGGCCTGATCTAGTTACTACACCTTTAGACATCCGTGAATGAAAAATTGACTGTTACATGCAAAATAAGTGTCTTCAATTGATCAAATGAAAGAAAGTGCATATTATCAGATACTAGAGGTTCCCCAAAAAATCATGAGATGGTTAAAGGCTGCACACAAAAATAAACCTTTATCATAGCTACCTGCTCTGTCAGCTTTTAGTGTGTCCCAGACGTTGCAGTTAAAATCATCGTATCCGGCTAAGAGGAGGCGTCCACTCTTGGAGAATGCTACTGAAGTAATGCCACAGATTATGTTGTCATGGGAATAGACCATCAGTTCCTGGTCTGCACGGAGGTCAAAAAGCCTGCAGGTGGCATCATCTGAGCCAGTGGCAAAAGCATTACCATTGGGGAAGAACTGGGAAGGGAAAAAAAAAAAAAAAATGTTTTACATTGCAGTTCATACAAGTATAAAACAGGCAATAAGAAATCGTGAACTCAAGATTTAGGCAAAGGTCTAGTAAATACTTAGAGCATTGTGACCACCGCCAAGAATCCAGTGCCAGGCCTAGCAGACAATTGCCTGACCTGAATGCTGCCATAATAAAAAGTCATGGTTACGCATGCCAAGCTCATGTCAAGCTCAATGGTCATTCAGCATTACATAACCAACTGCTAATTCCTCCAAAAGCTAACCTCAGAGACCCACCATTGTATTATGTAAAGAACGTGTGGTCATAAAAAACAAACAAAAGCTCCTGTCCCTTTAAGACATAATATAAAGCATAGTGTGTTACAATGTCAGCTGGGCCTTTCCATGTTGTACAAAAGCTGGCTGATTCTGCCTGTTCTTGTGTTCCTCTATGTACTGACCATGGTAATCATGGCTGGATTACATGGCTCCGTCATCCTGCTCTCTTGCTCAGCATCTCTGCATCTTCCCTTCCCTCCCTGTCGTCATTTCCAGTGTCTTGTGTGGGAACTGTTAAGCAGATCTCCTCCATGCCCCTCCCACCTCGAGTAATACTATTCTCTGCAGCTGCACCACTGCTTATAAACACAACCATGAATTACTTTTATCCTCTGTTTTAGGTCCATGTTTGGTCCTGCATTCACACGCGATGCGTATCCACTGCGGGCTCCCGCATCGCATTCAACTCGCAGGCAGTTCACACTGCCATACGCGAATCGCTGGGGGCATCAATACAATGTTAACACCCAGATCAGTCTGCATATCGCAGTGCGAACTGTCAGTTCGGACATGAATTGGATCACATAGGTGTGAACACCCATGCGATCAGATTCTGGTGCGGACCAAAAAAAAAAAAAAAAAAAAGGGTCCTGTGCGAGTTGTGCCCGAATGAGATGCGAATTCAGCCATACAGTCTGTATGGCTGAACTCGCATTGCACAGACAATACATGTGATTTGCAGAGCAGTGCACTCTAAATCACATGCGATGTCTGTCATCGCATATATGTGAACCGGGACTTAGTGCACTGTTTCCTTAACTACTTCCAGACCACCCATGTATTTACATTGCTACTTTGATGGTAAATACCAGAGTTATGGAAGCAGATGGCTGCCAATGCCCCAGTATTTTTGTACACGTCGGGCAGTCGGCTTTAGCATAAAAGTGGCCCAAGCGGTGGAACCGCCGTGGGATTACTCTTACTTCCAATTTTCCCCACTTACCGGAGCCGTCAAAGTGACATTACTTTTTTCATTGCTTTTAAGTGTAAATGTAATATCTGGGAGGTCTTTTTGACCTTACATCTCACATTAAAAAAAAAGGACATGTCCTGCCTATTTATCTTACAAGTGATGTTTACATTCCTGGAAAAAGAAATAAAAGTACAAAAAAAATTTTTTTTTGATCAACGGGACAGTAAAAAAAAAAAATTGCATATGCAAGTCGCGCCCACATATGTAAACTGTATTTAAGCCACACGTGAGGTATTGCGAGAGCAATAGTTCTAGCACTAGACCTTCTCTGTAGCTCCAAACTGGTAACCTGTAGATATTTTTAAAGCATCGCCTACGGAGATTTTAATGTACCAAATGTTGTCGCTATTCCAGGAGCATGTGCAATTTTAAAGCATTACATGTTCGGTATCAATTTACTCAGCGTAACATTATCTTTCACATTATAGAAAACAATTGGGCTAACTTTACGGCTTTCATTTAAAGTGTATTTTCCCCCCCCCCCCCCCAAAAAAAATTGAGTTAGTAAGACCGCTGCGCAAATACGGTGTGACAAAGTATTGCAACGATCTCCATTTTCTTCTCTTGGGTCTCTGCTAAAATAAGTTATATAAAGTTTGGGGGTTCCAAGTCATTTTCCAGCAAAAAAAAAAAAATGGGATTTTTGACTTACTGTAAAAATGGATTTTTGTAAGATCTTACCGTAAAATCCTTTTCTCTTAAGCTCATTGACAGACGTAGTCTTCTTGATTCTCAAGAGCTGGGTTATGTTGTCTCCGCAGGAGTAGGACTAGGCAGAAAGACAAAACGTTCTGGCTCCACCTTAGGGGCAGTCCCTGAGGGTATATCCTCCCTCTCTCTGCTACAGGGAATCAGTTCTGTTCTAAAGCAGTAACAGAGAATTTAACCCAACCCAACTCAATGATAGAGGGGCGGGTACTACGTCTGTCAATGAGCTTAAGAGAAAAGGATTTTACGGTAAGATCTTACAAAAATCCATTTTTCTCTATCGCTCATTGACAGACGTAGTCTTCTTGATTCTCAAGAGCTGGGACATCCAGAAGCAGTGCCACAAATGAGGGGTGGGATTGACAAAATCAAATCCAATCTAGAAGGCCCAACCGGAGTCAACCAGAAGTATCAAAAGACTCATCGAGTAAACAGATGAGACCTACCCCACAAATCCTCGAGGTAGACCAACAGTCTCCTCAAACAGTGGCCTGCAGGAACCTTGCAGCCAGAGGAGGCATCTGACGATGCCATCACATAAACCTTATACAATATTGTAAAGGTATGAACCGACTACTAAACAGTCGCCTTGAAAACCTGAACCACTGACGCCTGATGGCGGAAGGTCCAGGAAACTCTAAGCGCCCGAGTAGAATGCGCCTTAACAGGGAACGGGGGATCCCGACCCTTAGATAAAATAAGCCTATACCACCGTCTGTCTGATCCATCTAAAGATGGTCGCAGCAGAACAGGCAACCCCTTCTTAGGGCCATCCGTGATCACAAACAGTGAATCCGTCTTACAAATTGAATCCGTAGTATTCAAGTATATCCTGATCGCCCGAACTACATCCAAGGAATGCCATGCAAATTCTCGAGGATGATTGGGCTAAGGACATAGGAAGGACAATACACTGTCCTTATTCAATGAAACTTTGAAACCACCTTAAAAGGAAGGATGGATTCGGATGAAGAACAACCTTATCCCTATGAACCACCAAATCTGGGGAACAACAGTATAATGCAGCCAGTTCTGACGCCCTGCGTGCAGAAGTGATAGCCACCAAGAAGACCACCTTCTGGGATAAAGTAGGCAAGGGAATCTCCCTGGGAGGTGTCTGAAGACCGAACCGACAGCACCAAATTAAGATCCCAGGATGGTAACGGCGCGTGCACTGGCAGAGCCAGGTGTCGCACCCCCTGGATGAAATTCCGCACCAAGGAATGAGTAGACAAAAGCTTCTGAAAGAAGATAGCAAATGCTGAAACCAGACCCTTGATAACACTCAAGGCCAGCTTCTGCTCAACTCCCTGTTGCAGAAAGCCAATATTCGGACTACCGAATAAAGATGTAGATGGAACCCAAAGGATTCACACACAATATAAGACTTCCATGTACGATGATAATCTTTCTGGAAGTCGCTTTCCTTGTTTTAACTAGAGTAGGAATAACTGAAGCTGACAATCCCTTGTCCTTCAGCACCTGGGTCTCAATAACCAGGCCGTTTAAAACCAGCGATCGTAAAGCAGGATGGAAGATCGGTCCCTGAGACAGTAGATCCTCCCTGAGAGGAAGTCTCCACGGGACGTCCGCCATCAGTCTGACCAAGTCGGCGTAACAAGCTCGACGAGGCCAGTCCGGAGCTGCCAGGATTACTGGAATTCCTTCCTCCTCTATCTTGCGAAGAAGTCTTGGCAGTAACCCAAGAGGAGGGAAGGCATACATTAGCTGGTATTGCCCCCACGGGGCGATCAGTGCGTCTGCGGTTTCTGCTAGAGGATCGCGGGAGCGAGCCACGAATCTCTGAACTTTCCTGTTGAATCGAGATGCCAACAGATCCATATCCGGGGTGCCCCATCGTAGGCACAACTGGTGGAAAACGTCTGGATGGAGGGACCATTCCCCCTGATCCAGAGTCTGACGGCTGAGATAATCTGCCTGCCAATTCTCCACCCCCGGAATGAACACCGCAGAGATTGCTGGAACAAATCGTTCCGCCCAGCGAAGAATGCAAGCCACTTCTTTGGCCGCTCGGACACTCTTGGTGCCCCCCTGGTGATTGACATAAGCCACGGCCGTGGCGTTGTCCGACTGGATCCGAACCGGGCTGCCCTGGAGCTGCTCGGTCCAGTGAATCAGACAAAGTCTGATCGCTCTCAGTTCCAATACATTTATCGGTAACCTGGATTCTTCCGGGGACCAAAGTCCCTGGACAGATAACTGACCGAGAATTCCTCCCCATCCAGATAGACTGGCATCCGTGGTCACTGTCGTCCAATATATTGGCAGAAATGACTTTCCCTGGCTGAGCATCGGAGACCGAAGCCACCAGACCAGAGACTCTCTGGTCTGTTTGCTCAATCGGATCTGATTGTCCAGGGATTCCGGATTCCGATTCCATCTGAGAGGAATCTCTTGCTGAAGAATTCGGGTATGGGACTGGGCAAATGGGACTGCTTCGAAGGAAGCCACCATCAACCCCAGACCCCTCATGCAAGTCCGAAGGGAAGACCAGCTGTTGGTGGACTGCTGATTGAATCTTTCGGAGTTTCCCTACCGGAAGAAAAAAAACTCTTGTCCTGACTGTGTCTAGAATTAGACCCAGATATTCGAGCCTCTGGGTGGGAACCAGAAATGACTTTTGCTGGTTCACCAGCCACCCGAATTCCTGTAAAGAAATCATAGTAATCTCTATGTTTTGTAGCAAGGTCTGAGGAGACTCTGCATGAAGCAGAAGATCGTCTAGGTAACCTAGAATCGATATGCCTCTTTGGCGCAGAAGTGCCAACATTGGGGCCAACACCTTCGTGAAGACCCGCGGAGCCGTGGCGAGACCGAGAGGTAACGCCACAAACTGATAGTGGTTCTCTTCTACGGAAAAACGTAGAAACCGCTGATGTCCTGCGAAAATGGGAATGTGAAGATATGCGTCCTAGATGTCTATGGACGCTAGGACATCCCCTGGATGCAGAAAGGCTGCTACTGTGCGAATGGACTCCATTCTGAATCTTCTTATGTAGACAAAAGAATTGAGTGCCCTTAAGTCCAGAATTGGACGCACTTTGCCCTCTTTCCTGAGTATTGTAAATAGGTTTGAATAAAAACCCCTGAAAGCGTTCTGTCCAAGGAACGTGGACTACCACTCCTTGTTGTAGTAAATCTGTGACTGCTCTCCACAGATCGTCTAAACGATCCGGGGATAGTCGGCTATAGGAAGGGAAGAATCGCGCCGGTGGGAGAGATCGAAGCTCGATCTTGTACCCTGACCTTATGACTTCGCAAACCCATCTGTCCGGGATTCTGGAAAGCCATGGATCCGGGAACCGGCGAAGACGTCCCCCCACCCCAGTTATGGGTGGGGGGCGCACCTTCAGGCTTTGGACGGTTTATCTTCAGGTCTAGAGGGGGCGGGCTTTTGCTTGCCCGACCAACGACCCCTGACGCCTCCTGCAGGAGCTTTGGAGGACTTAATTTTTTCACCCGCGGGACGAAAAAAACCTCTTGTGAGCAGAAAAAGAAGGCCCTCGTCTTTGACGAGTTCCTTTACCTTTAAAATTTTGCGGTAAAAAGGTGCTCTTTCCACCCGTGAGATCCTTAATGATCTCATCTAAGTTGGCTCCAAATAGACGCTCTCCTAAAAAGGGGAAATTAGCCAATGCTTTTTTGGAACCTTGGTCGGCTAACCAACCTTTTAGCCACAGTGTACGCTTGAGAACCACCGCTGAGACAGATGCTCGCGCCAATAATGAAGTGGCGTCTAACGCCGCATCACACACAAACTGTAACCCCTGTATCATCTGTTCCAACAAATCTGATACCGCCTGAGGGACCTCTTCTAGGTCCCGGCGTAACCACTTGGTCCATACAGTTACAGCCTGCGAAACCAGACCAATAGCAATTATTGGTCTGAAAGCTGATCCAATCAAGGTAAACATGGTGCGAGACATAGCTTCTATCTTGCGATCCACTGGATCTTTAAAAGACGGAGCGTCTTCTAGAGGAATAACCGTGGCTTTATTCAATCTAGCAATTGGTGAATCCACCACAGGTGGTTCTGTCCATTTCTTAATGAGGGTTTCCTCAAACGGATAACGCCTGTTAATGCGTTTAGAAATAGTAGAAATGCGTTTTGGCAGACTCCATTCTTCTTTGATTGGATTGCCAAAACATTTGGGCAATGGAAAAAACCTTCGCCACTAGATGCGTTTTTAGTCCCAAAAGGGATTTCAGTTTCAGCTATTTCTGACGGAATACCCTGTAATCTTAAGGTCTCTTGAACAGATACCATGAGTGCGTTTACCAACGCTTCCTCTCTGGCTATGGCTGATGCCGAAACATCCTCCTCACTGTCTGAAAAGACAGTACACGAGACACCAATACCAGATGAAGTACCTGCAACTGCAGAAATAGGCTCAGAGTCTGAATCCGAGGTTTCAGATAAGGGGTTAGGCGGGGGTCGCTTACTTGCGCCCTGTCCCTGACAAGCCACTTCCACCCGGGACACAAGCTTCCATAATAGCGGACAATGATTTAATCGTCAGTGGGGTGCTGGAGGATCCCGCAGACCCCTCGAGGGGATCCGGAGGAGATACATGAGTGGCAGGGTCCATGTTAATTCAGGACACCTTTGCCAGAAAACACAAAAAAACTTTTTTTTTTTTTTTAAATAAAAAATACCTTTTTTTTTTTTTTTTTTAATTTTTTTTTTTTTTTTTTTATGCGTCTCCCCCTAGCGCAATAGCGCCCCTCAGAGTACCTGCTTCTCTAACCCACAGAGAGAGAGAGGGACCCCCAAGGCTCACCAACCGATGCAGTGAAGTTTCCAACCAACTGCAGTCAGCGTCTGTCTTTACAGACTGGAAGGAGCTGTTGCTTTTTCCTGGGTAGAAGGACGTGGCTCCGCCCCCTGTGTACGCCTTCCGGCGTTCCCAGCTCTCCACGAGGTAGCTGGGCTCATGAAACATGGCCGCCCCCATATAGGAGACATTAGACTCCAAAAACATGGCGGCCGGCGTGACCTGAGGACATGCATGCACCTGGTCTACGGCAAAATGGCGGCGGACCGCCGAAAACGTTTTTCCCAGCACATCCACCTGCATCTCTGCTGAGTGGCGATTGATAGATCTACAGGAGATACACTACAAATAAGGTAGGATTATACCTCCTATGTCTGCTGTAATGCTAAAGTCTGCTGGGTAGAGTGTTAGCTCTCAAACCAAGTCCACTTCCCACAAACACATACTGTATTTACAAGGGGGACTTTTAGTGTCAGATATATACTGACCATGTATGGAGGGGCCCATAATTCATACTGCCTCATAACGAGGAAAGAAAAAAGGGAACGTTTACTCACCATACCGAACCGACAGGCACCCTCTCTTCACAATACCCTCTCCACCGGGGTGGGGGTTTGTGGACCACTCCGGACGCCTCGACTCTCAGGTTCCTGGCGTCCAAGCGAGACTTTTAACTCGCAATGTCAGTCCCTCCACTGGGACTCCGTCGCGGCCGACCCAGCGCGGAGCTCTGGTCTGCACGCGCTCGTAGGCAGAAACCGGGGTGACCACTGGATCTCAACATCCAGCCCGTCGCCCGGCCCCGCATACTTACTTGAATGTGTCGCGGCCGACCAAGCGCAATGCAATGGTCTGCGCGCGCTCGTAGGCCGGCTGGGGTGACCACTAGTGTCGCCCAGTCCGGCGTTTTTTGCTTGAAGATCTCACAGGAAAAACACTGGAGAAAAAACTACCTAAAAAATATTTCTTCTAAAGAAAAAATCTTGCCAGGACCAAAAAGTTCCCAGCAAGGAGCTTAGGTCCTTACTCCTGACTAGACAGAAAAAAACTGATTCCCTGTAGCAGAGAGAGGGAGGATATACCCTCAGGGACTGCCCCTAAGGTGGAGCCAGAACGTTTTGTCTTTCTGCCTAGTCCTACTCCTGCGGAGACAACATAACCCAGCTCTTGAGAATCAAGAAGACTACGTCTGTCAATGAGCGATAGAGAAAATCCATTTCTGTGATACTCATTGACGGACATAGCTCCTGATTCTTCTTAACCATTGGTTTATACTGCCACCTACAGGAGTAGGACATTTGGCCGCTATAGGCACTCCATTTTGTTAGTGTCAGAAGAAAGCCAACTGCACAGAAGGGTGGGTGCTGGGTTAATGAACAGAGAATTGGATTTTACAATAAGTCAAAACTAATTTTTGCTTTCGTTCTTTGACAGACAGCTCCTAATTCTTAACCATTGGGATGTCCCCAAAGCAGTGTTAAACATGAGGGGTGGGAAAACATCAGAAAAAAATTCCCAAGGCTAACCATAGCCAACCAGGTAACGGAAGCTCACCTGAAAAACAATACACCCTCAAAGATGACCAGGTCCTCTAAACAGCAGCCCACAAAACCTTGCGGCCAAAAGAAGCATTCGCAGGTGCCAACTCAATCACTTTACAGAAGTAAAGTGTGCACCGACTACCAGGCGCCTGCCTTGCAAAAACTGCACCACTGACGCTTGAAGATGGAAAGCCCCGGAGATGCTAAGCGCCCTAGTAGAGCGCGCCCAAACAGGGAAAGGAGGAACCTAACCCCTGATGCAATAGGCCTGAACTGTGTCTGATCCATCTGGAAATGGTTACAGAAGAAGCAGACAACCCTTAGTGAGGTCCGTCCATGAGCACAAATAAAGTGTCTGACTTCCTAAAAGACTCCGTAGCTGCCAGGTACACATCCAAGACAAATTTCCTTCAGATGTTTAGTCTTCATTCAAATGACATTCAGGGACCACCTTAGGAAGCAATGACGGACAGACAACCACATTATCCTTGTGAAGCATCATAAAGTGGACAGGCTAACGCCGTCAGTTCCGACACTCTGCATGCAGAGGTGAGAGCCACCAAAGGCGGCCACCTTCTGGGGCAGCGTAAGCAAGGAAACCTCCCAAATATTTTCAAAGAGAAGCTTCAGTAAAGCTGAAAGCACCACATTAAGATTCCAGAGTGGCAACGGAGCCTGCACTGAAGGAACCAAATGTCGGACACCCTAAAGCAGTGGTCCTCAACTCCGGTCCTCAGGGCCCACTAACAGGCCAGATTTTAAGTATTACCTTGGGGAGATGCAGACTAGAATACTGCAATCACTGAGCAGCAAATGATATCACCTGGGATGTATTTCAGTTATCTTGAAAACCTGGCCTGTTAGTGGGCCCTGAGGACCAGGGTTGAGGACCACTGCCCTAAAAAAAAAGGCACGCACGGGGCGTGTGTGGCCAAAGGCCCTTGGAAAAAGACTACCAAAACCAGATACCAGGCCCTTGATGGTACTCAAGGCCATTTTTTGTTCAATCCCCCCGTTGAAGGTAGGTTAAGATCCGAGCAACCGAGAAGGAGCGAGGATGAACCCCAGGAGACTCTCACCACGTAATGTAGGTCTTCCACGTACAATGGTAAATCTTCCTAGAGGCAGATTTCCTAGCTTTCAACAGCATAGGAATCAGATTCAAAAAAAACCTCTACCCTTCAGCACCTGGCGTTCAACAGCCAAGATGTTAAAGCCAGCGACTGTAAAGCAGGATGGAAGATTGGTCTGTAGGACAGCAGATCCTCCCTGAGAGGAAGTCCCCCAAGGAGCATCAGTGACCAGCCGTACCAGATCAGCATATCAAGACCGGCAAGGCCAGTCTGGAGCCACTAGAATGACCAGAATCCCTTCTGTCCGAAACCTGCACAGGAGTCATGGCAGAAGTTTAGAGAGGGCTGGAACGAATCAGTCAGCCCACCTTAGAATACCAGCTACTTACCGAGCCGCCAGGACACTTCTTGTGCCCCCTTGGTGACTGATAGACCACGGCCGTGGCATTGTCCGAATTAATTCAGGGACACCCCTGAAGACAATTGTGTCCAATGAGCAAAGTCGGATCGCTTGGAGTTCCAGTACACCAATCAGCCTTCTGGGCTCTGTCAGAGTCTAGACCCCAGACCCCCTGAGCATGTCAGTGCTGAGGACACCTCCCCACCCGGACAGGCTGGAATCCATGGAGACAACCGTCAGTACAGGAGGAGAAGGATTTTCCATGTTGAAGTGTAAAGCCACCTCTAGAGACCACGGATCCTTGACCCATTTCACCAGAATCTCTTTAGCAGAGATCTTGTGTGGAACTGTGCAAACAGACCACCTTTAAGGGTAGGATACCATCAGGCCCAGATAACGCATGTAAGCCCAGAGGGAAGACCATCTGCTGAACAGAAGCTGAATTGCCTCCTGCAATGTCGGGTTTTCCCAGAGGAAGAAACACTCTGGCTGAGGCGGAGTCCAGAGTCAGTCCCAGATAAGCCATTTTTTGTGGACAGAACCAAAGCAGACTCCTGTATGTCCAGGATCCCACTGAACTCCCTTAAGAGTTTGCAGAGCGATCTCCAGTAGTCCATCAGAGCAGTCAGAAGATCGTCCAGGTACCCCAGTACCGCGATCCCCGGCTGACTCAAAACAATGCCAGCACTGAAATCTACACTCCTGTGAAGACCCGAGGTGCGGGGGTGAGAACAAAGGTCAGCGCCACAAACGGATAATGCTCCTCGTCCATGACGGAGGAGGCGCTGGTGACCACCACATATTAGAATGTGCAGGTAGGCGTCCTCGATGTCGAAAGAAGTGAGAAGAAATCCCCCCTGATGTAGGGACGCCACAACAATGTGAATGGACTCCATGCAGAACTTCTGTACAAGCACAAAGCAGCCTAGCGCTTTGAGGTCCAGAATTGGGCATACCTTGCCTTCTTTCCTGGGGACTGTAAAGAGGTTTGAGTAAAAAAACCCTTGAAAATGTTCTGAAGTCAGAACCGAAACAATCACCCCTTGAAATAAGTCTTGCACTGCCCCAAAGAAACCCCGTAAGTGATCTGGGGACAAGACAAGTTGGAAGGGAAAAAATCTTTCTGGAGGACAAGACAAAACTCCATCTCGCAGCCTGACCGAATAACTTTGTGGACCGACTTGACCTGAACAAAGGAGGTCCATGGATCCGGAGCCAGCGAAGACATCCCCCAACCCCAGATGCGAGTGAGGGTGCCCCTTCATGCAGAGGCAGCCTTGTACGCAGGTCTGGAAGAGCCCGCTTGTGGCTTGCCAGACCAGGTTCTCTTGGAACCTCTGGAGGAGGCCCTGACACTTGATCCCTCGTCTTGAGATCCTGAGAGACAGAGGCCGCTTAGGAGCTGAGGCGAGAGGCCCACATCTATGACAGGGCTGCTTTGGAGGGCCTGGGGGTGCCAAAAGGAACCGATGCCTCCAACTCTGCATCAGCCGCAACCTCCATTTTTAAAGTTTCCCGCACTGACACAAACCGTGCATCCACCAGCGCCTATTTAGGGATGGCTAGAGG
This sequence comes from Pelophylax lessonae, assembly GCF_965119305.1. Taxonomy (NCBI): domain Eukaryota; kingdom Metazoa; phylum Chordata; class Amphibia; order Anura; family Ranidae; genus Pelophylax; species Pelophylax lessonae. Next base: position 85,670,654 of record NC_138779.1, on the reverse strand, counting down.
AGCAGAGGAATCAACCTCACTAGCTGAGTGCCGGGTGCGTGGACACCTCGAAAACATATCAGGGGAGGCTGCCGACTACGATCCCACAAAGGGTCTACAAATGGACCACCTAATAGACGCAGCAAAAAAAAAAACAATGGGGGTCGCCCTCCGAGGCCTCAGAGGAAACAGGACAGCCCCCTTAAAAGGGGGCCGCCTGCCGTGGCGCTGATGCGCAGGCAGGGAACACTCACTAAAACAAGGCAGGTGCCCCACACAATAATGGCGGCAAGACTCATTAAAAATTAAGCGCCCCCACACGCAAGCCGCGGCCTGAATTTTTGTGGGGAATCCAGTCACAATTGCATGGATCCTTAGCCCGACAGATGCCCGAAGAGTGGGGGAGCTTCAGCTACATGTACTTAAGCCGCCCCCCAATGGCCAATCACAGCCTAAATTTGAGGGTGCTCGGCCACCAGCCTCAGCAGGGCAGATCACCCAGGGCAGCAGAGGGGGGAGGCGGATGCCCAAACAAGAGGCAGTGGCTTCAGCCATCCTCACAGGGGCCTCCTCACATTGCAGCCTACTCGTCAGAAGTCGTGGCCTACATTTTTTGGTCTGATCTGGCCCCGTGAGGCGCGTACCTGCGGATGGTAAAAACATCCGCTCCCAAAGCCCAACCACTGCAGGAAGCCCAGAGGACATCCCTGCCCTAGTCACCAACCCCCAGGTGGCAGGGAACCCTGCTCAACCCCCCGTTGCGCACCCGGGAAAAACTGGTAAGCAGCGACTACAACCAACCCCCCTTAAGAGCATGTGGCAAAGCCAGCTCATTACCTCACCCGGGGAGGAGGGGAACCCGGAGTTCCGACCATACCAGGGAGGGGCCCACGTCCACCCCAAAACCCTCCAGGGGTAGTGGGGGGACAGCTACTTACCATACCAGGAACAGGGTGGGCACTGCTCCGTACAGGACACCACTCCATTGTAATGTGGGTGCTGCCAGCCAGGAGGAAATGCTGCAACTCAGGCCAAAGCAAGTTCTTATGCATTCTTGCGAGATGTTTAACTCGCAGGCCAGCCCCTGTCCAGTGGGGCTATGTCAGGGCTTGACAAATTTTCCTGAAATCTAGGAGCCAGCTAAAAAAGTTAGGAGCCAGTTTTTTTTTTTTTTTTTTTTAACTAACCACTAAGCTTTATTTAATAAAACGGATACTAAATTTACACATAAATACGACTAGAAACCCACTCTCCTCTATAGCGCAATTGGATCTTTCCATCCGATGCCATCTGATCCGATCCACGGGATGGATAGAAAATAGAACCACCATCCGTCTGCTTTTGGCGGACAGGATCAGATGGCGCCAGATTACTGCTCCATAGAGGAGAATGAAGAGTCAGATCAGGTCTGCCTGAAAAACTGACAGGCGGACATGATTTAGACAGCCCGTGTGAAAGGGGCCTTCGGCTGTGGCATGGCGATGAGGAAAAAAAAAAAAAAAAAGATTTTTTTTTTAATAATTGGAAAAAAATATTTTTTTTATTTTTTTTAATTAAAAAAAAAATATATATATTTTTTTTACATTTAAAAAATAAATTAATAATAATAACCACACTCCCTGTCAAAGGTAACTAACTGGACAGGGAGATGGTAATGCATTGAGAACAGGCAGTGGAAACAGTCATTACAACAGTCATTACTCCCGGCCACCACAAGAGGGCGCCAGATCCCCATTGGAAGCCTCTCATCTCAAGTAGGCCGAAAAGCCGGGCCTCAATTTTCGGACGGCACGGAAGTCCGTGCACTCCGTGCGCGGAAGTCCATGCAAAAATGACAGGACACCTTCTGCAGGGCACCCCAGGCGCCAGGTCGCTAATTCTAGTCGCAAATGCGACCTGGCGCCCGGGGATTGACGAGCCCTGGGCTATGTTGTGGCCGAGCTATTAAGGAGCTGCGGTCTGCTCGCACTCGCTGGCTCCTAAGGATCTATATTATCCAGTTCATCTTCCAGTGCAGCACTTGATTGTAGTTTTCACAAGAACAAAATATTAAAAAAGGAGGGCGGAGGGATGTAAATCTAATTTACAGTGAAAAAATTGCCATGACAAGAGATCCCAGCAAGGAACTAGGTCCTTACTCCCGACTAGGCAGAAAAAAACCGAATGCCTATAGCTGAGAGTGGGTGTATACCCCCTAGGACTGCCCATAGGTGTAGTCAAGGCTTTCCCTACCTAGTGTCCTACTCCTGTATGGGGCAGAATAACCCAACAGTATAGAAGAATCAGCAGCTGGGTCCATCAATGAACGAAAGAGAAATACTGATTTTTAACTTGTAAACAACCAAATGTCAGAAATAGGCCTGGTCCTTAAGTGCCTAACATGCCTTATTAGCAGTTGTAGGAAAAGAATTAGCCGCACATCCAGGGATTCCAATAGGTTTCAAATACCTTTATTTCCAAAAGTTGCAAATGATGACACCAAAGACACCAGCATGAAGTCTCGTAGACGCATTTCACACATACATCTTGTGCTTAATCATAGGTAATGATTAAGCACAAGATGTATGTGTGAAACGCATCTACGAGACTTCATGCTGGTGTCTTTGGTGTCATCATTTGCAACTTTTGGAAATAAAGGTATTTGAAACCTATTGGAATCCCTGGATGTGCGGCTAATTCTTTTCCTACAAGTGTTCCCACGGAGGCGGGCCGGGGCCATCACTCTACTGGATATCCTATCTCCTGGCAATCACCACACACTATACACCTGGAGCAGTGCCTTTCCTTTCTTCAGTGCCAAATTAGCAGTGCTGCTGTGCAGTCACTTGTCCTCCCTCTGCTATCTGGCATACATCAGAAGGAAATCTCAGCCCCTCCCACTGTAGTCTCATAGATCGGGGAGGGAGGCAGAGGGAGGACACATGACTGCACAGCAGCATTGTGCAACGGTGGTATTTAGCATTCTATACATTTTAAGAACACACACTGTACTAAACATGTATCTTAGAGAATCAAAGTAATTCTTAGATGCGACTTTACAACCACTAACTTTTATAGGGTGTGAGGCCTTTTAATATTTCAAAGTCCCCTCCTGAGCAGCATAAGTTCATCTAATACTACATGTGCTTTCTAAGCAGCAGATCTAAGGATTTTATTAATACAAAGACCTGAGGATTTGTCACTATCATATACACACACACACTATATATATATATATATATACACACACAGTACAGACCAAAAGTTTGGACCCACCTTCTCATTCAAAGAGTTTTCTTTATTTTTATGACTATTAAAATTGTAGAGCCTCACTTCAAGAGGTAGTCATCTGAATTGGTTCTCACTTCACAGGTGTGCCCTGTCAGGTTTAATAAGTGTGATTTCTTGCCTTCTAAATGGGGTTGGGACCATCAGTTGTGTAGTGCAGAAGTCAGGTGGATACACAGCGGATAGTCCTACTGAATAGACTGTTAGAATCAGGGCCGTCTTTAACACAGGGCAAAAGGGGCAGCTGCCCCGGGTCTAGTCTTTGTAGGGCCCAAAGCAGCTGCCCCTTGAGCCCCCAAATAGTTGATAAGTGGATTCAAGAGGGCCCAAGAAAATTTTTTGCCCAGGGTCCAATCAAGAATAAAGACGGCCCTGGTTAGAATTTGTATTATAGCAAGAAAAAAGCAGCTAAGTACAGGAAAACGAGTGGCAGAAGAGACTTGTTTGGGCTAAAGAACACAAGGAATGGACATTAGACCAGTGGAAATCTGCTTTGGTCTGAGGAGTCCAAATTTGAGATATTTGGTTCCAACCGTGTCTTGAAGCATGGAGGAGGAGGTGTGATGGTGCTTTGCTAGTGACACTGTTGGGGATTTATTCAAAATTGAAGGCATACTGAACCAGCATGGCTACCACAGCATCTTGCAGCGGCATGCTATTCCATCCAGTTTGCGTTTAGTTGGACCATCATTTATTTTTCAACAGGACAATGACCCCAAACACCTCCAGGCTGTGTAAGGGCTATTTGACCAAGAAGGAGAGTGATGGGGTGCTGCGCCAGATGACCTGGCCTCCACAGTCACCAGACCTGAACCGAATCGAGATGGTTTGGGGTGAGCTGGACCGCAGAGTGAAGGCAAAAAGGGCCAACAAGTGCTAAGCATCTCTGGGAACTCCTTCAAGACTGTTGGAAGACCATTTCAGGTGACTACCTCTTGAAGCTCATCAAGAGAATGACAAGTGTGTGCAAAGCAGTAATCAAAGCAAAAAGGTGGCTACTTTGAAGAACCTAGAATAGGACATATTTTCAGTTGTTTCACACTTTTTTGTTATGTATATAATTCCACATGTGTTAATTCATAGTTTTGATGCCTTCAGTGTGAATCTACAATTTTCATAGTCATGAAAATAAAGAAAACTCTTTGAATGAGAAGGTGGGTCCAAACTTTTGGTCTGTACTGTACATACACGATATATATATATATATACATACACACTTATATATATATATATATATATACACACACACACACACACACACATATACATACACGCACTGAAGGTATAGCTTCCAACTGTCCCTCGAGAGCAAATCAGTGTCCACTTTTTGGTCTAATGTGCACACCATTATCTACCAAATCTATTTTACTAGCAAAAGTGTTCTCTTGCACTAAACATTTTAACTGACCTCTATTACCACTTTTTTGAAAAGAAAAGGTTAAACATTTTCTGCATATTGGATCTTTGTGGTCTGTCTAACTAGGGGTATAGGAGGGATGTGTCCTTTGCCTATATATTGTGTGCTAAAAGGTGTCTATATACTGGGTGGTAAATGGGCCACTATATAATTTCAAAAGTTAGGAGATATGCTGAAAGCTTTGGAGTCACAAAACTTACACAGATAGCATTTATGTCAGACTCGTGTCCGGTGAAAGTCTGTCGGCACATTCCTTCTCGGATGTCCCAAAGTTTGGCTGAGGCATCGCAGGCCCCAGACACAAAGCACCGGGAATCTGGAGCAAGGGACAGGCTCATTACATCCCCGGTGTGTCCAGTAAAGGTGGTTGTCTGCTGGCCAGTTTCAATATCCCACAGAGCGCTGCAAGCAGAAAGAAAACACATGTAAACTGAGTGCTGACACAGTGGGTGATCTTTGAAGTTTGGATATCGGTCTCTATTATTTTACCTGCAATATATTTTATACTTAAAAACTTGTGTTTATCTATTGGAATCAGATACTTGAGAGATACAAAAATCTCAGCATGCACCAAGTCATGAGGTGGTTGTAAGCTGCACTGTGCATGAGTAGACGTTAGTAAGGTTAGGGCGATTCCAGCAGCGCAACAGTGCACAAGAATTGTGTGAACAAGTCAAACATTTAAAAAAAAGTGGGTCCAGGGGGAATCAAAGTGGCAAGTCACAAAAAGAAAAGGCTTGATCACAAAAAAAAAAAACATGCTCTAGTGCACAAGCAGCAGGTAGGCCTCTTTCACACTGGTGTGCTTTTGCCACGTTTTTCCAGGGTGACAAGAGCACGGAAACTTTTCCTCATTAAATCCTATATTACTGTTCACACTACTGGTGTGCTGCATTTGAAAAGTCCTGCATGCTGCTTCTTTGGTGCAGTTTTTCAAAGTGTAAATGGGCCCTTAAAGAACATTTAGGCCTCATGCACACTGGTTTCTTGTAAACGCTGTTTATCCTGACAGGAGATAATCAGCGTTCTAAACTCGCCTAAACTGCATAGGTGAATTTTATCGGAGTTTGTGCTTCAACTTATTGACCAGAATTTATTTATTCTGGCCAAAGAAATAAACTCAGCAGTGCTAAACGCGCCTAGTGTTTATGGGCATTTAACAGCAATCATCACCATTGGCTGTGGTCAAAATGTACTCTTCTGAAAGCGATTTCAGGGCATTCAGAAAACAGCCAATAAACTACCCTGCTGATAAACTGCTAAAAACACCTATGTGTGCATGGACACTTAGGATAATCAAAGGGGAAATAAGGGGGGGGGGGGGGGGGTTTACACAAAATCGCAAGACACGTGTGCCAAGCCATATTATACCCTAATCGAAGCAGGATTTTGCAGCGCTAATTTGTGACGTAAAAGCAGCAAATTGAAACACCGGTCGCTCAAAAAGGAGCTTTTGAGCAACAGCGTCGCATGTTGCTGCTTAACAATCGCGGCAAAAATGTGGGGCGATTGGGGTGCCATTAAGTAGTAGCGTCCTGAGATATGGAATTGCGGCCATTCCACCCCATGATTCATATCACCTAGGTGTGAACGGAGCCTTAGTAGAAATTAGCCAATATCCGACAGCGTATCAGATACATTATAAACAAACATTGCACCTACAAGGCAAAAGCCCTGAAAGCTTGCAAAAAATCCCTCGAGCTGAACTTTTACAGCAATCATATGATGTGGCAAACAAAAGCAGAGGTGGTAACACCGCCCCAGGTGAAATGTTTCCTCTAGAGACCTGGTGCCAGTCCAGTCTGTGGATTGGACGTGTAATCCAATACACAAGGGAAGATGACCGCATTCCAGATTGCAAAAGATAAACTTTATTCCATAAAATTCATAGTAAATATCAGAAAGCTATTCATGGTACACTCACGATACAGACGAACAGCAGCATGGTTAACCATGCTGCTGTTTGTCTATATCGTGTGTACCATGGATATGTTTTTGATATCTACTATGAATTTATGGAATAAAGATTTCATCCTTTGCAATTTGGAGTGCGGTCATCTTCTCTTGTATATTGGATATGCTGTGGCAACACAAACTTAAAGAAACCCAAACATTGATCTCGGGATTTGCTGGAATTGTGGCTTTTCTAAAATCATATGTATACATTATGGAATATTTTGGATCCAAATGAATAGTGTAATATTCTATAGCACATTCAAAGAAAAGAAAAAATACTATTTACCAAGTGGTGTCTCCAGAGCTGGTAATAATTTGGTTATCATCCAAGAAGCGACAGCAGGATAGATAGCCTTAAAAAAAAAGAAAAAGAAAATAGTGTCAAAATACAGCATAGGTCTTTTTAATTTGAAATGTCAAATTTTGTACCCCCATTTGGTGAATACTGTTGTATTTAAATGCACTCAGTTTATAGTCTGACTGGTTTCAGAGCATTCATACCAGTGTTCTAGATATTCAAACGAGTACAGGTAAACAGCCTGTAGACATTAACCAGATTTGACTGTGGCATGGAGAGCAGTCAGGTACAAAGGGAGAGCATTCTGACTTTCTGCCAAGACGTGGGACAGAGCATCAAATACACTTCCTGTCTAGGTTTCAAAGATTCCTATGCTTTTTAAACCAGCCAGCTTTAATATGCTCAGGGATATCAAGCAACATTGCAAATATAAGAAACCCAGGAGATGAAATAGTATAAGAAAGTTGCTGCCAATCAACAGCTTCACACCAGCAAAAAATAAACAAAAATTAGGCCAAAATACGTTAGGTACAACTGTAATTTGTATATATCGCACAGATGTTTTAAATCTATTATTCACACCTTGTATAATCCCTGGGTGGGCACGGGATATCAAGAAGGACCAGCGGAAGGAGGCCACATGGGAAGTCTCCAACTGAACTGAAGTTTATGTACAAAAAAGATAACATCCTTATACATCAGTATTCGTCAGTCATTCTACCACATGTGTTACTGGGCACAATGGGAACATGGCATAAGGGCCATTAGGCACTTAAGGGGAAACGGGAGTCTTGCACCAAGTTAGCCTTGGAAGCAAAATTGGAGAAAAATATATTCCAATAATTAGGGGGATTTGTACAAAAATCAAAATCTAATTATTCAGGTATCCAAGAAAAAGATATGCCAACCTCTAGTTTAGTGCAGCAGATGTAGCCTAAAATTAGCCCAGAGTAACAAGATGAATCTCAAAAACGGGAACTTTACAACTCCCAGAGATAAAAAGGTATAAGCTGCCACTAAAGATCCACCACAAGACACACTAGGTGTGCTGGCTCCACCATAATGACACACGTATACCAGCCATATAGCAAGCAACATAGGGCAGCTGTGTTGTCCCAGTAAAAATGTGCAGCTATAAGTCCATCAGCAACAATGGAGATAGAATAAACCCACAAAGAGCCAAGCCAGTTCCCACAATAATGGCCATTGAATATGCTTACCAGTCATGCATTAACAAGGGAACTTGCCCAGGGAGAAATAGCCGCCACTCACCTCCTTCCTAGCCCCTCTTAAAATACCCCCACCGCCCGACGTCAAGTTGCACCAAAACAGTGGCTGATGACAATGGAAGAGGTAGTGACTGGCAGCAATTTCTCCCTGGGCAAGCACCCTTTGTAGTGCATGAATGGTGAGAATATTCAAAGGCCATTATCATGGGAACTGGCTTGGCTTTGAGGGTTTAGTCTCATCTCCTTTATCGTCATCTTCAGCAGATGGAAGACTTTCAATTGCACGTTTTTACTGGAACACCACAGCTCCCCTATCTTCCTTGATATATGGCAGGTATACTTATAGGTGTCATTATGATAGAGCCAGAACACCTAGCAGCATCTTGTGGTGGAACCTAATTATGACATCCTTAATTTTCTTTTTTCGTTCACTGACGGACACCGCTCCATGTCTTCTAGTGGGGTTCCCCTGCCCCGTGCCCCCCCTTAGTCCCCTTTTAGGGGGCATGGGTGTGTTTTCGGGTGGTGGGGGGTTTCACTGGTGTTGGGCAAGAGAGCGGTGTGGGTGTGTTGCTGTCCACCCCCCTTTGGTGCTGCAGGTGGGGTCCCGGGGGGGACTGGGAGTTGTGGACGCTCATTTCCCTGGGGTCGCTATTTTGCCATGGATGCTGTTTCCTGGCTTCGGCGGCCATGTTTGTGCAGACCAGCAGCCATGTTTTTGGTTTCCTATTGAAAATAGTGGCGGATATTTTCTTGTAGTCAGAGTGTGGTGATGTGCTGTGGGGGCCTCTAGTGTCAGTGCTTCCTCTTTGATCGCAGTGTGACAGGCTGTTTGGCACTCTCCAGCTCTGGGGTGGTGAGTTTGTGGTTATATGATCCTTCCTCTGCTATACAGCGCTGCGGTTGCACTGATTCTTGTGGTGCTTCAGCGGTGTGTGGGGGTGGCGGGGGTTCTTTCAAAAAAAGAAAAAAAAAAAATCTTTGAGCATGGTGCAGGTCAGATTAACCATGGAGCCTCTGGAGCATGCATCACTACCTGACCCACTCCTTGAACCAGCGGGACCATTTGGGTCTCAGTCTTCCCTGGCGGCGGCCCTGCAATCAATTGTATCAAAGGTTAATATGGCCCTGGAAAGGCAACCTACCAAAAAGCACCCCCCACCTTTTCACCTGTATCCTCTGCCGCATCAGAGTTTGAGGTGGATTTGGCAGCCACGGACGAGAGAGTCAGCCCACTGGGTCTGCGCCCACGCATCCTGAGTGCTCTAACAGTGAGGACGAATCCTCCTCCTCGCCAGCCGTGCATGAGAAAGCACTGGTGGATGCTTTGTGTCAGTGCAGGAAACTTTAAAGTTGGAGGACTCGGCGATGCCGATGCAGTTTGGCACCCGCAAATCTCCCAAGGTGTTCCCTTTTCCTGCCTATTTTGACAAGATTACTACTAGTCAGTGGGGTTCGACTCATGGTTGGAATACCTAAGCATTTCACTAGGAGATACGGTTCAACTGTCGGTGTACTCAGGTTTCCAGGCTAAATAAGGCCACGCTTTGGCCGGTGGAGGGTTCTCCATCCTTTTAGGGAACCTGGACAATACAGCCGAGGCTCTAATCCGTTACCTTTTCACCATGGCAGGTTCAACGTTGAGGCTGCCATCACCTTGGTATCCCAGACCAACGGAATGGGCAAAAACTTTACGCCAGATCTGGAAAGGGATCAACACTCCTGAGCTGGCTGTCAGTTGATCCATTTGTAATGCATCTTTGGATGATCTGACGGTGATCCTTTGCGACACGATTTGGTTGAAGCACTGGTCAGCTGACCAGGCTTCTAAAAAGGTTCTGACTGATCTACCTTTTGTAGGCGATTGTTTGTTCGGTGCCTCTATGGAATCATTAAGGGCCTTACAGGAGGTAAGATTACATTACTTCCACAAGTTGCTAAGGGCAAGGAACCTCGCAAATGTGGTTCTCTCTCAGCTCACAAGCAGCCCTTTTTTCCGTCTGGATCGCAGGAAAAGGGTTCGAGATCCACCCGTAACTTTGCGGGAGGCTCCAAGAGACCCTAGAATAGTAAGTCGAAAGTGGGTTCTCCCGGTTCCGCAGACAAATCTTCCCCAAGCCTGAAGGGGCACCCTCACCCACATCTGTGGTGGGGGTGGGGGGAGTCTTCGCCTTTTTCCGGACCCGTGGACCTTGCTCATTCAGGACAAATGGGTCTACGATTTAATTTGGTTCGGTTACAAGATCGAGTTTCGGTCCTTGCCTCCAGCAAGATTCTTTCCTTCCAACTTACACCTGTCAGACGATTGGCTACAGAGCCTCTATGGGGCAGTGCATGACCTGTTCAGACTCTGGAACCGGCACAATGACTCCTTATGCGAATGTTTTCTAGGTTTTTATTCAAATCTGTTTACAGTTCCCAGAAAGGAAGGCAAGTCAAGGTTTGCCCGATCTTGGACCTCAAGAGGGGATCTTCTGGCTTCTATCGATCTCAAGGACGCTTACGTTCATATTCCAATATATGTCAGACATCACCGTTTTCTTCCTTTTGCCGTGGGCAAGGAACACTATCAATTCGTTGCGTTACCTTTTGGTCTCACCTGCGCTCCTCAGGTGTTCACAAAGTGTTTGGCCCCAGTGCTGGCCTTGCTATGGCAGAAAGGGATTACAGTACTGGGTTACCTGGACGATCTGCTTCTGCATTCAGTCTTCCGCTCTAGAAGTCAACTTGGATATTACTGTACAAACTCTTCAGGAGTTAGAATCCGTCCAAGCTGGACTACTTGGGTCTGACGCTGGATTCAGCGCTGGTCCGAATGTTTCTTCCTCAGGCAAAACTTCTGAAGTTGCCGGATGCGATTCGGCTCCTGTTGTCCAACAGTCAGTCGTCGCTCATGACTGGCATGCAAGTGCTGGGTCCGAAGGTCTCCATTTTTGAGGCGTTTCCGTTTGCTCAGTTTCATACCAGAACTCTGCAAAGAGGGATACTTGCCAAATGGAACGTTCTGATTCTGTTGAGTAGGGGTACAAGCAGGTCTCTGATATGGTGGCTCCACTCCTCGGTGCGTGGCCTGGGAAAATCCTTTCTTCCCCTGTATTGGACTGTGATCACCACGGATGCCAGTCTGTCTAGGTAGGGAGGGGTCTTGAGAGTGTACGCGGCCCAAGGTGTTTGGACTTGGAATCCAGTCTGCCGATCAGCATGCTGGAGATTTGGACGATCAGGTTTTGTCTCAATGGACGGATCGTCTGCATGGACGCCCTGTGAGGACACAATCGGACAATGTTACGGCTGTGGCATAGGTCAATCATCAAGGGGGCACAAGGAGTGCTCTGGCAGGAAGTAGCAGGTATCTTGTGGTGGCCCGAATTATATGTACCGGCCCTCTGCTCTGCACATTCCAGGGGTACAGAATTGGCAAGCGGACTCAGTCGGCAGATGTTGGATCCAGGAGAATGGTCCCTTCACCCTGAGGTGTTTCATAAGCTGTGTCTCTGGTGGGGGACCCCCAATGTGGACATGTTGGCCTCCCGTCTCAACAGGAAGGTGCAGAGGTTCATGTCAAGGTCTCGGGATCCTCTGGCCGACGCCACAGATGCCCTGGTGGCCCCTTGGGGTCAGTATCATTTGATTTACGCCCCCCCCCCCAATATAAACTTCTGTCGAGACTGCTACGCAGAATTAAGGTGGAAGGGATTCCAGTCATTCTGGTGGCACCAGACTGGCCCCGCTGGTCTTGGTAGGCAGGCCCAGTAAGGCTGGTAGCAGACATCCCTTGGAAATGTCCTCTCAGGGAAGATCTTCTGTCTCAGGGTCCAATCTTCCATCCTGCTTTCCGGTCGCTGGCTTTACCGGTTAGGCTATCGAAAGCCAGGTGTTGGAAGGACAGAGGGCTGTCGGAGTTGGTGTTTCCTACTTTGTTAAAAGTGAAGAAATCTACTTCCAGGAAAGTTTATCAGTGTTTGGAAGGCATGCATTACTTAGTGTGAGTTCCGGGGGATTTCTGTGTCATCTTTTGGAGTTTCTACAACTAGGTGTAGACAAACGTGTGGCTCTGGGCACCATCAAGGGCCAGAACTCCGCCTTAGCCATATTTTTCCAGAGACCATTGGCTGCAAAGTCCTTGGTTAACACTTGTGCATGGAGTTCGCCATCCCGCTCCTCCGGTGCGATTCCTGGTACCTCAATTTGGTACCATCGGTGCTTCAAAAGCAGCCTTTTGAAAACATTTGTGAACTCTCTCTGAAGCAGAAGGTGGCCTTTTTAGTCGCCATTACTTCTGCACGTAGGGTGTTGAGAGTTGGCTTTTCTTTGAATGTGCTATAGTATATTACACTATTAATTTGGATCCAAAATATTCCATAATGTATACATATGATTTTAGAAAAGCCACAATTCCAGCAAATCCCGAGATCAATGTTTGGGTTTCTTTGAGTTTGTGCTGCCACAGCATATCCAATATACAAGAGAAGATGACCGCACTCCAAATTGCAAAGGATGAATGGGATAAGTATTCTCAGTCTCTGGACAATCAGATCTGGCTGAGCGGGGGGGAACAAGGGAGTCCTCGATATGGTGGTTTAGTTCTCTGGCACTTTGGCTGGGCAAATCCTTCCTCCCCATGTATTGGACAGTGGTCACCACGGATACCAGACTGTCCAGCTGGGGAGGAGTCTTCAGCAAAAATTCTGCTCAAGGGATCTGGACACTGGATGAATCCAGACTACCGATCAATATGTTGGAACTCCGAGCGATCAGACTGTGCCTGGACCATTGGACGGATGTCAGTGTGAATTCAGACAACGTCATGGCTGTGGCTTAGGTCAATCCCCGAGAAGGGACAAAGTGTCCTGGCGACTCTGGAGGTAGGCAGAACGGTTAGCTCCAGCCTCCTCCGCCGGATACATTCCTGGGACGGAAAACTGGTAGGCGGATTACCTCAATCGGCAGGCATTGGACCAAAGGGAGTGGGTCCCTTCATCCTGAGGCGTTTCATCGGTGGTCTCCGTTGGAGCATCCCCAAGGTGGATCTGTTGGCGTCTTGGCTCAACAAAGGTGCAGGTTTGTGACTGTCACAGGATCCTCTGGTGAATACCAAAGATGCGCTGGTGGTCCCGTGGGGGTCAGGATCAACACCTTCCCTCCTCTCAAGGTTCTGCAAGACTTCCACGCAGGATCAAGGCAGAAGGCATTCCGGTCATCTTCGCGACTCCGGACTGGCCTCGCTGGGCTTAGTACGCCGATCTGGTGCTGATGGTCCCCAACCTTCTTTGGAAGCTTCCTCTGAAGGAGGATATGCTGTCCCAAGGACCAATCTTCCTTCCTGCTTTATAGTCGCTGACTGACGGCTTGGCTGTTGAATGCCAGGTGCTGATGGATAGAGGTTTATCTGAGTCAGATTCCAACGCTGTTAAAAGCTAGGAAATTACTTCTAGGAAGATCTACCATTATACGTGTTAGACGTATATTGTGTGGTGTGAGTCTCTGGGTTCATCCTCGCTCCTCAGGTGGCTCGGATCTTGACCTTCCTTGGGGGGTGGGGGGGGGGGGGGGTGTGTGAACAGAAATTGGCCTTGAATACCATCAAGGGCCAGGTGCCGACTTTGGCGGTCTTCTTCCAACGATCCCTGGTACATACCTTTCTCCAGGGGGTCCATCATTTAGTTCCTCCAGTGTGGTCTCCGTTGCCACCTTGGGACCGCAATTTGGTGCTTTCAGTCCTCCAGAAGCCTCCCTTTGAGAATCAATCGTCGGGAGATACCCTTGCTTACGCTGTCTCAGAAGGTGGACTTTTTGGTGGCTATCACCTCGGCGCGGAGGGTGTCGGAACTGGCGGCGTTATCCTGTCGTTCACCTTACTTGGTGATTCACAGAGAAGGTGGTTCTGCGCCCCTGTCTGTCGTTCCTCCCAAAGGTTGTCTCTGATTTTCATTTGAATAAGACATTGTGTTGCCTTCCCTGTGTCACAGGCCAAAAAATCCGAAGGAAATTGCCTTGCATGTGGTCTTGGCAATCAGGGTATACCTGGCAGCTATGGAGTCTTTTCGGAAGTCAGACTCACTATTTGTGCTTGCAGATGGGCCTCGGAAAGGGCTGACCGCTTCCTCCATGATCATTTCCAGATGGATCAGACAAACCTATTCAGGCCTATTCTATCAGGGGTGAGAGGTCCCTCCTTTCCCTGTCAAGGCGCACTCTACTTGGGAACTTGGTGCCTCCTGGGCCTTCCGTCATCAGGCATCAGTGACGCAGGTTTGCAAGGCGGCCACCTGGCCGTTGGTGCACACTTTCACAAAGTTCTATAAAGTGGATGTGTTGGCATCTGCAGATGCTTCTTTTGGCCACAAGGTTTTGCAGGCTGCTGTTTAGAGGACTTGATCCTCGGATGGTTTATCGTTTTTTTCAGGCAGGCTCCAGTTTTGGTTAAGCTCCTGTTGCCTGGTAGGCTACTGTTTAACTTGGGGATTTTTTTTTTTTTTTGTGGTTCCCACCCCTCATGTTTAAACACTGCTTTGTGACGTGCTAATGGTTATGAAAATCAGGAGCGGTGTGACAATGAACGAAAGAGAAAATTGAATTATTGACTCACTGTAAAATCCATTTCTCTGATGTTCATTGACGGACACAGCACCCACCCCTCTGTAGAGTTGTAATTCTGACTGCTTGTAACAAAAAACGGAGTACCTATAGGAGGGAGAGGGAGTATACCCCCCTGGGACTGCCCCTAGGCATAGCCAGATTCTTTTTCTGTCTAGTGTTCTACTCCTGTAGGGGGCAGTATAACGCATTGGTTTTGAAGATCAGGAGCTGTGTCCATCAATGAACATCAGAGATATGGATTTTACAGGAAGTCAAAAATCCCATTTAGGTCTACTCTTTGCTGGTGTGAAACTATATATTGGCAGCAACTTCCTTTTACCATTTTGTCTCCTGGGTTTCTTATATTTGCAACGTTGCTTGTCATCCCCCCCCCCGAGCCTATTCAAGCTAGTCTTTTTTTCCATCTGTTTAGTTACCACTACTACCTTCATGTGTCCTGAGAAAGTGGAAATATAAAAATGCGTTGACCCAAGGGGACTAATTCACACACCAGTGAATAAAGCTCTTTGCCATGAGTTTTGGATTATCCAAGAAAATGTGTTCCACAGTTCTGTCACAAGCACAAATTGGTATTAATGATCTATATAGGCCTTAGTGTTTTTACATATTATAATATAAGTGATTGTTAATGTACTACCTGTGTCCATTGTTATGCTAGTAAAGTCTGACAATCTTCCTCTAGGTGATTCAGAGTATGTTTACATGGATACCCTGGTTTCATATATTGCTAGTTTGCCAAAAGACCCATATTCATTTCACCCAAATAAATGTTGAGTTACCAAGGTCAATGAGGCCAATCTTGGGACAGATAGCCA
The DNA here is from genome assembly GCF_965119305.1 of Pelophylax lessonae. Taxonomy (NCBI): domain Eukaryota; kingdom Metazoa; phylum Chordata; class Amphibia; order Anura; family Ranidae; genus Pelophylax; species Pelophylax lessonae. Next base: position 85,655,093 of record NC_138779.1, on the reverse strand, counting down.
TTGGCCCCCAAAGTCTGTCAAACTTCTGGCGGTACCCCTGTGTTGAAAATTCAGTTTCTCCCACGGCAGCATAGAGTCTACCCAACTATGCCATTCCTCTTGAGTGGGAGGATGTTAAGATATCAAACAGATTTTAGCGTTGGCCAGAGAATGCAGTTTACTTGTACTAGAAGGGGCACATTATTGTAATCTTTTTACATTACAAGTACATTTTAGATGAGTAGGAAACCACGCTGGAATCATTAAGCAGGAACGCCAATCCTTCCTGCATTATAACAGAACCTTTTAGGCTTTTTAGAACAGACTGCAGGATATCACAGAAGAGACGAGAGGTTTCAGATAAAATACACCTACCTACCGTCTTCTGTAGTATGTAAACTAAACTGTGCATGCTCTGCTTACATCGCCAGCAGAGTCCCTCCTGCACAGGGGTTACTGCACCCCCCACTGGCCAATAGAGATGCAGAAAAACCATCTTGTAGATGCTGACACGGAACCCAGACCTTCAGGTAGTAGGTTAAGTTCAGTTCTGATTTAAGTAGGCTTGCATGTTGCTTTACTATACAAGACACCACCCAAAAGGGAAAAAAAAAAGTGTCACTTTCCTCATTAGAACCCTGCAAGTGCAGCAGCCGAAAAAAAAAAAAAAAAAAGCACACACATATATATATATATATATATATATATATACACACACACACACACACATATATACACACACACATATATACACACACACATATACACACACATATATATATACACACACACTCCTTTTCACATTGCCAATGGACACAGCCAGCCATTTCTTGAGAACTAAAAAGGTAGGAATCTGCAACAAAGGTTTGTTAAAATCCTTGCAATTTACAAAGATCACCCAGAGGGGATTGTTTTTTTTAAAGTACGGTTACTCTTTTAAAAGGTAAATGTCACCCAGCCTACAAATATTACAACATCAAAAGGAACTTCTCAGTTGCCATGACGTATAGCAAGACATGAAGCATACACAAGATAGTTGCGTTGGAGCAGCTGTTGAAAAATGCACATTTCTGTCCCCACAGACAAATAACCATTCTTTAGCTATGCTTTGCGTCTCATGTCGATTCAAACTTACCTGTGTGCCCAGCCAACTCACGGCTCACTCGCACATTTCCTTCACGAGTTTTCAGGTTGTAAATTGAACAAATGTTATCAAGACCACCGCAGGCCACATAGTTTCCAGAGGGGGCATATGCACAGGTCATCACCCAAGACGAGCGTAGGGGAATTGCATGAACCTAAGAAAAGAAATAGATAGTCACAGATAAGATGTTTGACCAATGTGTGTGGTTTTCTATATTGAACAAAACTGGGTGATCCTTCACTTTTTTGGCAGCCATGTGTCAGGTCCCCCCTCAAGAAATTTGGATGTGCGCTGTACTACAGTCTTAATCTCTGTTGTAATAGGATATGAGTTAAGGTGGACTGGCCTCTCATCTCCCAAAGGTGGACTTTGGCTGGAGGAATATGGGGATGCCAATGTCAACCGTCCAATCCTGGACAAGTCTGCAAATCAGGAAAGTTCAATTTTCATTAGCATGCTTGTTTTGGCTTAGTGGCTCTGTTTAAAGGCAAGAGTGACGGTCAGCATGACCACCAAGCACTTTTAGAAGACTAATATTAGCAGATAGGTTTCTCCAATCGCATGTTTACTTTTAAGTAAGCTGTATTGGTTGATTCTATGGCATTGGGTATTATTTTGTAACTAGCTGGAATATTCTACAAACTAAAGAAATGTCAAGTTGTTGCTGTCTCCCACAACCAAAAAAAAGCACTCGTGACAATGCAATGACCATTCGTCTTATAAGGGCTTGGTTCACACAGCTGCAATGTGAGTGTGCAGCGATTTTCAGTGTGATTAAGTAGTGCGAGTTTGCACAATCTATAGGGCCAAATCTAACTGCAAAGTGGCACAGGAAGCTTTTCCAAAGCCGCGCCATGATGGGCCACATTGATGACAACGGACACCATTGAATGTGTGTTTTACGACTGTGTTCCTCAAGTTGCATCAGAAGTTTCTCTAGTGTGAACCAGCACTTACAAAGTGTGATTATATGGTGTAAAGTTGCCCTCAGTCTAAATGCTGTAGATTGAACCTTTTACAGGAAAAAAAAAACAAAAAATGTCTACTTTGTTGATGGCGACTTCACCTACAATTTCTGATCAAATACTTTATATTGATGTTCGATCTTTGATCAGTAGCTTTTAGATCCTTTAGGATAGAGGTTTACACTACACCTTATTGTACATTTTTGGTGGATGAGGTTTTAGAGTTTTACACATATTGAAAACCAGATCCTGAAGACCGTCTTCTGGGTGAAAAACATAGATCCGACCCTTGTGGGATTACCCAATACTCAAAGCATTGTACTATATGGCGATATGTATATCATGACATACTTTTACCAAACATATATTTTGCTATTTTAACATTTCTTGTAAAATCTTACCTGTAAAATTCCTTTCTCTGAGTCCTCCGACAGTCGCCGCCCACTTCATATTCATCACCAATGGGGTTATGTCCTTTATTCCGTAGGAGTAGCTAGGCAATAGAATATGTTAATACAAAGATTTTTAACATATCCCACCCCCAGGGGGTGGTCCCCTCAGTACATAACCCTCCACTTCCTGTATCCAACTCAGTTTCAGTGGAATAGCAGTAGAGAGTACATCAAAACCCCAAAAGAGGGGCGGGGGCGGCGACTGTCGGAGGACTCAGAGAAAGGAATTTTACAGGTAAGATTTTACAAAAATTCCGTTTTCTCTTACGTCCTCCGACAGTCGCCGCCCACTTCATATTCATCACCAATGGGGAAGTCCCAAAGCAGTGTAAACATGAGGGGTGGGAAGAACACAGCCGCGCCCAAGGCAACGCCGTCTCCCCATCAGAGAAAGGAACCTTACCAAAGGAAGGAAACCAGTTGGGCATAAGAACAAAACACTCGCTCAACAGGAGCAAGAGAACCCAGGGAAAAAACAAAAATCCCAAAAAGCCAAAGAACCCGTAACAAGGGCTCTAGGGAACTGCCGCACTAAGAACCTTGCGGCCAAAGGAAGCATCAGCCGATGCCTGAACATCTACTCTGTAGAATATCGTGAAAGTGTGTACGGTCGACCAAGTCGCCGCCTCACACACCTGGGCCACAGAGGCCCCATGACGACAGGCCCAAGACGTACTCAGAGATCTGGTAGAGTGCGCCTTCACAGGTACAGGGGGAACTTTTCCCCTCAAAGCATAGGCCTGATCAATGGTCTGTCTGATCCATTTGGCGATTGTAGAAGCCGACGCCGCCATGCCCTTCCGAGGACCTCCCGGAAGGACAAACAAGGCATCCGACTTGCGAGAAGACTCAGTCGATGTGAAATAGACTCTAATCGCCCGGACAACATCCAAGGAGTGAAGCAACACCTCCGTCGGATGCTTCGGCTTCGCGCAAAGCGAAGGTTTGACAATGTCCACATTGAGATGAAAGTCCGAAACCCTTTTTGGAAGAAAAGAAGGGTTAGGTCGCAAGACCACCTTGTCCAAATGCACAACCAGACACGGAGACTTGTAGGACAAGGCTGCCAGCCCCGACACTCGTCGAGTCGAGGTGATAGCCACCAAAAAGGCGACCTTCCTGGACAACAAAGACAGCGAGATCTCCCTGAACCTTTCAAAAAGGAGCACGCTGCAATACTGACAGAACTAGATTCAAGTCCCAAGGGGTAAGAGGTTCCCTCCTAGGAGGGATCAGATGACGTACCCCCCGCACAAAAGTGCTAACCAAAGAATCAGATGCCACAGGCCGCCGAAAAAGAACGGCCAAAGCAGACACCTGACCCTTGATCGTGGCCAGCGCCAGACGCTGGTCAACACCCGTCTGAAGGAAGGGCAACACCCTAGACACCGAATAAGTGTCAGGAGAGAAACCCCTGGATACGCACCAGGCAAAATACGCCTTCCAAGTACGGTAATAAACCTTCCGAGGAAGACTCCCTCGCATTTATTAAGGTGTAAATGAACTCAGGGGAAAGACCCCTGTTCTTCAGGACCTCGGTTTTAACCGCCAGGCCGTCAAGGCCAGCGACTAAAGCAGGATGGAAGATCGGTCCTTGCGACAGAAGATCTTCTCGAAAAGGCAGACGCCACGGGGCGTCGATTGTCAGATTTACGAAGTCTGCGTCCCAGGACCGGCGAGGACAGTCCGGTGTCACAAGAATCACCGTGGTCGGTTCCGCGAAGGAACCTGGACAGCAATTGAATCGGCGGGAACGCATACATCAGATGGTACTGATGCCACGGGGCAACCAACGCGTCCGACGCGTCTGCCCGAGGATCGCACTCCTTGCCACGAACCGTGGTACTTTGTAGTTCAGACGAGACGCGAACAGGTCTACCTCCGGAAGACCCCACCTCGCGCACAACATCTGGAAGACAGCCGGGTGAAAGGACCATTCTCCCTGGTCCAGGGTTCGACGGCTCAGAAAAAACCGCCTGCCAAATTTTCACCCCCGGAATGTGACCTGCCGATATTGCCGGGACATGCGTCTCGGCCCAAGACAGAATCGCGGCCACTTCTCGAGCCGCCCGGGCACTGACATCTGGAGATCCAGAGACTGCGGACTCCTGGTGCCCCCTTGGTGATTGATGTAAGTCACCGCCGTGGCATTGACCGTCTGCACCCGAACCGGGTTCCAACGACGAAGACAGAGGAGTATCGCTCGCAGTTCCAGAACGTTGATCGGAAGGGAGGATTCCTCCGTCGACCAAACACCCTGGGCGGACAGAACGCCCAGAACACCACCCCAGCCCGACAGGCTGGCGTCCGTGGCGATCATCGTCCACGAAAGGGGACGAAAAGACTTGCCCCCCCGATACTGAGGGGGATAGAAGCCACCACAGAAGATCCCTTCTGGTCTGAGAACTCAATGACATCTGGAGATCCAGAGACTGCGGACGCCCGTCCCACCTGGACAATATCTCCGCTTGGAGATCCCGCGTGTGAAACTGGGCGAAGGGAAATCGCCTCGAAAGCCGAGACCATCAATCCCAGACACCGCATGCACTTCCGAAAGGACGAAGATGGAACGTCCCTGAGGGACCTGACTGCCTCCTAAAGAGCTGCGAGTTTTTCTTCCGGCAGGAAGACCTACGCCTGGACAGAGTCCAGAATCATACCCAGGTAAGAAAACCGAACCGATGGGCACAATGTCGACTTTGGAAAATTGATCGTCCAACCAAACTCCTGCAGAGTCTGTAACGTGAAGGACAGATCCTCCTCCAGACCCTGGCTGGTCGCAGACACCAGATATCCCAGGACCGAGATGCCCTGGGCTCTCAACAAAGCCAGAACAGGCGCCAGTACCTTGGTGAACACCCGCGGAGCCGAGGCGAGGCCAAAAGGCAATGCCACAAACTGGGCATGATCTTCCGCTATGGCGAATCGAAGGTACCTCTGGTGCCCCTCGAAAATCGGGATGTGAAGATACGCATCCTTCAAGTTGATGGAGGCCATGAACTCCCCTGGAATCAGGGCAGCCACCACCGACCGCAGAGATTCCATGTGAAACTTGCGCACCCGCACAAAGCGGTTCAGAGCTTTCAAGTCCAGAATCGGACGTACCTTGCTCTCCTTCCTGGGCACGGTGAACAGAATGGAATAGAACCCCCGAAACTGTCCCGATGAGGCACCGGGACCACCACTCCCCGAGCCCTCAGGTTCTGCACCGCTAGATGCAGGTCCCGCAAACGCTCCGGGGATAGCAGAAGATTTGAGGGAAAAAATCTGCTCTCCGGCCGAGAGAGAAACTCGATCTTGTACCCAGATCGAACGATTTTCTGAACCCACCTGTCCCGAACCCGGGACAGCCATGGCTGAGCGAAAACCGAGCAAGCGTCCCCCCACCCCTGAGTCGGGTGAGGGCGCCCCTTTAGGCCGCACTGTTGTGGGCCGCGGAATCGGTGTGTTAGCCTCGACCTTTGGACGGCTTGCCCCTATAGTGTGACCGAAAGGCACGAAAAAAGACCCCTGAGGGGGCCGAAAGGAGACATGCTTCTTACCAGGAGCCGTCTTAGTCTTGTGGGATCGAGGCAAGAGCGTGCTCTTACCACCCGTGACCCCCTAAATTAGGGCATCAAGGGATTCACCAAGAAGGCGAGAACCACCAAAAGGCAGAGTAGCTAAGGTCTTACGCGAAGATTGGCCACCGACCAACACTTCAACCAAACCAGGCGGCGAGACAACACCGCCAAACCATGTACACGTGCAGCCAACGGAACCATATCCAGGTCCGAATCACACAAATACATGACACCCTGGTGGATTTGATCCACCATATCCCAAGTCGCCTGGAGGGCAGAATCAGCCACCAGGACACGTCTAATCACCTGCGTCCAGCTCGCGACCACCTGGGCCGCCATAAGTGAAGCAATAAGGCTTTAAACATAGAACCCATAATAGAATAGGTATGACAGACAAGGGACTCCATCCTCTTGTCCGTGGCATCCCGGAACACCGGGGTGTCTTCAGCAGGAATCGCAGTGGACTTGTTCAAAACTGCTATCGCGTGGTCCACCGGAAGGGGGACACACCAACGCTCATCAGTAGCGGTCGTAAAAGGATAGCGTAGCTTAAACCTACTCGGTACAGCAAAAGGTTTGCGTATATTACGCCAATGTTCATTCACAGCGCGTTAAAAACATCAGTGCAGGGAAACACCTGCGACATTTTGCGCCTTTTCTGCGTCCCATAAGCCACCAAGGCAGCAGGGGGACATTGTTCATCCTCTAAACGCAGTGTTTGCTTGATAGAAGCAACCAATACATCCATGAGTGCAAGCTCTTCAGACGAGCCAGGGGAAGAATTATCAACCCCCTCTACCTCAGCCTCCACCTCTGACCCTACAAGGTCCAGGGAGGAACGGGACCCCGATAGGGAGACCCCAGCCACAGCAGCCCCATCACCATCCCCCTCCGAACCAGAGGAAATTAAAACTCTGGGCCATGTGTGGATTGAGCAGCCACCAGCAGGTGCACCTGAGCAGCAAGATTAGCCACAAACGCAGCCAAAACCCCCCCCCCTTGAGGGGGGGGGGGGAGAGAGACAGCAGTCCCTTGTGAGCCCACCAAGGTGGCAGGAATTTTGCTTTCCTGAGAATCCATTGCCCCCAGAGCAGATCGGAAAAGAAAGGGTTAACAGCCCCCACAACAAGCGCGGCGAGCGCTGCCCACCGCACACACACACTTAGCCCAATATGAGACCCCCACAGGGAGAAAAGGCTAAACTTAGGTAATGACACAGAGATAAATAAAACCTGTAAGGTCCAATGCTGCTGCTGCTGCTCCGATCGGTGCGCCCAGGGATGTGATGCAATACAGGGCGCTTCTGTGTAAGCCTATGCAAGGCTACAAGAAAATGGCCGCCAGCAGTGTTACCATGCGGCCGGAGCGAGCGCTGACAAAATGGCGTCGTTTGGCGCCGAAAACTCCGCTCCCTCACACAGTGAAAAGCACAGTAAACATGGCGGACCGCCGCAGCGGTCTTAGAAATGTGCCCCAACACGATACATGCATGTTATACAGCACACAGTCTGACACACAGATCCAGTCTGACACAGAAGTGCAGCACAGCCCCCCCCTTGCAGCCCACAGCATGCACCAGAGAGATAGGGAACATTTACAGTGTGACAGAGGCAGGGTAACACAGTCCCAGACTGACAGCCCTCAGACAGACAGGCCCCCACATAGATTTACACTTACCTCATAGGTGGCGTGGGGAACCCGCACAGGCGAACAAGCCGCTGTACATGAGACAGGGAGAGTCGCATCCAGGACGCAGCAATGGTGGGTTGAGAAACCGCACAGCGTCCAGTGAGGTAGCCACCTCACCATAGCATCCCTGCACCAAACAGGGATGGGTCGTTCAGAAACTTCAGGAGCGGTACCTGACTGAACGCTCGATGGCGGGCTGAGAAACCACTGACCCACAACCTGCGACCAGGGGGGTCAGCCCGAGACGCAACCCGCATGATCCTCTTCATCAGAAGAACTAAACTAATGCTGGTAAAAAATAACAGCTAAGTAAAGAAAGAGAAAAAAACTCAAATAAAATCAAAAGAAAAGAAAAGGCTGAGACAAAAGTCCTAGCATAGAGACATGCAGCCACTCCTGACAAGCTAGACATTGAAACTGAGTTGGATACAGGAAGTGGAGGGTTATGTACTGAGGGGACCACCCCCTGGGGGTGGGATATGTTAAAAATCTTTGTATTAACATATTCTATTGCCTAGCTACTCCTACGGAATAAAGGACATAACCCCATTGGTGATGAATATGAAGTGGGCGGCGACTGTCGGAGGACGTAAGAGAAAATACATTTTAGTCATGATACATAATGTAACATTTGGGCACACAAAAATCCCCATCTTCCAGTGCTTCCCCCCCCCCCCCCTTAGGGGAACCTTGAAATACACACACACACATATATATATATATATATATATATATATATATATATATATATATATATATATATATATATATATATATATATATATATATATATATATATATATTTTTTTTTTTTTCATTCTTCTTTAAAATAGCAGGTATTCCCAGGAATATTCCCCTTTACAGTTTGAAGCAGAAAGTAACCATCTGAGCACCTGAAAACGCTATTCTGTTCGTTTTTATTATTTAAAGCAAACTCACCCATCCATGTCTCCATGCTTTTATTGAGAAATCACTTAGAAAGACCTGCCCCCCCCCCCAACCTATTCCAGCTGCGACCTTAAGGGCAGATTCATGTAGCATTTACATCCAGGAATCCATCTGCATTTAGCACAGGCATGCAGTCAGGAGGGCTTGCTTAACTGAGAAAGCCTCTCCCCTCCAGAGGAAGGGAAAAAAATGCCCATGAAAACTCATGGAATGTGCGATATTGACCCAAGCCAGAAACCAGTAAGTACCCGAGTAAATAAAAAAAAAAAACAAAAAAAGAAAACCTTTTAACAATTATATATAATCTACCTTTCTATTTATGAATCCTAGCAACATAAGGAATACAAATAGTTAATGTTGACTGTTTCTAGTTGCTCTTTAATTAAATCTTTAGCATTAAGCGATTAAATGTAGTTAAACTGTATAAGGCAATTATACAGTTGTGCTACCTTCACGATTGTTAATGGGGCACTTTAGTCTTTTTAGAGATTCATATACTATTCAAATTACTATGCTCCCTGACACCGCATTTCCTACCAGAAGGCCAGTTCCATCTTTGCTCAGGTATCCGGAGTGAAAAATCGAACGCCTGGACCAAGATGCTAGACCAAACAAATGTATTTCCTGTGTTCTTGGGCGTTTATGCTTTTCCTCAATTCAACCTCCTGCTGCAGCTTTGCATTCTGTTATAATGTACAATTAGAGTAAAGACTGGGAGTGAGAAATTGCATCCGTCAGGCTACAACACACAATATTCTTCCAATATGCTCCCCTACGCATAGTTTTAGGACTGGAGCTTAAAAGCAGTTGTAAAGGCTTCTGTTTCCTAAAAACAAACTGGTTATACTTGACCGTTCTGTGCAATGGTATTGCATAGTTAAGCCCTGAACCTCCTCTTCTGGTGTCCCCCCTGCTGGCACTCTTGACTCATACTCAGAGTGTCCCCATAGCAAGCAGCTTGATATGTAGGCAGGTGTGCAGGTTAAAACCCAAGCCGCACCTTGTGCATCTACTGATGCACAGCGTGGCCCAGCCCTGCCCCCAGACACAGGATTTGATTGACTGCAGCCAATGGAGCCAATGGCACCTGGTAATGCCTCAAAGCAGACAGAGGAAAGAGCCACTGCAGACAGGCACAGTTCGGGATCGAGATCAGGCAAGCATACAGGGGGTGGAGACGGCAATACAACTTTTTGGACATTTTATTTATGTTTTCCCTTAAAATGCAAGGAATGCATGAAGGTAAAACAACGTCAAGCTTTTACAAACACTAAGCCCAAAAACAAAAATGTAAAAATGGCAGCCTAACAAATCTTCGATGCAGTGGCTGCATTTTTTTCCCTTTATTACTACCTGGTGATCCTCCTGATATTTCTCAACAGAAAGCTGTGCCAGTTGGAGGAGTGCCTACAATGGTCTGCTTTTATTTATATAAAACCTTTAACCCAAACAGGAGGAAGGGGAGGGGAATAGTTGATTTGAGAGCCGGTTCACACTACTACGACTTGTCAGGCGACTTGGTCGCCTGACAAGTAGCGCTCCATGCTGTGCAATGGAACCGTTCTAATCAGAGCGACTCAAGTCGCTCCGACTTAGAAAAAGGATCCTGCACTATTTTTGGGCGAAGTCGGAGCGACTTGCATTGACTTCTATTATGAGAAGTAGTTTGCAGCAGCGATGAAGTCGTGCTGCACAGGCGACTTCAAAGTCGCCCAAAGTCGGGGCGTCTGAGTCGGAGTAGTGTGAACCGGCTCTAACAGCCTCAAAAGCCTTGTTTACAAGGATGGCAAGAATAAGCAGTTGAGCCATGTTTTAATGACAGGGGGAGTACCCAGAAGGGGGAGGAGCCAGGACCACCAGCAGGGGACCAGGGTTGCTCTGTAGAGTGCAACTCATGTAAATAGCCAAGTGTGAGCTGGAGTTCAGCTTTCATTTGTTAGTCAAGTCCAACTAAATGTGCTAGTACATTTAATACTACCCTCTCCCTGATTGACAATGCTGCGGTCTCCACTGCTCCTACAAATAAGAGTGGCGACACTCCAAAACAGGAATTGTGTTACTGACTGGATCATCAGGTAAAAATAAAGGTAAAAGGCCTAAATAAATACAGCCACCACATCAAAAGACTGGTAAGCTGCAATACATTTTTGTTGTGATGCTATATATTGTGCCATAATGAAAAACTCAATGCAGCCTTGTAAAATTACTGAGAATTAGGCTAAACACCACATGGCAGTATCAGTTTATAAAGGTCACAGGTACCGCTCAAACAAAATATTTTTAGGCCTGGTGGTTTGCATCAATAGTATTTGGGGCTGAATTCCTGCTGGGAATCCTTTTTGCAAATTCTGTGTGGATTTTCACTAGGTGTTGAGATTTCATAGCATAGTCTAACCGAGCTCGGTTAAGAGTCTTTCAATCTATGAAAGGTTGTTTCGACTCTGGCACAAATAAAAGATTAAGCTCATTAGGGGCAGCAATGGATATGATGGTTCAACATTTGCAAAATGTGTCAGCACTAGACAAATGAAAAAAATTGCAGAATAGATAAAGGATGCTATATTTAGAATGGATCTGTTCTACAAGCCAGCAGTTCTGGATGCACAGTAAGCCACAGAGGCATAAAAAGGATGATGTGCACGTCTCCGCCTACTATCTTTAAAGGGCCACCACATTTTACATTACAGAGGTTTTAATTTATTTTATGAACAAAAGCTTTAGGGGATTAGAAAACCCAAAGATAGTCACAGCTGACTTCCTTTCACTCATGTTACATCCAGTAATCCCAAAGGACACCGAGAACTCACCTTATATTGATTGATCTTATATATTTGCCTAAAATGGCAGTCACAACAGATCAAAGTTGCACTGCAATAAACACAATGGCGAGTCAATTATCTTCACCATTTCTATAATTAAAACAGTAGAGAACATACAACTGCATTTTTCAACAACGTCCCTTTTCAATGCATTCCACAAGTTTGTATATACCCCCCCCCCCCCCCAAAAAAAAGTAGATCTCATTTGTCCCTTAGCCATGTACACACCGCTTCTAATACATGGTCTGTGACAAATTTGACAAGCTTTTCTTACAAGTGGTTGTAAACCCTCACATATACCCAGTGAAGTAACTCCTACATAAGTTGTACCTGTATCTGCAGTATCCAATTCTCTACATCAGTTAAAAGTTCAGAAGATATAAAGCTTGTCTGAGCCGTCAGAAAAAAATAAAGAGCTGAAATTACACTCTGCAGAGCTCAGTAAGGAGAGGTCTGAGAGCTTATTGGAGGTAAGGGACACATCCCTCTCCAGAAAGCAACAGAGCTGAGGCTGTCAATCTGCTGGAGATCCCTCCCGTCACTTTTTTCTCTTGGTGTCAGGAAAACTTGGCAGAAGTGACAAAAAAAAAAAAAAAAAAAACACATTTAGGCTAGTAATTCCTGGGTTCACAACACTACTTGTGGCCAGGCCAGATGCCTGCTTTTTATTCAGTTGCGAGTATAAAATTGTTGTTTAAATAAATGACTTTATAATACACTATGGGAGAATCATCCTCCTTTTGGAGTCTGGAACAGCCATCAACATAAGCAGTGAAGGATTTCTTGTGACAGCTTAAGCCTGGTTTCAGCCTATTGAGGAGAGTCACTGCGGTCTGGAATCCCGTGCAGCGGTCCATGCTGACAGTAGGATTCCTTGTGAGACAGTTTGGAGTTTGTGTGCCTTTTCTTGAGAATTACCATGATTACTGTGGTGAAAGGCGAATCACTGGAATTTTTTGGGGCAGTGCACAGGAAGACATCACAGGGTGGAAAGTTTTACTGTAAGATCCATTATATTGGTTCAAAGAAAGGAAGAAAGATTAAAGTGGACACTTGGGTTTCTTTTCACATTTCTTTATTCAACATTTTGTATCACAAATTTGATTGGTTTTAGAATGTAAGCACAAGACATCATTTTATGTTTTTTCACGCTGGGAGAACATCGTAATTGCTAGCAGCTTTAACAGCTGCTAGAGTGAACTGCAGGCTTGTTTTACCCAAGTTGATCGATCAACCCATACACTGTTCAAATCTCGTCCGGTTCCTGCTGAACCGGCTGAGACTCAGTCTATGGCCTGCTTAAATTTGATTGTGAGGTATATATCAGTACACTGTACTATAGGTGGTTTATTTCACATATTTGGAGGGAAAGTACAGCAGCTATTTTGGTTGTTGGTGTTCCACAAATTTGTATCATTAAGTTCATCAAGGAATATATTTATACACACACTGTACATTCATTTAGCGTGGGAGGGAGGATTTTTTAGCAACAAAACGCATTTCTACACTAGGCCTTGGCATGTTCAAACTACAGGCTTCAGCTGGTTGCACAGCATCTCGCTGACATGCACCATTTACTGTTGAGCCCTACTCAAAATAATCTTCCAATATTGACCCTGGTGAGCACCAGTAAACTGAGCCTCACTTTTTCAGCATAGGGTTGAGTTTTGAATTTCTTCTTGACTAGTAGTTCCAGGCGTTTCCATTCCACTCTGGCGTTTGCTTTCTGGTTCAAAGTGATAATTCAAAAGCCTCACCTTCATTAGTATAGTGGTCCAGTAAGGGTAGGTTCACACAATTTCTGTATTCTGGTGCATTTCCTCTTTCTTCATCTCAATTCAGGACATGTGCATTCTGTGCGTTTGATGAATTTTTGATGCCTTTTGCCATGTACCAGATGTGTGTCATATAGACATAGAAAAGAATGCAGCATGTCCTACTTTTGTTGGCTGCACTAGTGTGAAGTAGGGCCATTGGAATCCATGTTAAACATGACATGCGTTTCTGATGCAGATTAAAAATGCCCTAGACTGCATCTGGTGGGAACCATACCTACGAGTTCACAGATGGCCAGATGATTGCGCTTGCTCTCTTCGGTGAGCTATTTTGTTCGGTACCCATCTTGAGCAAACTTTATGAAGGTCAATCCTGTTATGAATACTCAGGCATGACTAATTTGCATATTTGCCACTTCGATAGTCATCAAAATTATGGCAAGGACTTGCTCATATCTGTGGATAAGCGTCCTGCTTATGCATGTTCAATGCTTTTTCAACCGTTTAACTTCTCAGTCCATTCATATACACTTCACCATGGTAAAACCTTCCCCACATAGTCATAAAAGACCTTGATGAATTTTGGCTCCTGGTAAACCAGCAGACTAAAAAAAATTTAAAGTAAAACTGATTACAGTCCAAATGAAGAGTGATCGGTACATGGCCAGGTTTACTGTGCAACAGTGCCTAGGAAACTAAGTGATGAAGGTCAAAGATTCAATAAAGTTACTATGAAGTCACCTTCCCAACATGCACATCCAAACGCTTTACAACCAACATAAGATAGTAAAAGTGCAAAAAATGAATGACTCTCCCTCAAATATTTTATACAGTTCTTTTATAAAATGCATTTGTCATCCTAAACGCTATTAAAAACAGACAGGTCCTCTTTATTTGCTAGCACAACACCTGCTAGCTTTAAAGTGGAACTAAAGTCTAAACTGAGCAGGCAGGCTCTTTATTATAGAGGACATACGCAAGATGTCTTCTGCAATAAAATAAACCCGTCTGATAGCGGTCTTTAAAATGTACACCGAGCTGTACCTATGTGCCAAAAGGACTGAACTCCTATGCATGTGCGAGAGGAACGTCATTTCACTGCAGTCGATCAATACAGCCAAACATCATACAGTAGAAGATTCCAGCATCACAGCTCAAAATGTTCGAAATAAAGAGCCATCTGCATTCTTACTTGAATGTTGGTGTCCTTTGTGTACATCATTCAGATCTGTGCAGTAATCTAGCATAAAACCCCTCCTGCATTTAGCACTTTCCTGTAAAAATAGCAAACTACTGCTACTCTCTTCTTGAGAAGGAAAACTTGTCTTGCACACTTAGCGAAAGGAATAGAGGAAGAGTGACAAGGAAGATAACCGGGGAGACCAAAAAGGTTTTGGACAGCCCCCTATGCCGATTTGTCAACCACTTTCTCTCCAATATGGCGTTAACAGCATCTCACCATTGCTCAATGGTAGATGGACAGAAAGCCAACCACATCTGTACTATTACAGGCGAGGAAAAATAAGAGTTGTCAGCATTAGCTTGGACAATGGTATAATGTCCTTAGGGATTATGCTCAAGATTGCAACTTTATAATCAGGGAGTATTGAAATAACAGGAATCTTGCGCCATTTCAAAAATGCTAGACTAGTATCTGAACAGTGATGTCGATGCTGAAGCACCAAGGACAACATTCACTTCTACCCCAGGAATATATTTTTTGGGTGGTATAATAGACCCTGTGTATTATGAATAACTGACAATTTCTGAGAGAGGGATGGAAATTGTTGGTACCGCTTCCAATGTAGCTGTGCATTGGTCTTCCATATTGCCCACTTCTTGCCTCCAAGTCTCCTCTTTATTGCTATATGTCTGTCCCACTGCCAGTGTTTTCAAAGATTGAAGTATTACTAAACAATGCAGACATATATTTGGCTTTTAAATTAAAACGCTCTAATAGGCCCTGTTACTAGCTAGCAATGCTGAGCACTGGAACATGTGTATTACATTTGTCAACTTTGTTTGGATGCTCTTGCGGATGGGCAGCCGATACAGGCAAAGAAAAGTGCTGGTAAGTCGCTGCCTGTGTTCAATTGTACACAGCAGGAGACTGTTGACTGGCTATGTCCAATCACAGCCCAGAGCCCTGTGTTCACAATCAACACGGGGCTCTGTACAGAGGGAATGATTTCTGCAAAGCATGGATAAGAAACAGTTTTAGTAAAAACCAGTACACAATACACATTGTTAAAGTGGCTGTCCTATTATAAGTTAATCACCATTCATATAAATAAAAAAATAAATAATTCAAGTATATACTGTATACCATAGTTTGTAGACACTATAACCTTCACACCTTTCCAAAGATATGTAGCAGAATACATTTTGCCCTAAATATATAAAAATTGGATTTTTGTACTTACCGTAAAATCTATTTATCTGAGTTTGACGACAGACACAGCACTCCGTAAATCATAACTAGTGGGTTATATTGCCTCCTCCAGGAGTAGGACTAGGCAGAACAAAAACACCTGGCTACCCCCTTGACCTGTCCTCAGCTTGGTATATATCCCCTCTTAGCTCTAAGTAATCCGTTTAGTAGCAAGCAGTATTATAAGTATCAGAACTCCATAGAGGGTTTGGGTGCTGTCTGTCGACGAACTCCGAGAAATGGATTTTACGGTAAGTACAGAAATCCCATTTTCTTTCATTCGATGGACACAGCGCTCCATGAATCATAACTAGTGGGATGTCCAAAAGCAGTACCAAACAAAAAATGAGGTGGGAAAATTACCCAAGGCTAAACATAAGCCATTAACCAGGACACAGAAGCCCTGTTTGAAAAAAAAAAAAAAAAAGGTTTAAAGAAAAAAACACCTCTTAAGAGAGAACAGCTCCTCTTAAACAGCAGCCCGCAAAACTTTCCGGGCCAAAAGCAGCATCCGCAGATGCCAAAGTATCTACCTTATAGAATTTTGGGAAGGTATGCACTGACAACAAAGTGGCCGCCTTGCGATATTGAAGCCTGAAGACCGAAGGCCCAAGAAGCACTCGGCACCCAAGTAGAATGTGCTGTGACAGGGAAAGGTGGAACCTGACCTTTAATGGAATAGGGCTGAGTCACCATCTCTCTGATCCATCTGGAGATGTTAGCCGAAGGAAGCAGCCAGCCCTTTTTCTTGGTCCGTCTAATCACAAAAAAGTCTCAGTAGCTGCCAGATACACCCAAATTGCACGAACCCCATCCAAGGTATGCAAGGCAAATTCCTTGGGATGAGCCAGCTTGGGACACAAGGAAGGCAACAATGTCCTCATTCAATTGGAAGTCAGACAACTTTGGGCAGAAATGGACAGGGAGGAAGAACCACTTTATCCCTATGGACCACTAAATAGGGACCGCGAGAGGATAATGCCGTCAAATTTGATACCCTGCAGACTGAGGTAATAGCCACCAAGAATGTCCCCTTCTAGGGCAACATAGGCAAAGGAATCTCCCGAATATTCTCAAATGGAGGTTTCTGGAGAACTGAAAGTACAAAATTTAAATCCCATGGTGGCAAGAGAGACCGTGTCGAACCCCCTGAATGAAGGTACGAACTAAAAAGAGTACGGGGCTAGGGGGGGGGGGGGGGTCGCTGAAAGACGATTGGCCAGGGCAGACACCTGGCCCTTGATGGTTCTCAAGGCCAACTTCTGATTAACGCCCTGTTGAGGTTAAGATCCGAGCCACAGAAAAGGATCGAGGATGAGCACCAATCGAACACCAAGAAATATACGCTGTCCACATACAATGGTATATCTTGCTCGAAGACTACTTCCTCGCCTTCACCATAGTAAGGATGACCGATCCATACAGACTTCTATGCCTCAGTACCTGGCTTTCAATAGCAAAGCCATTAAAACCAGTGACTGTAAAGCAGGATGGTAGATCAGCCCTTGGGACAACTGGTCTTCTCAGAGAGGAAGCCACCCAAGAGACGTTTACAACCACCAGGATTGGAAGATGCTCGCAGGAACTTAGCGGAGGATGATACTGGCCCATTGACACCTGCGTTGTCTGTCAGAGGACCCCGTGACCTCGTTACAAACTTCAGTATCCTCCAGTGGAGCCAAACCGGCTAAAGGAGCTGCATGCAAGACTGGGCAAATAGAACTGTTTTGAAGGTGGATACCACCAGACTCAGAACCTGTATGCAAAAATGGGTAAGTGTGACAGCAGCTGATTAATCACGGCCTGTGGTCCCTGAAGTTGGTGCAGAGGACGGACCACCCTGGACAGACCTAAGAAAATCAATTTCCTGGACAGGGATAGGGGGGACCCTAGGTAGTTCAGACATAACCTGACCCATGGAGGAATAAAATCTGCAAAAGGAGACTTGACCTAAAAAACATGAAACAGACAAGCTTTGTCCCCCTTTCTGGGTACCCCCCAAAGGAACATTTTGTGGATCTCCTTGATGCTCAAAGTTGTCCATGGGCCAGAAACCAGTAAAGATGCCCCCCCCCCCCACCCACCCCAGTAATGGGTGAGGGCAGACCTTCATGCTGAAGTAGTATTCTCTGCTTGTCCAGGGAAGCTAGCTCTAGGCTTACCAGACCAAGGTTGCTTGGAACCCCCCAGGGAAGACTTAAAAGATCCATTTCCCTTATTCTCCATGCTAGAAGCACAAAAAAAGGTCTATGGGCTAAGGAGGGCCCCGTCTGCAGCAAGGCTCCTTACCTTGCCTTGACTGTGGCAGGAAGGTACTCTTCTCTCCTGTGATACCCTTAATGTCATCATCCATGGTAGCCCCAAACAGGCTAACGCCTTGAAAAGGCAGATCAATGAGAGCTTTCTTAGAGGCTTGGTCTGCGGACCTATTCTTAAGCCACAGCATGCGCCCAATCATCACTGAAAACAAAGTTTGGACCGCACAGGATCTGTATCCAAAGCTGCATCACAAACTGCATCCCACGGACCAACTGGTCTGATAAATCAAGCCGCAGGGACCTGCACACCCGCCAGGCTCTGGCGCAAAAGCTTGGCCCATTCAAATAGGGTCTGAGACACCAGGGCTGAGGCAAAGACTGGCCGCAATGCCAAACCAGCCATAGTAAACATGCTGCATGCCACAGCCGCCGCTTTGTCAGCCGGGTCCTTAAAGGACAGGGAATTCCTCTACTGGAATCATGGTTGCTTTATACAACCTGGAAACAGGAGGGTCCATCACTGGTTGACTAGCCCACTTTTTAAAAAAGTGACTCTTTAAAAGGGTAACATACAGCAAAATGTTTAGGGACCACAAAGGGTAATTTTGGCTGTTCCCATTTCTTACAGGAAAACCTGCCAAAATAAGGAACATAAGGAAACCCCTTTGGAGTACGATGCGACTTGTGCGTACCAAACGACACAGCCACGTCTGCGGCTACCTCAGCCGCATCCTCTATCTTTAAAGTCTCATGCACTGCAGTAATAAGTGTGTCCTACTAGCGCATTTTCATTCGCTGCAGAGACCAGGGAGGAATCATTCTCACTATCGGATAGATTAGGGGGTGTGATAATAAGTCCCCCTGGACGGACCACGTCAACGGCGGCATCAGGCTCAGAATCAGATGAGAGCCTGAGTGGGGGACAGTGCCTCCTGGACCTTTCCCCACACGCAACTTCCACTGAGGGGTAGTAAAAAAACAATCTTTTGCCAGCACTAAAGCATCCCCTCAAGGCTCAGGATACCCTATCAGCAGAGAGAGAGAGAGAGAGAGAGATAGATAAACAGGGACCCCCAAAGACTCACCCTACCGAGCAGAGGAGCGCCAAGAATTCAAACCCAGCATTATCATGGACGCTATCTCTGTTCCTATGTCCCGGGAACAGGAAGAGGAAACTGAAGAGGTGGAGCTTCGGCATCCCCACTAGGCTTCAGTTGTTTCCAGCCTCTCCCAGACTAAGAAATATGGCCCCCGTGAAGTCAGGCTACACGTACATGGCCGCCAACCGGAGACCAGCCAGACTAAGGGAAAATGGCCACCATTATCTACAAACACTAAAGCATGCTGCCAGGATCTTTCCTGCACCCTCTGCAAGGGGACCCTCCCAACTGAAGGTAGTACACACGTTTAAAGAAGATTCTGCTGTGCATTCTGTACCATTGTCTACACTGCGACCCCCCTGCACTATACCCACACTGCAAACAGCAGGGCATGAACCTAGGGGTCTCCTACACTGGGAACCCTCCAGACTACCAGGGCAGGACACACTATCCCAGGACCCTTACAGCATGGAGATAGCGGGGGAGACCCCATGGGTCTCTGCTGAATTCTCTGCCCTAGGACCCCCCACCAGATCTCCCGAGAGAAATCAAAGATGTTAAGGAAAAAATTGCTAGGAAAAAATTGCTAGGAACAGAGATCCCAGCCGGGAGCCCAGGTTCTTACGCCTGACTAAACAGATTAAAACTGATTACCTAGAGCAGAGAGGGGGGGGGTTATACACCAGATACCAGGTGTTTTTTGTTCTTCCTAGTCCTACTCCTGGAGGAGGCAATATAACCCACTAGTTAGGATTTATGGAGCGCTGTGTCCGATGAACGAAAGAGAAAAATGTTTTCCATATTTATTGGATATGTTTTAAAGCAGAAAAAAAAAAGAAACATTTTGTTTGGGTACAGCTTTGCATCTCCACACAATTACAGCGCAGTGCTAAATAGTAAAAACGCTTCTGGAGCAAAGGTGGTTAAAATGAAAAAAACCTTTGACTTGAAGATACAAAAACCTTCAGAATTTTGAAAACATTGCTGTTCAGCCTTTCTAGGGAGGACTTTTTTTCAAGCCACCTCACCATAACCTTAATGGTCCTATAGAAGGACTGTAAACATGAAATCCAAGCTAAGTACTTCAAGCCCAAGACCGCTCTTAAAAGCCTGAATGTGTCGACTGATGCAGGAAGAAGTTGCAAACCACAAGTAAAGGAGGTCAGGAACTCTGCTACATCAAGTAACCCAATCACTGATGCCAGGAAGGAGAGAAAAGTTGCTCATCTAGAAATACCACATTAGAGCTGCTGTAGTACAGGCTTCAGATTACAGCAGGAACCATTTTCTGCAGCAAGCTCTTTATCAGTCTATATATTGTGAACCAACAATGATTAAAAGCACTTTACAGAGCATTTAATCCACATCCAAATGAACAAGCATTTATCTCAAGATGGGCAGTCCAGTCCTGGCAGGAGAGGCAATGCTTTACTTGATCTGAGTAAGTCAGGTACATGAACTCTGTTCTCACAGGAGACAAAGCGTACTTTTAACCTTAAACACCATAGTTTACATAGTTGCAGATTTACTTTACAGCGCCCTTTGCTTCCTGTATCCCTCAGCCATTAATCACAGGAGCTGTGCTGCAGGAAGAGCTGATTAAAGCCAGGCTGCCTTAAACCCTGCCAGAAGGCTACACATGACATCAGTATCCATTTCATCATTTCTCCAATATAAAGTGTGCAGGTGTATGGACTTCACATTTAAAACCCCACTCAAGGCAAATTCCATTTTCAGTTGAATGACTGGTCCTCCCACTACCCAAAAGTAGTTTGCTCTGCGATTCTGACAGCATTCAAGATAACAGTGGGCAGTAGTAACACTGCCTGTCTTTCCTAATCCTTGGCTAGCTCTGCTCACTCCTAAATACGTCTGCCTTCTTTGCATGTGAAGTATTCACTGTACAACAGTCAATATGAAATATTTCAGCTAGCGATTCTCTTTTAGGTAAAAGGTGATCCTCGCAGCTATACAGGTGGCGGGAGTCGTCCCCTTTACCAGGCTCTCCTGTCCTATCAGGTAGCCTGGTAAGGATGTGAGTGGCACTGGAGATGGTGTTCCTCCCACTGTGTGATGTCAGAAACCAGAAGTGATGAGGATTT
Organism: Pelophylax lessonae; assembly: GCF_965119305.1. Taxonomy (NCBI): domain Eukaryota; kingdom Metazoa; phylum Chordata; class Amphibia; order Anura; family Ranidae; genus Pelophylax; species Pelophylax lessonae. The sequence goes on along the minus strand of NC_138779.1, from coordinate 85,633,868 downwards.
AGTCACTTCTGGTTTCAGTCTAATGTAAACAAGCCATTACCAGCTTGTGAAAGCATCTAATAAAACCAATCTAGGTTTGATCAGATGCTTTGGAGGCCAGAGGAGAGATATGGTGTCTAACAGAGCCCAGATCCCTACATAAAGAGGACCCGTTACGCGCCATGCTATCACAAGTCATTTTATTCACCCCTACTGATTGCAAAAAAAGGTACAATTTACCACTTAAGGAATAGGACTTTGACACTTGTTTACAAGTGAAGAAATAACGCGTGTGCGGGTCACATGTTTTGGACATTACTGGGACACTATAAGCACCTTTTTTCATTTATAAGCACTTTATAGATACTTACCTGTATCTGTTTAAAAGAATATATTAGTAGTGAATAAAGTGACAGGTGCTCATAGATTGCAAAGTATAAATTATTTTCAATATAGCACTAGAACACTATATATATTTATTTTGGAAGTATTGTCACTATTACTGTTTATGTATTCACATATTTTAGTGCGGATTAATTGTGGATTGATTTTGGACAATATCACAGAAGTTATATTATATGATTTTATATGCACACTAATTTTTATTATCACTGAGTGAACACCATTTTTAGTCTTTTCCCTGAAGCACGATACCACCCGCCCCTTCATAGGGTTTATAACTACTTTAACCCCTTCCCGGCAAACATATGAATATATGTGGCCTCACTGGACTTTGCGTATCTGTCTTTGTGCTGGGGGCAAGCTGTACAATGTGCTCCTGACACAGACCAGGGTTTACCTGGGACCCATACGACCGATGAGGACCAGGAACTCCCAAGTTACAGGTCACCCGAGTACTGTGATCGTCTGATTGGCTATCGCAATGGTCACTGTGCAGCCTGCCCCTGTATTTTGTCTCTTTGAATAGAGGGCAGAGATGCATTGCATCTCTCTCCTTGCAGAGAGAAATAAAAGTGTAAACCCCCCCCCCCCCCCCCCAGATAAATGTCTGATCTAGGACAGTGCCAGGGTTAGTATTTAGGTCAAATAAGGGTTAAAGGTAGGATATTTTGAGCAAGATTTTTTCTTTAAGCATTTTTTTTTAATTCGCATCAGTGTGTTTTAGAACATTGATTCTGTGCTGTACTATGGGTACATACAACACACGTGGTATTGATGTGATCGTTGGGAGAAGAATTTATTTTGGGTTGTTCAGTGGTAGGTTATAATAGTAGCAAGAAATATACAGCTACATTTTTACAATTTTATGCCAGTTTTGATTAAAAATAAATCAGGAGATCTCCATTACCATTTACCACCAAATGAAAGCCCAATTTGTCCTGAAAAAACTTCCACCTGGAAGCACAAAGTTTTGACGACATGTATGGTTTTTCTAACAGCAAATTAGTGCTTAGGCTGGTTACAAAAATTCTAGTTGCATTGCATTTCAACCATTTAGGCTTTTTTCACTAAGGAAATTCCCAGTGAACTGCATTTTCCACTGATCTGCAAACATTAGACTGAAATACACATTATTGCTCTTCTCAACCGGTTCATTCACACCACTGAAATGCTGGGTAAAACTTTAGAGATGTTGCCTAGGCTCCCACTTGTGTCATCTGGTTGCTATGCCAATTTAATGGCTTCTGAATTGGAGTCCTTAGCAAGCAAATAATTTCTTATTTGACAGGCTACCTGCTTGTTCTTGGTCACGGAGTACAGGGGCTTTATACAGCCAGATCACTAGCAATTTTAGGTCAGCAATTGTAGCCTCCATAACTCTCACTGCAAGTTTTTAATAAAGCAGAAAAAAGGCATAACCACTGATTAGAAAGGAACAATCTGTACTGTTTCAACAAATTTGAATTCAATATTGCACTCAATGCCTTGGAGGCACTAATATTTGCATTCTCAAATTGGACACTGCATAACTAAAATGGGAGCATTATTTACTACTTAACTAAACAATTACCAGGAGATCATAACCTGAACAGCTGTGTAACTCAGCCTTAAAGTCAGTTATCACAGTGTCTGTATTGTAAGCCAGAGTTCTTTATGTCACGCACCTTGTTTGTGGTATAGCTGTCCCAGATGATAAGCTTGCCATCCTGGGAGGCACTAACTAGCAGCCTGTAGAGAAAAGAAGTTGGGAAAACATCAGTTGAGCACCACATTTTTTTTTTTTTTATATATATGTAAAAGTGAAATTTGCTAGACCCCGTTTATTATAATACAACAAAACTGAAAATAGCTGCGCTTTCTGACAAAATGGTCAAAAAAGTTCTTTCTAGAGCACATTTCACAGCAAAGCAAAAAATATTGGCCTCACGTTGCCAAGCTGGAACAGAGTTCAAAGTATTATTCCATATAATAAAAAGGGATCTTAATGCCAACGTTTATAAAACCCAGAACAACTGATCGCTAAACAGATTAAATGATTGGCTCCTGATGCTACTTTCCTCAAACTTTTTGCATGTCCACAACTGGCTATATACTAGAATAGTGCCAAACAAACTATCTAAACTTACGAGATCAATTGTATTAGGTCTCAAAAATGATTCTCCAACCAAGGTTGCAAAAACTGTTGGTTCTAACTCTAAAGTCAAAGTTTTGGATTGTGCAAGGTGTAAAAAACTCAAAAGCTGTGGCAGGAAGACCTGAAAGCTTAGAATCTACAGCTTGCTTTGCCTACTCCAAGAAGGACAAAGGCAATGCTTCATTTTGAACACGTATGAATGTTCATGCGTGTAGGTCGGAGTTACTGAATAAGAGTGCATGCATATGTTCTTAAATACTTGTTGGGTGTAAGAATATACATATTCTAGAGCAAATATGCAGCTGCAATTATGCACTTGAGTCCCACATACAAGTCTTTAGTTTAGGAGTCCCAGATCTGACAGCACCACTGTCAGTGTCTCTCAATTTTAATATGATACTCCATAAAAAAGTGACCAGTTCTATTACAAGAAAAAAAAAATATATAACAAGCGATACTTTCCTAGCCATTTTATTCGATCTCAATCCCCAAACCTCATGTAAGCCCCAACAAGGAGGAAAACAGGAGGGAACAAATCCCCCTGCTCAAGTGACAGTGCTCTGGTCTGGCATCCGCCTGGGAGGTGGTCGTCTGCATTCCCAAACCAGGAAAACATAAGCCTGAAAGTGTGGGTTCTTACGTGACAACCTGTCCCTTTGTTATCAAAGTATGTGGGTATGAGTGTACAAAAACGGAATTTTTGTAAAATCTTACCTGTAAAATTCCTTTCTCTGAGTCCTCCGACAGTCGCCGCCTCTTCATATTCGTCACATATGGGGTATTAGACTTTGCTCCGAAGGAGTAGCTAGGCAACAGAATATGTTAACAATAAAGCTTTTAACATATCCCACCCTCAAGGGGTGGTCCCCTCAGTCAATACCCTCCTACTTCCTGCAAACATATCTCAGTTTTAGTGGAATAGCAGTAGAGTATACAATCAAACCCCAAAAGAGGGGCGGGGGCGGCGACTGTCGGAGGACTCAGAGAAAGGAATTTTACAGGTAAGATTTTACAAAAATTCCGTTTTCTCTTACGTCCTCCGACAGTCGCCGCCTCTTCATATTCGTCACATATGGGGACGTCCCAAAGCAGTGCAAACATGAGGGGTGGGAAACGCAGCCGCGCCGAAAGGCAACGCAGTCTCCGCATCAAAGAAAGGAACCTTACCAAAGGAAGGAAACCAGCTGGGCAACAGCAAAAAACAAGTGCTCAACAGGAGCAACAACCCAGGAAAAGACAAAAAACCAGGGGATACAAAACTTATCCCAACAGCCAGGAGTCCCCAACAAGGGACCCTAGGGAACAGCCGCACTAAGAACCTTGCGGCCAAAGGAAGCATCCGCCGATGCCTGAACATCTACTTTGTAGAATTTTGTGAAAGTGTGCACGGTCGACCAAGTCGCCGCCTTACACACCTGGGCTACAGAAGCCCCATGACGACAGGCCCAAGACGTACTCAGAGATCTAGTAGAGTGCGCCTTCACAGGCACAGGGGGAACCTTCCCCTGCAAAGCATAGGCCTGTTCAATGGTCTGCCTGATCCATTTGGCGATGGTAGAGGCCGAAGCCGCCATGCCCTTCCGAGGACCCTCTGGAAGAACAAACAAGGAGTCCGTCTTTCGAAAAGACTCAGTCGATTTAAGGTAAACCCTTATCGCCCGAACAACATCCAGAGAATGCAATCTCACCTCCCTTGGATGTTTAGGCTTCGCGCACAACGAAGGCAAGACAATATCCTCATTAAGATGGAATTCCGAAACTCGTTTCGAAGGAACAAAGGATTAGGTCGCAAGACCACCTTATCCAAATGAATAACCAGGTACGGAGACTTGCAGGACAAAGCCGCCAGCTCCGACACACTGCGAGCCGAAGTGATCGCCACCAAAAAGGCGACCTTTTTGGACAACATAGACAACGAGATCTCCCTGATCTGTTCAAAAGGAGCACGTTGTAACACAGATAGAACGAGATTCAAGTCCCAAGGGGGCAGAGGATCCCGCCTAGGGGGGACCAGATGCCGCACACCCTGAACAAAGGTGCCAACCAAGGAATTGGAAGCCACGGGACGTTGAAACAGAACGGCCAGTGCAGACACCTGACCCTTTATCGTAGCCAGCGCCAAACGCTGATCAACACCCGTTTGAAGGAAAGACAGCACACGGGAAACCGAGTACGTGCGGGGTGAGAACCCCCTGGACTCACACCAGGCAAAATAGGCCTTCCAAGTACGGTAATAAACCTTCCCTGAGGAAGACTTCCTCGCATTGATCAAAGTATAAACGACCTCTGGAGAGAGACCCCTCTCCTTCAGGACCTCGGTCCCAACAGCCAGGCCGTCAAAGCCAGCGACTGTAAAGCAGGATGGTATATCGGTCCTTGAGACAGTAGATCGTCTCGAAGAGGCAGACGCCACGGGGCGTCGACCGCCAGATTCACGAGGTCTGCGTACCAGGACCGGCGAGGCCAGTCCGGTGCCACAAGAATCACCGTGTTGCGTTCCGAGTGTAACCTGCGAAGGAACCTGGACAGCAACTGAATCGGTGGAAACGCGTACATCAGCCTGTACTGATGCCACGGGGCCACTAACGCGTCTGACGCGTCTGCCCGAGGGTCGCGCGTCCTTGCCACGAACCTCCTCACCTTGTAGTTGAGACGAGACGCGAACAGGTCCACATCTGGAAGACCCCACTTCGCGCACAACATCTGAAAGACAGCCGGGTGGAGAGACCATTCCCCCTGATCCAGGGTCTGGCGACTCAGATAGTCCGCCTGCCAGTTCTCCACCCCCGGAATGTGAACTGCCGTTATCGCCGGGACATGAGTCTCGGCCCAAGACAGAATGTCGGCCACTTCTCGAGCCGCTCGGGCACTCCTGGTGCCCCCTTGGTGGTTGATGTAGGCCACCGCCGTGGCATTGTCCGTCTGCACCCGAACCGGGCAGCCCTGCAGCCAGTCCGTCCAGCGATGAAGACCGACTTATCGCACGCAATTCCAGAATGTTGATCGGAAGGGAAGACTCCCCCTCCGACCAAGTCCCCTGGGCGGACAGAACGCCCAGAACTCCACCCCAGCCCGACAGGCTGGCATCCGTGGTGATTACCGTCCACGAGATCGGACGAAACGACTTGCCCCCGGACACCAACGGGGACTGGAGCCACCACAGAAGGTTTCCTCTGGTGCGATGACTCAACGAGATTTGAAGATACAGAGATTGAGGTCGCCCGTCCCACCTGGACAGGATCTCCGCTTGGAGACCCCGCGTGTGAAACTGGGCGAATGGAATCGCCTCGAAGGCCGAGACCATCAATCCCAGACATCTCATACACGTCCGCAGAGAAGAGTGCGGAACGTCCCTGAGGGACCTGACTTCCTCCTGGAGAGTCCTGAGTTTGTCTTCCGGCAGGAAGACTTTCGCCTGCACCGAGTCCAGAATCATTCCCAGATAGGGAAGACGAACAGACGGACTCTCAGTGTCGACTTTGGAAAATTTATCGTCCAACCAAACTCCTGCAGAGTTTGCATCGTGACAGACAGGTCCTTCTCCAGACCCTGGCTGGTCGCAGACCGAACCAGAATGTCGTCCAGATAGCCCAGGACAGAAACGCCCTGGGCCCTCAATAATGCCAGAACCAGTGCAAGCACCTTGGTGAAGACCCGCGGAGCCGAGGCGAGACCAAAGGGCAACGCCACGAACTGGTAGTGATCCTCCGCAATGGCAAATCGAAGGTATCTCTGGTGACCCTCGAAAATGGGGATGTGAAGATACGCATCCTTCAAATCGATGGAGGCCATGAATTCCCCCGGAACCAGGGCAGCCACCACCGACCGCAGGGATTCCATGCGGAACTTGCGAACCCGCACAGAGCGGTTCAGAGCCTTCAAGTCCAGAATTGGACGAACCTTGCCCTCCTTTCTGGGCACGGTGAACAGATTGGAATAAAACCCCCGAAATCTGTCCCGATGAGGCACCGGAACCACCACTCCCTGAGCCCTCAGGTCCCGCACCGCCAGGTGCAGGTCCCGCAAACGCTCTGGAGACAGCTGAAGATTTGAGGGAAAAAATCTGCTCTCCGGCCGAGAAACTCGATCTTGTAACCAGATCGAACGATTTCCTGAACCCACCTGTCCCGCACACGGGCCAACCAGGGCTGAAGAAAACCGAGCAAGCGTCCCCCCACCCCAAAACTGGGTGAGGGCGCCCCTTCAGGCCGAACTGTTATGGGCTGCAGATCCGGATTGGCCGGACTTCTGTTTACCAGACCAGGGCTTCTTCTGAGAGCCTTGACCTTTGAACGGTTTGCCCTTGTAGTGCGGCCGAAAGGCACGAAAGGACCCCTGAGGGGGCCGAAAATTAGCATGCTTCTTCCCAGAAGCCCCCTTAGCCTTGGGGAAATGGGGCAAGAGAGTGCTCTTACCCCCGGTGATCCCCTTAATCAACACATCCAGGGACTCCCCAAAAAGGCGAGACCCATCATAAGGTAGATTGGCTAAGGTCTTACGTGAAGATTGGTCCACTGACCAACATTTTAACCAAACCAGGCGGCGAGACAACACCGCCACGCTGTGCACACGTGCAGCCAACGGAACCAGGTCTAGGTCCGCATCACACAGATACATGACACCCTGGTGGATTTGATCCACCATATGCAGGGTCGCCGGCGAGGCCGAGTCGGCCACTAGGACGCGCCTAAGCATCTGCGTCCAACTTGCGATCGCCTGGGCCGCCATGAGAGAAGCAAACAGAGCCTTAAGCATAGAACCCGTAACAGAATAAGTATGACGGGCAAGAGACTCCAGTCTCCTATCCGTGGCATCACGGAACACAGGGGAATCCTCTGCAGGAATCGCAGTGGCTTTGTTCAAAACCGCAATTGCGTGATCCACTGGGGGAGGCACACACCACCTTTCATCAGTGGAAGGCGAAAAAGGATAACGCAGCTTGAATCTACTTGGTACCGCAAAAGGTTTGCGCAGATTGCGCCATTGATCCTTAACAGCGCGCTGAAAATCATTGCAGGGAAAAACCTGCGGCGTCCTGCGTTTTCTCTGCGTCCCATAAGCCACCAAGGCAGTGGGGGGACACACTTCGTCCTGCAAATGCAGCGTTTGCTTAATGGAAGCAATCAACTCATCCATGATTGCAAGCTCTTCAGGCGAGCCAGGGGGAGAATTATCAACCCCCTCAACTTCAGCCTCCACCTCAGACCCCACTAGATCAAGAGAGGAGCGGGACCCCGATAAGGAGGCCCCCGCCATAACAGCCCCATCACCTTCACCCTCAGAATCAGAGGAAAGAGCAACTCTGGGCCTTTTAGTAGATTGAGCAGCCACCAGCATCTGCACCTGAGCAGCAAGGCCAGCCACAATAGTGGCTAAATCCCCCCCTGGGGGGGAACAGCGGTCCCCTGGCTTTCCACCAAAGCTGTAGGAAATTTGCCCTCCTGAGAATCCATTGCCCCTGTAATGCCAGACAACAAAGGGTTAACTGTCCCTTTTAAGCAAGCGCGGCAAGCGCAGCCCACCGCACCACACTCGAGCACAATAAGACCCCCACAGGGAATATGCAAACTGAACACAGGCAATGGATAGCAAGAAACAGAAGGATAAAACCTGAGGAGACCCTCGCCGCTGCTGCTGCCTCAATCGGTGTTCCTGGAAAGAGGAAGTGATGCTGCCAGGGCGCTCCATGTAAGCCTATGGAGGCTACAAGAAAATGGCCGCCATGCATGTAAAAACATGCGGCCGGAGCGAGTGTAGGCAAAATGGCGTCGTTTGGCGCCGAAACCGCCGCTCCACAGTGCATTAAAACACACATTATATTCCAAAATCAGAATACATGTCAGATCGCCGCAGCGATCGCTGTATATGCCCAAACATGCCAAAAAAACATGCCCCACAGCACACAGCTTCTCACACTGACCAGTCTGACACACACACAGTGTCATACAGCTCCCCCCCCCCCCTGCAGCCCACAGCATGCAGCCGAGAGATAGGGAGACAAGCAGTGTGAATAGAGGCAGGTTACACAGTCCCAGACTGACACCCCCCCAGACAGACAGGTCCCCACATAAATACACTTACCTCACATGGCGTGGGGGACCCGCACAGGCGAACAAACCGCTTCACATGAGGCAGGGAGAGTCGCATTCAAGACGCACACAATGGGGGTTAAGAAACCGCACAGCGTCCAGTGAGGTAGCCACCTCACCAATCATCCCTGCACCGAACAGGGATGGGTCGTTCACTGTGCCAGGAGCGTTACCTGGCTGAACGCTCGATGGCAGACTGGGAAGCCACTGACCCACGACCTGCGACCAGGGGGATCAGCCCGAGACCCAGTCCGCATGATCCTCTTCATCCGAAGAACTAACTAACGCTGACAAAATAACAGCTAAGTAAAGGTAGAGAGAAAACTCAAACAAAATTTTAAAAAGAAGAAAGAGTCTGGGACAGAAAGTCCCAGCACAGAGAGCCAGCCACTCCTGACAAGCTAGACATTAAAACTGGGATATGGTTGCAGGAAGTAGGAGGGTATTGACTGAGGGGACCACCCCTTGAGGGTGGGATATGTTAAAAGCTTTATTGTTAACATATTCTGTTGCCTAGCTACTCCTTCGGAGCAAAGTCTAATACCCCATATGTGACGAATATGAAGAGGCGGCGACTGTCGGAGGACGTAAGAGAAACAAGTTTTACCTCGTCACCTCCACTAATCCCAGGACCCTTTGTGCACCTTCAACTTTCTTTTGGGTGAGAGGGTGCACTCACCCAGGTCAAAAGGAACAGCACAAGGGCCAGCAGCCAGTCAGCTTGGAGGACAGGCAAGGCTTGCATGAGCTGTGTGTTTGAATGGACACATCCTTTCAGCATTAGTCCTCGCTGGAAGCCAGAACTCAAGGGCATCTCCATAGAATCTTTGAGGAAAGGACACACTTTGAATGTGGATACAGCTGGGGCAACTGGCTGAACAGGAAAAATTGGATTTTTGACTTACCATAAAATTCATTTCTCAGATGTTCATTGAACGACCGCTCCAGATTCCTAACCATTGGGTTATACTACCCCTACAGGAGTGGGACACTAGGCAGGAAAAAGCTTGACTACGCCCATGGGCAGTCCCAGGGGGTATACACCCACTCTCAGCTATAGGCACTCAGTTTTGTTACAAGCAGTGTCAGAAGAATGCCAACTCCACAGAGGCGTGGGTGCTGTGTCCGTCAATGAACATCAGAGGAATGGATTTTACGGCAAGTCAAAAATCCCAGTGACCCACCTATCACCCGGATGTTTAAAGGCCGGGGACTCATCAACCGGAATGAAGGTAGCTTTATTCAACCTTTAAACAGACGAGTCCACTACAGGTGGGACCGTCCACCTTTAATGCAGTTATCCTCATAAGGACACCGCAAGCAAAAAGCGCTTAGGAACCACTGCATTTTGGACAACCCCACTATTTTGTGGCAATATGGTCAAAGTGAGCGGAAAAGGGAATACCCTTGCCGCTTTGGAGGGCCTGTGGGTGCCAAAAAAGGGACCAGCGCCTTCGATGCCGCATCAGCCACAACATCCAATTTCAAAATGTCACGCACTGACACAAGTGCATCCACCATCTTTTCATTCGCGGCTAGAGCAGTAGAGGAATGGTCGCTATCTGAGCACTCAGGGCAGGGTGAGTGGACGCAGACCCAATAGGGTCGCTATATACCAAAGCTCACCCTGAAAATATAACAATCAGGGGAGGCCAACTGCGATCCCGCAGAGGGAATGCCCACAAAGGGCCCACAAATGGACCACCTACTGGACCTCCACAAAAAACAAGGGGGTCACCCTCCATAGAGGGCATAATAGGAAAAAGCCCCGGTAAAAGGAGCCACCCAGGGGGACGCGGAGGCAGGGTACCCTAATAGTCCCACAGTGATCACTGAAATTTTTGAGGGGCTTGGGGGGCGAACCCACTGTCCCAGGGAGGGGAACACGGCGCCCCAAAAACCCTCCAGGGATAGGACAGGACAACTACTCACCACAGCCGAAACAGGGTGAGCACCACTTTGGACAGGACACCACTCCATCGTAATGTAGGTGCTGTTGGCCGGGAGGAAACACTGCGACTAAGACCGTAGCCAGTTTTTATGCGCCCTCGCAAGACGTTTAACTCGCAGAGCTATGTCATGGCCAACCTAGCGCGGAGCTGGTGTCTGCATGCGCACGCTGGCCAGACTGGGGGGGGGGAACCCAAAGGATCTACATTATCCAGTTTGTCGTCCAGTCCGGCACTTGATTGTAAATACCAGGAATAAAGAAAAAAGGAGGAAAAAAATTCCATTTATTATGAAAAAATTGCCGGACCAGAGATCCCAGCAAGGAACTAGGTCTTTACCCCTGACTAGGTAGAAAAAAAACTGAATGCCTATAGCTGAGAGTGGGTGTATACCCCCTGGGACTGCCCGTAGGCATAATCAATTTTTTTTATGCCTAGTAACCTACTCCTGTAGGGGGGCAGTATATCCCAATGGTTAAGAATCAGGAGCGGCGTTTGTCAATCAACTAAAGAGAAATGGGATTTTTGTACTTAATGTAAAATCCATTTTTCATTGAGCAGTTCATTGACAGACACAGCTCTCCATTACTCAGAACCACAGAATTATATTGCCCCCTACAGGAGTAGGACACTAGGCAGAAGAAAAAAAAAAAAAGACTTGGCTACGTCTATGGACATTCCTAGGTGGTATACATCCCCCTCCATGCTATAGGCCTTTCAGTAACAAGCAGTGTCAAAAGTATTACATTTCCATAAAGGTATGGGTGTGCTGTGTGTCAATGAAGAGAAACGCAATTTACGGTAAATACAAAAAACTGGATTTTTGTCTTACCGTAAAATCCTTTTCTCTGAGGTTCACTAACGGACACAGCTTCGTGTCTTTGGCTACAACCCTGAGGCAGTCCCAGAGGGTATATCAGCACTTCCTGCTATAGGACTTCAGTTTGTAAGAAATGGTGTCAAAAGAACATACAAGTCAACCCTACAAAGGGGCGGGTGCTGTGTCAGTGAATCTCAGAGAAAAGGATTTTACGGTAAGACAAAAATCCAGTTTTCTTTCGTTCACTGAGGGACACCGCTCCATATCTTTGACCCTTGGGTTGTCCCAAAGCAGCATCAATATGAGGTGTGGGAAAAACACAGCAACATGTAGAATTCCCAACAAGGCTAAACATAGCCAACCAGGTAAAAATATGAGCTCAACTAGTAACTGGAGCTCACCACCAGAAAAAAAGAAAAAAACTACACCCTCAAGAAGCAGAAGCCTCTAACCGCAGCCTGCAATACTTTGCAGCCAAACGCCGCATCCGAAGATGCAAATACATCACCTTATAAAATTAGTGAATGTGTGTACAGATGACCACGTAGCCGCCTTGCACACCTGAACCACTGACTCCTAATGACGGAAGGCCCAGGAGGCACTAAGCTCCCTTGTAGAATGCGCTTTAACGGGGAAAGGAGGAACCTGACCCTTAATGGAATAGGCCTGCACCACCGTCTGCCTGATCCACTTGCAAATGGTCGCAGCAGAGGCGGCCTGCCATCTGCAAGAACAAAGAATCTGACTTCCTAATTGGTTCAGTCCCTGCCAGGTAAACCCGAATCGCCCATACCACAGCTAAGGAATTTAAGGCAATTTCCTTAAGATGTTTAGGCTTTAGGACATAGTGACGGTACAATGTCTTCATTCAAATGAAACCCCGAGACAACCTTAGGAAGGAATGCCTGACAGGGTTGTACCACCACTTTGTCCCTATGAATCCCCAAGTAAGGTAACCAACAAGACAACGCAGCCAACTCCGACACACGACGTGCGGTAGTAATAGCCAAAAAGAAAGCCACCTTCTGCGACAGGGTGAGCAGAGGAATTTCCCCAAATATTTAAAAGGGAGGCCTTTGAACCACCGACAGAACCAAATGGAGATACCGCGGAGGTACCAAGGATCATACCGGAGGAGCCAGATGGCGACCTCCCTGCACAAAAGTGTGAACCAAAGACTTCGCCGCCAGCGGCATTTGGAAAAAAAAAACCAAGGCGGAGATCTGGCTCTTGATGGTGCCAAGAGCTAAACGTTGATCTAAACCCAATTGTCGACACTCCAACAGGCGAGACACAGGAAAGGAGCGGGGAGAAACCAGGCATGTATCACAAATATACTGTAACCTTTAGATCAACTGATCCACCAGCTCAGAAGGATGCGACTCCCCTCCAGATCCTGGCGCAAAACCTTAGCCCGTTCCGTTAAGGTCTGGGATACAAAGGTGATGGCAAACACTGGTCTTAAAATTGAACCAGCCACATTGAAGAGGTCCTGGACCAGAGCCTCAGCTTTGTCTACGGGGTACGTAAAAAGATGGGGAATCTTCCATTGGCAAAAGTGTGGTCTTATTCAGCCTGGTAAACCTGGGAGTCCGACGGTGGAACCGTCCGTTTCTTCAGAAGAGACTCCTCAAAAGGGATATCTTCTAGCAAAGCACTTAAATATTTTAACCCCACTGACTAGTGACGATCTCATAAAAATAGACAGAAAAGGGAAAAACCTTATTCACCTTGGAAGATTTGAGGGTGCCAAATTGCACCAGCGTCACAGACTCAGCAGCAGTTGAGTCCTACAACTTTACAATCGGGGCCTTCACCAGCGCTTTTTTATGCGTGGCTGCAGAGGAGGAGGATTCATCCTCACTAATCGAACACTCACCGTGCGTGGACGCAGACCCAGTGGGCTGACTCTTGTCCGCGGCGGCCAAAACCACCTCCGAATCTAAGGAAGCAGAGGATACAGGTGAGGGGGGGGGGGGGGGGATGTCTTTGCAGGGCCATATATACTTTGGTTACTAGGGACTGCAGGGCTGCCAGGGCAGACAGACCCAGAGGTTCCCGGAGCTTCAAGGAGTGGATCGGGTGGTGAAATGTGCTCCACAGGCTCCATGACCATGAAGGGTTAAGTGAAACCACGCTGCTCGGCAAAGAAAATTTTAATTTTTTTAAAATAAAAAAATGGGAAGCCCCTTCCCCTGTGGCACCACAAGAATCAGTGCACCCGCGGCACTGTATACAGCAGAGGAAGGATAATGTACCCCCAGAGACTCACCACCCGAGCTGGAAAGGTCGGCGTACCAAGACTGGCAAGACCACTCTGGGGTAGCTAGAATGACCAGAAAACCTTCAGCCTCGATCCTGCGCAATAGCCGTGGCAGAAGCTTAAAAGGAGGAAAAACTTAGATCAGACAATACTGGCATCATTGAGCCACCAGAGCGTCTGGTGTCTGCCAGAGGATCCCGTGACCTTGCCACACACCTCGTTATCTTCCTGTTGACCCGGAACGCCAACAGCTCCACCTCGGGAGTAACCCACCGAAGACCTATCTGAAACACTTCAAGGTAAAGGGACCACTCCCCCCTCCTGGGTCAAATGCCTGCTGACAGATAGTCCACCTGCCAGTTTTCCACTAATGGAATGTGTACGGCGTAGAGTGCCAGAATGAAGCGTTCTGCCCACCGGAGAATGACGGCTACTTCCAGGGCTGCAAAAACACTTTGTTCCGCCCTGGTGATTGACACACAACCGTGGCATTTTCCGACAGGATCTGTACCCGGAGCCCCCAGAGACGAGCTGTCCATTGTTTCAGGTACAGCCTGACGCCCAAAATTCCAAGTCATTGATCGGTAGTCTGGACTCTTCCACCGCCCAACAACCCTGAGTGGAGCCCAGTCCCAGGACACCTCCACATCCAGAGAGTGGCATCCTTGGTGACCACTGTCCAATACAAAGGGAGAAAGGATTTGCCTTGCCCTGCCGAAGAGCAAAGCCACCAGACCAGGGACCCCATGGTTTCCCAGCCCAGCCAAATCTGATTGTCCAGAAAACCTCGGACACTTATCCCATTTTGCCAGGATCTCGCTTTGAAGGGACCTCGTATAGAACTGTGCAAGCGGAACTGTCTCAATGGTAGATGCCAATAGGCCCAGCACCCACATGCAAGTCTGGAGGGAGGACCACCTGTTGGACAGCAGTAGAATAACTTGCAGCATGCAACTTCTGGATTTTGTTCAGAAGGAACACTTTGGCTAGAGCTGAATCCAGAATCAGAACCAGATAATCCAATTTTCTGGATGGAATCAGAGCAGCCTTCTGCAGCCAATCTAACTCCTTCAGGGTCTGTATAATGATCTCCTCATCGTCCCATCAGGGCACCAGAGGACTCTGCTCGCAGGAGGAGGTTGTCCAGATAGCCAAGTACCACAATCCCATGCTGACGCTGACATAGCAACACCAGAACCAGGGCCAACACTTCTGTGAAGACCCAAGGAGCCGAGGCAGGACCAAAGGGTAATGTTAAAAACTGAGAACGCTCCTCTCCTTAAGCAAAATAGAGGAAGCACTGGTGTTGGGCACATGTTGGAATGTGCAGGTAAGCATCCTTGATGTGGATAGAAGCAAGAAAGTCACCCTGATGAAGAGGACTGACCCGCGACCTTGCCACAAACCTGTTGGTGTTACGACTCAACAGATCCACCTTGGGGGGTGCCCCACCGAAGACATCTGATGAAGAAATCTGATGTGGAGGGGGCCAGAACGAAGTGTTCTGCCCACCAGAAAATGCCGGCTACTTCCAGAGCTGCCAACACACTTTTTGTTCCGCCCTGGCGACTGACATAAGCTACTGCCGTGGCATTGACTGAGTGAATCTGCACTAGAACCCTTGAAGTCGATCTGTCCAGTGATTTGGGCACAGCCTGAACGTTTAGAGTTCCAAGACATTCAATTCATCGGTAGTCTGGACTCTTCCAGGGTCCTAACACCCTGAGCGGAGCTCAGACCCAGGACACCTTCCCACCTGGACAAACTGGCATCTGCGGCGACCACTGTCCAATACAAGGGGAGAAACGATTTGCCCTGACGAAGAGCCGGAGAGCAAAGCAACCAGACCAGAGACCCTTTGGTTTCCCGGCTCAGCCAGGTCTGTGTGTCCAGAGACTTTGGACACTTGTCCAAAGACACAGATAATCCAATTTTCTGGATGGAATGAGAGCAGACTTCTGGTAATTCAGAAGCCAACCAAATTCCCTCAGGGTCTTTATAGTGATCTCCACGTCGTCCACCAGAGCAGCGGAGGACTAAGCTCGCAAGAGCAGGTCGTCCAGGTAACCCAGTATCGCAATCCCCCGCTGATGTAGCAATGCCAAAACTGGGGCCAACATTTCCGGCTCCTCTCCTACAGCAAAGCAGAGGAAGTGTTGGTGCTGGGCACATTGGAATGTGCAAGTAAGCACCCTTGATGTCGATAAAGGCAAGAAAATCCCCCTGATGTAGGGATGCCACCACCTTCTGTACCCATAAAACAGTTTAGGGCCTTGAGGTCCTGAATCACACACACCTCGCCCTCTTTCTTTGGGACAGTGAACAGGTTTGAATAAAAAACCTGAAACCGTTCCAAGGTCAGAACCTGCACAATCACCCCCTGAAGCAGGTCTTGTACCACCCCAAAGAGCTTGCAATCAGCCCAGGGACATGCACACATTGGAAGGAAAGAACCTTTCCGGAGGGTAAGAACAAAATTTGATCTTGTAGCAGGACTAACTTTCTGGACCCATTTGTCTTGTACCAAGGAGGTCCAGGGGCCCAGAAACCTGCGAAGACGTACCCCCCACCCCAGGTACCGGGGAGGGCGCACCTTCATGCTGAAGGAGGATTGCCCGTGGGTCTAGAGAATTCCTCTCTCAGCTTTCCAGACCAGGGTCGCTTGAAACCCTCGAGGAGGACTTGAAAGGCTTTGAACCCTTGTTGGTGGACCCTGAGGGAGGAAAAACCTTGTGAGCAGAGGACAGGCCAAGTCTCCGATGAGGTTCCTTACCAGCCTGCGGAAGAAAAGTACTTCTGGGGGTGACCACTGGATCTAGATTATCCAGCCCATCGCCCAGTCTGGCAGCTGATTGTAGATCTCGCAGTAAAAAAAAAAAAAAAAAAAAAAGCCAATTAAAAAAGAAAAAAAAAAAATTGCCAGGACCAGAGATCACAGCAAGGAACTAGGTCCTTACTCCTGACTAGGCAGAAAAAAAACTGAAGACCTATAGCACAGAGGGGGAGAGTATACCACCACGGACTGCCCAAAGGTAAAGTCCAGTTTTTTCTGCCTAGTCTTACCCCTTTAGGGGGCAGTATAACCCAATGGTTCCAGAATGCTGAAGAGCTGTGTTAGTCAATAAAGGAAAGAGAAAAAGCCATTTAAAAAAAAGGAAAAAAAAAAAGGTGGTCAGGACCAGAGATCCTGGCAGGGAACTAGGTCCTTACGCCTGACTAGGCAGAAAAAAAATTAAGGCCTACAGCAGAGAGGGGTGATGTATACCACCTAGGACTGCCCATAGACACAGTCAAGTCTTTCTTTTGCCTAGTGTCCTACTCCTGTAGGGGGCAATATAACCACGTGGTTCTGAATAATGGAGAGCAGTGTCACTCAATGAACGAAAGAGAAAGAACGTTCGAACAGGGGAAGCCAGTCAGGCAAAACTACCTTAGCAGGTACAATTTACCCTTTAGTATTACCAAGTACCTCATGATTTATACATTATCTGTTCTTAAACCCATTTGCATGCCTGTATAAGTAGGAATGGAATCCCAGAAATGTGTGATTAAACAGCTAAGCACAAGTTTTGTAGAGTATGCTTCAAGTAACAATGGCCCTGCCACATGCAGGTACAGAAATTCCATAGCCACACTTACCTGGAATCTGTGCCCCAGTGCATAGCATAGATTTTAGCAAGGTGTCCCCTCAGGGTACGTCTAGTGCGCATCTGAATTCGACCTACTGGATCAATATTGGCTGTGATCTAGAATAAGAGAACAAAACCGTTGAATACACCAAAATAAATGCTTTAGACTTCCTATGAAATGAGAACAGTAAGGTAAAGCATAGGGAAATGTTTACCTGAGCCAGAGTGGCATCTGCACATGCTTTCCTGGCATCCTGTAAAATAAGGAAATACAATTAGAGATTAATACATTTAAATTCAAGACAAGACATTAGACCAGTTCGAGAAAACATCTGCGGGCTCGTTCGAGTCAGGTTGCATGAGTCTATAGATACATATACACACACACACACACACACACACACACACACACACACACACACACACACACAGAGCGTGGCTCAGCCCTGCCCCCTCATCACAGAATTTGATGGACTGCTCTCAATGAGTCCTTAAGGGGAGAGAGAGACCAGTGCAGCTTCAGAACGTCGGTTCGAGGGAGGGCTCAGCAAGTATAAGGGGGCGATACAACAAACACATGTGTCCCTATTTAACACACATGTCCCTATTTAAGGTTAAGAAAAAAACAGGGGGGAAAAAAAAAATGCACTGGACTGCATAAGAAACGCCTACTAAAAAGCATCAAACGCATTGGAACGCATAAAAAAAGCGCATGCAGAAATGCATCTGAAATTGCATCTGGATTGCGTTTATGGTGTGAACTGGTCCTTAAAGGTAAAATATGTTGTGCCTTTAGAACCACTTTAATGCTACATTGGGCCTAATCAGCAATTCACGCAGATACTAATTGAAAGGCAATCTAATATTAAAGAGGAAGTAAACCCTCCTCTGCAACTTTTACCTATAGGTAAGCCTATGATAAGGCTTACCTATAGGAACTGTAAATATCTCCTAAACATGTACCGTTTAGGAGATATTTACCTTACATGCAGCCAGTGACATCACTGGCGCATGCGCTCTGAAGGAACGGCCGCTGGTGCCGTGCCTTCAGAGCCCCGTGCCGTGACCGTCGGCTGCCGCGCGCATGCGCAGGAGTGACGTCACCACGGCTCCGGCCAGATGGCCGAATGCTGTGATCCTGGAAGACAGGCGACTGGACATGTCGCCCGTCATGCAGGTAAGCGGGCGGCACGGCGGAGGCTCGTTCTAAGGTAAGTATTCAATAATGAGCTAGTATGCGGTGCATTATGTGTTTCTCTTTCAGGTTGCAAAAAAATAAAAAATTAGCTGCCAGTTCATGATTCCTGGGCTACATAGTAATTGCAGTAAAAATGACCTTCAGTTACGGCATGCTTTTGTCTCCCAGTTCGGCTCAACTAGAGTGGAGGTCAAGGCATTAACTTTGGAAGAATAGAATACAGGATGATGCCCTTAAAAAGCCCCTTTCCGAACTTTACAAAGAACTCTTCCCTGTTCCCCCTCCTTTGATAACTAAATGTAAGGAGAAATGGGTGGAGGTCCCAGACTTAAAAAAGGGGAGGACTGGGATATGTGGAGTTCTCCCTTTACTCATTTAGTGTCGGCAAGAGACAGGTTATTTAAATTCCAAGGGTCTACAAAGAATATATTATACCCCAGCAAATTTGTCCAATATTTACCCCCAGGTCTCAGCAGAGTGTTGGTGGTGTGCACTCCCCGGCTACCTTCGGGCATACTTTTTGGTACTGTCAAGTGATCGGTGACAGTTTGCCTCCTTGGTCTTGGAGGCAGCTCTGGCACCCACCAGGGCCACACACACTTTGCTTAGTATACTGTTATTTTATGTACCTAAGATACTAATTCTACATTGGAAAAAAATGGATTTTTGACTTACCGTAAAATCCAGGTTTATTGACGGACGCAGTCTTCTGATGCACATCAGTAGGGCAATACCACCCCCTACAGGAGTAGGGCACTAGGCAGAAACAATTTCTGGCTACGCCTATGGACAGTCACCTGGGAATTTACCCTCTCTTCCTGCATGGTATTCCAGTTTTGTATCAAAGCAGTGTCAGAAAAAAGTACACCAACCCACTCAAAAAAAAATGAGATCCTAGAGAAAAAGGATTTTACGGTAAAGTCAAAAATCTAGTTTTCTCCATCGTTCATTGACGGACGCAGTCCTCCGACGTCCCAAAGCAGTACCAAAATGAGGGGTGGGTACCAGAAGAAAACAGTCCAAGGGCAACATGGCCAACCAGGCAACACAGGACACATCAGAACAACCAGATGAGGTCCTCCTGAAAACCAACAGAAAAAAAAACACCCTCAAGGAAGGCCAGGAGGCCCCCCGAAACTGCAGCCTGCAAAACCTTGCGGCCAAAGGAGGCATCCGCAGAGGCTTTGGTAAAGGTGTGAACAGACGATCAGGTTGCCGCCTTGCACACCTGAAGCACAGACGCCCCATGGCGAAAAGCCCAGCAATCACTAAGCGCCCTAAGAGTGTGCCTTGACAGGGAAGGGTGGAACCTTGCCCCTAATGGAATAGGCCTGCACCACTGTCTGATCCATATGGAAATAGTCGCAGCAGACGCAGGCAGCCCCTTCTTCGTGCCATCCGTGAGCACAAAGAGCGAGTCAGACTTGCGAAAAGACACGGTAGACACCAAATACACCCTGATCGCCTTAACATCGAGGGTATGCAGAGCAAATTCCTTAGGATGTTTAGGCTTAGAGCACAAGGAAGGATAACACGATGTTCTCATTCAGGTGAAAACTGGAAACCACCTTCGGCAGGAAAGACGGATCCGGCCGAAGTACCACTGTGTCCTTGTGAACCACCAGATAGGGAGGACAGGACAGGACAGCGCTGCCAGTTCAGACACCCTACGCGCAGAAGTGATAGCCACCAAGAAAGCCACCTTCTAAAACAAGGTAAGCAGGGGGACCTCCCGAATAGTCTCAAAGGAAGGCCTCTGGAGAACCGACAGCACCAAATTAAGATCCCATGGCAGTAGCGGAGGTCACACCAGAGGTACCAAGTATCGCACCCCCAGGGGCCAATGGCCTCTGGAAGAAAATAGCCATGGCTGAGACCTGACCCTTGATAGTACTCAAGGCCAACTTTTGATCAACTCCCCGTTGAAGGAAAGCCAAGATCAGAGCCACCGAATAGGAGCGAGGGTGGGTCCCAAGAGACTCACACCACGCAATATACGACTTCCACGTACAATGATAAATCTTGCTGGAAGTAGTCTTCCTCGCTTTTAGCAGAGTGGGAATCACTGAAGCAGATAAACCCCTGTCCTTCAGCACCTGGCTTTCAACAGTCAAGCCGTCGAAGACAGCCACTGTAAAGTAGGATGGAAGATTGGCCCCTGAGACAGCAGATCCTCCCGGAGGGGCGATCAAAGTGTTTAATGTGTTCCTAGGGGGGTGCGGGCTTGCTGGATAAACAGACCTGTGTTCCAAAAGAGGAGGAACACAGGATTCCTGTGTTCATTACTGACAGAACAGCGGTCTGCCGTATTTACATCGGCAGACCGCCATTCTGTCTCCACAGGAAGCGACCACGGGTGCCCAGCGGACATCGCAGCCGCCGGACCCGATGATTGACTCCACCCCCACTAGCTGTCCTGCGAGATGGCATACAGGTATACATTGTTTCGCGGGACAGAGCCGAGCTGCCGTTGTCTAACTACGGCAACTGGTTGGCAAGTGGTTAAGGCACATAAAAGATATATCAATGCAAGTGCAAATTAAAAGTATTTATCCCCCTAACATAATAAGCAAACTTGCGCACTAGTATCAGAATTAAAATAATAAAATTTAATGTTATATACCTGGTCTGTAAATCTAAAATAAAGTTCTTTGTAAGAATACAGAAACAGGCGAAACATTAATGGAGAGGGCTTTGGACGTTTTATTTTTTGGCCAGGTTTATAAAAAAGTATAAGTCATGTTAGCCAGTAAAAAAGATAGAAAAAAAAATAAAGGTATAACTAGTAAGACTCATTTCAGCATGTCAACCCTCTGCAAAACAGGCCTCTGAACGGATACACTAAGCTAAAGACATCCAGGAAGTCTGGTCCAGTCTGGAGCCAAGCTTTTAATAACTGTTTAGAAGAGAAGAGAATTAATGAAGACACGAAGAACTGTTCGCTTGTAGAAAAGCTAATGTGTACCAAGATAAAGCAAACAGCCAAGGATTTATTTCTAGAGAGGTATTTGACCATGTACAGAAGTAACACTGCTGTAGTAGTAGTATGAAGCTGGTTTACCAACTTAGTGTTGAACCTGGTGCCACCAACATTAAAGATTCTTTATGTGTGTTAAATTTCGCTGTTGCCCATTTAAACCGATTTAAAATCTATCCGTATTACCAAAAAATATAAACTCTCACCAAGAGCGCTATATCCTTTAACATTAATGTAATCCCAAAGAAAAAAAAGTGCTATAACTGGGGTTGCCAGATTTAATTTAGGTTAAGGCTGAAGGTTTTTTACCTTTACGCATTCTGCATCCCTAACTAAAGGGGATAGGGTGCTCAAGTGGCATCCCTACAAGGAGAAAGGGATGAAAATGTAGATCGGAAATCCAAACTGGAGAGATGGGATCAGTCATCAGCACATCCATTTTTTACAACAAAGTTGCCACAACAGCAGCCAAATTAGTCAGGTTCCTCTGAATTTTCTACCCTGAATCCCCCGCCTAAGCTGATGGGAATTTGCTGTCCTGGGATTCCATAGCAGAAGTAAAGTTTTTTTTGTGTGTACTGGCCCTTTAAGAGCGCCGCGGACCCCGCAGCCCACTGCTATAAGGACTGAGACACAGACCCCCCCGCAGTGACAAAACTGACCAGGAAGATTGCACAAGTAGGAAAGGAACAGCAGGACAGGACCCCACCAGTGTGTTACTAGCTCCTTCGGTCGGCTCTGTGAGAAAGAGGGAAGTGATGTCACCGCCGGAGGCTGAACTGAGGCTGCAGACCAAGGAAAAATGGATGCCTATTGAAACTAATGGGAGGCTTCGGCAGGATGGCCGCTGACATGTGCTCGGAACGATCGTTTGCCACACGCAAGATGGTGGCGCAAGGCGCCAAAATACACTACATAGCATGCTGTATAAGCGCCCATAGTGAAGCCAGACTGCTGCCCACACTTAAAATGGCAGACCGGCGGATTTTAACCCTGCAGCGGTCACCGCATGTGTCTGCACCTCCCAAGCACCCTAAAGTGACATTGAGAGGGACGCCCAAAACCCCACACAGCGCTGCTGTGAGAGAATAAAACCCCCGCAGGGACCGGGACCAGGGAGTGCAAAACACACAGACATAGGGGACACCACAGACACAGAGGCCCCACACAGAGTGTACTTACCTGTACCCGATGGCGTGGGGTGCCTCATATCAAACGGGAAACCCCCCCACCTTCAGGCGGCAGGGGAGTGCCGCCAGTCAAATGCAGGACACTAGTAGTGCACGGACGAACCTATGCTGTGTCCAGTGAGGTAGCCACCTCACATGGCTGCATCCCTGAGGACAGGGATGGGTCGTTTGCGATGCAAGGGCGAACACATAGCCTGCGAAACGCTCGATGGCAGGCTGGGATTCCATCTGACCCTCTGTCCTGGAGAACCAGGACGGTCAGTTCAATTCCCAGCTCCACAAACGCCGTCTTCATCCGAAGATCCAACTAACTAGCGCTGATAAAATACAGCTAGCAATATAAAGAAAAAATGACATTTTCAGAAAATAAGAGAAAAGAAGAAGGCTGAGACTGTAGCCTCAACACAGGGAAGCCTATCCACTCCTAAGCTAGGCAGAAGACAAACTGAGTTGGGATGGCTATTGCAGGGGGGTATTGGACTAGGACAGCCCCCATGGGTGTGACTATGTAGATGAATTGTACTTTTACAAGTCTTATGCCTAGAAACTCCTGCGGAGAGGAAGCAATACCCCATTAGTGTGAATGGGCAGTGACTGTCGGAGGACGTAAGAGAAAAAAAGATTTTGCTTTAGTGCTCAAAAAGGTGTCTCAGGGGCTGATTGAACACTGCAGGAGCTGTTTAACCTTGAGCACAAAACAATTTTCCAGTGAAGCACCCACAGCCGTGGAGCAAGAAAAGAGAAAAACAAACACTTATTGCCAATGCAGAGAATATTCCTCTAGAGATTGTGGATCAGCCACAGGAAGCATTCAGGCGTAAACAATACCTCAACAAGGGATATCTTCAGCAGGATCCAGTGTGTTCCACCTGGTAATACCACCAGGTGAGCACAGAGCCCTCTATTGATAGTCTGAGCACCTCTGTGTGACCCTCTGATGACTTTGCTGCAGACTACAGGATTGAGGAAAGCTGGATGTCAATTCATTGTTTTTAAGGAGGTTAATGCAGAGAGTAGTCCTCTGAGAAGTCTAATGACCAGCTTATTTGTCCTGTCACAGAGATTCCAATCACATTTTTCCAGTGTCTAAGTGATGTCCAAAGAAGTCTCACTCAAAAACCAGATTCAACCCTGTGGGGAAGATACAAGCCCGATGGGTCATGCCAGTTACTAACTCAAACAGAAAATATTAGTGTCAGAGCCAAGGCCTATAGAAAGAAAGGGGTTGAAAAGGATGCTGAGTCAACAAGAGAAGGAGAAGCCATTCAGAGAGGGTCCATATCCCAACACCTTGCACCATATTGGACAGAGTGAATGTTGCCAAGTGGATATCAACCTACAGGTTGCAGACTTCAGTGAGGGTTAAATATGAACACTGATGGCCACATTTGGAGGCGCTACCAACCAACACCAGAGAGGCCCTATCTATCCTGTCAAATCTTGCAGGTTTTAGGCCCTTCTGAATAGGGTTGAGTACAAGGGTCCAAAAAAGCTGACTTCAGGCAAGTTGTTTTGAGTATCCCACAATGGGGATGCCAGGAAAGGGCAATAGGATGAACACAGGAGACGAAGCAAAGGGTTAACATGTCTTAGGACGCTGAGGAGTCAGGTTCTTGTTTTGATAGGGGACAACAAGGACTGGTCCCAGTCGAAATTGTAGGTCAGAGAAGTGAAGATATAAGGCAAGTACCGCGTACCAAGAGGGGTTGAAATGGAACCCAAAGAAAGAAGATTGTTCTGAGGAAGGGAGTGTCCAGATGGGATACAATTGCAATACAGGCATCCAATTTGTACAGTGGCAAGGGATCCCAGGATGCAGAAAATCCAATGAGGAAGTTGAAGCACAGAACAAACCGGGGCGCAGGAAAAGTGTTAATTGGAAAAATTTATTAAAGCTAAAACAATACCACACATGAAAGTAGCCTGTAACCAGCCTAGGTGGCAGCCCCAGAGGCACAGTATAAAAAAATGCCATGATTTCTTTAACAACGTGAGGTGGGTTGTTACTGCTAGGGCCTGGTTGTTAGTGCGCTGGGCCCACTTGAAGAGTTGCCAAGCAGCAGCATCTATGGCCGCTCTGTAAACTCATGACAGACTATGCATTCAGGCTGACAATGCCTTTCAGGGTAATGCCCAATTGTCAAGCCTGATTCAAACTTCACAGTACAAACATGGGCAGTTTCAATATTGACTTCTGGCACTCATATGGATGCATACCATTTTGTGGCTTGTAATTAGGAAAATAACTGGACTAGCCCAACTTGGCACCTCTGCATGAAAGAAAAATCCAAAGAAGCTACCTCCTACTAAAGTCAGGTCATGGACATTCCCTAAAAGGAGATTACTATTTACAATAGGTCAAAACTTTATTTTTTTACCTTCATGCATTCCCTGGCATTGGGGTAAAAAAAAAATATCACACTTTGTGTGTAAGTGACCCGACACCTCTCAGCTGCATAGGGGCTTAGAAAGGTGGGGGCCTTCCATGTGAACAGTTGTGCAAGGGGAGAATATCCGCACAAGTCTGACCAATGGAGTATTGGAAGACTGTTACAAGTAGAATATATAGATATTAAAAAACTGCACAAAAAAGGAAGCAGCGTTCAAACCGTCTGAATTCAAGACAAAAGTATCAAGACATATAATATATATATATATATATATATATATATATATATATGTATATTACACACACACACACACACACACACACTATCTCACAAGAGTACACCCCTCACATTTTTGTAAATATTTTATTCTATCTTTTCATGTGACAACACTGAAGAAATTACATTTGCTGTAAAGTAGTGAGTGTACAGCTTGTGTAACAGTGTAAATTTGCTGTCCCCTCAAAATAACTCAACACAGCCATTAATGTCTAAGCTGCTGGCAACAAAAGTGAGTACACCCCTACGTCAGAATGTCCAAATTGGGCCCAAAGTGTCAATATTGTGTGTGGCCACCATTTTCCAGCACTGCCTTAACCCTCTTGGGCATGGAGCTCACCAGAGCTTCACAGGTTGCCACTGGAGTCCTCTTCCACGTCTTCATGACGACATCACAGAGCTGGTGGATGTTAGAGACCTTGCACTCCTCCACCTTTTGTTTGAGGATGCCCCACAGATGCTCAATAGGGTTAAGGTCTGGACATATGCTTGACCAGTCCATCACGTTTACCCTCAGCTTCTTTAGGAGGCAGTTGTCTTGGAGGGGTGTTTGGGGTCATTCTGTTGGAATACTGACCTGCCGCCCAGTCTCCGAAGGGAGGGGAATCATGCTCTGCTTCAGTATGTCACATTACATGTTGGCATCCACGGTTCCCTCAATCAACTGTAGCTCCCCAGTTCCGGCAGCACTCATGCAGCCCCAGACCATGACACTCCCACCACCATGCTTGACTGTAGGTAAGACACTTGTTTGGTTCAGATGGTGTCGAGCGTGTGTGGCAGCAACCAGGTGAGGAGTACAAAGACAAGTTTATCCAGGTCTCATCAGACCACAGGACATGGTTTCAGTAATCCATGTCCTTAGTCTGCTTGTCTTCAGCAAACTGCTTGTGGGCTTTTCTTGTGCATCATCTTTAGAAGAGGCTTCCTTCTGGGAGGACAGCCATGCAGTCCAATTTGATGCAGTGTGCGGCGTATGGTCTGAGCACTGACAGACTGACCCCCCCACCCCTTCAACCTCTGCAGAAATGCTGGCAGCACTCATACGTCTATTTCCCAAAGACAACCCCTGGATATGATGCTGAGCATGCGCATTCAACCTCTTTGGTCAACCATTACGAGGCCTGTTCTGAGTGGAAAATGTCCTGTTAAACCGCAGTATGGTCTTGGCTACCATGCTGCAGCTCAGTTTCAGGTTCTTGGCAATCTTCCTATAGCCATCTTTATGAAGAGCAAAAAATGTGAGGGGTAAAAAAAAAAAAAAAAAAATATATATATATATATATATATATATATATATATATATATATATATATATATATATATATATATATATATATATATATATATATATATATATATATATATATATATATATATATATATATATATATATATATATATATATATATATATATATATATATATATATATATATACACACATATATTTTTTTTTTTTTTTTTTTTTTTTTTTTTAATAGTCCATTCAATTTAATGTGACATGTCAAACTTTAATCCAGTGACCACTTCATTGTTCCCACACCAAGTGCACAAGCGTCTTACTAATAGAAATGACTGCTAAGCTATAGGTAGTCTTCGGCATTTGGTTGTAAATATCACAGCTCCCCATTATACTAAATCTGCACCACTCCATAAGAAAGCTCACAATGATCCATAAATCCAACCTCAATTAAACAAGCATAGGGAGGGGAACAAACATGGGTCCCGCAACGATATCCCCTTGTGATGAAAGGCGTCTGACAGTCAAGCTGCGACGTCATTATGGCTGCTGGCTTAAGCGCAGTGAAGCTTGAATCCCTATCTCCTTTACTTGATATTAGGAGTACCTTATTACACAGTGTGGCCTATGTTTGTTCCCCTCCCTATGTTTAAAGTGTTTGTAAAGGAACTTTTTAAAACACACAAACCACTATACATACCTGCACTGTGCAATAGAATTGCACAAAGCGGCCCAGAATCTCCTCTTCCTGGCCCCTCCTGTGTCCAGCGCACCCCTCGGGAAGTCACTTCCCATGGGGGCACTTATGCGTGCCCAGGCCCCGCTGCTGCATCCATTGACAGTCAGGACTTTGCCCCACCCCATCACTGGCTTTGATCAACAGCACTGGGAGCCAATGGGTCCCGGTGGCCCAGAAAAGCCAGTGAGACATGGAAGGGAGGAAAGGGAAGAGCTGCAGGCATTCAGAACTGGATCAAACAAGGGTTTAGGCAAGTAAAAGGAGGGGTGAGGGGCCAAAATCAACGCCAAAACATTTTAACTTAACCACTAGACCCCTGTAAGATTTATCCCCCTTCATGACCAGGCCATTTGTTGTGATACAGGACTGCATTACTTTGACAATTAGGCAGTCAGCTTTTGGTGAGCTTGATCTCCTAGGAGTTTTTGCACCTTTTAACAATAAACGAAGAATTGTTTAAGCTGTATTACGCTATGTATTCTTTCATTTACTTCTATGTCCACTGGAATGGGTTTACCATCTGCAAGTCCATTTGATTGGTGATCTTTACCTGTTGAGGAATACCCTCAGAGCTATTGGCTTGTCCATTAATTTGGAAGCCAACATTTTTTGGTAAGCGGCTATTCCTTTATCAGTTATTGGTGCCTTTATCTGTAAGCATTCAGGAAGATTGGCTCTACGTGCATGCTGGGACTTGTGGTACTTTCCCTAAGGACCGTGTCGACTACACTTTTGGAGTTGAGTTTATTTTCTACTATATGGACACTTTCTGGATTTTTATGCACAGATTTTTTAATTATACATTAGTTTCACCATTTTCTCACTAGTGGTATATGTTTATATTTGTTTATTTTTTGTATACACGTTACGTCACTTTTACTAGTGCTGCACGTATTTTTACATTGTTTGTTGGGTTCTAGTCTATTGACCCGTGCGAGGTGCTGGTTCATTCATTCATTTTGAGGTTTCCACACTTTATATCCAGCGCAGATTTTTCTGTTATACAATTTAGACCAAAATGTTTTCTACGTTTTTGGAAAAATCCCAATAAAGCATACATTGTATGGTTGATGTGAATTATGGAGTCTACAAAACTATAGGATATATTTATGGGATATTTTTTTTATAAGTAGATTTGCACCGATACATATCTGTGCCGATACCAGGCATTTGCACAGGTATCGATACTCGTGCAAATGCACCGATACCCGGAACTGACAGCTTCTGGCTCGGTTTTCAGCTGTCAGCAGAATTTCCCCACTAAAAGCTGAGAATTAAAGAATGCCAGCAATTATTAGTTAAGCGGGGCCACTGCGTCCCTAAAAAACCAATGAAATAATTTTTCCCTCCCCAACGCCTCCTCCCCTTCTGCCAGTTGTCACCGTAAGCCACAAGAGGAGTTATCTGTGTGTTGCAGGAGGGGGGAGCCCAAGGTGACAAATAGGTAATAACTGTGGAGGAGTATATAGCAGTTGGGTGGAGGCAGGATAGGCTTCTCTAAAGATCAGGGTTTTCCGGGATTGTCTAAAAGTGAAGAGAGTAGGAGATCGTTGGACAGATTAGGGTAGGGAGTTCCAGAAGTTCGCTTAATTAAATAGATTTCTTGTTTCACTGAACTTTTGTGATATAATCAAGCATGTTTATTTAGAGCAAAAGTCATGTGTGATAACAGTCACTATTTATTATAGTGCTTCACTTTATGACATTTATAAAAAGGGCCTGCGCACCTATTATCACTCACAATTACAATGCAAAGCTGATTGACCATGCTGGGATGGATGTGCTTCCATGCCTTGGCATGGTCAGTTTGAAATAGCAAAGCAGAAGAAGGACTGGCAGGATCACCAAGTATTTCACACAAAGGAATACCAAAGAACAGGATACTTTAACCACTTCAGCTCCGGAAAGGTTTTACCCCCTTAATGACCAGGCCATTTTTTTTGCGATACGGCACTGCATTGCTTTGACAATTGCGCTGCCGGGCGACGCTGTACCCAAATTAAATTGATGTTTTTCCCCACAAATAGAGCTCTTTTGGTGGTATTTAATCACCTCTACGGTGTTTTATATTTTGCTCTTATAAACAAAAAAAAAAAAAAAAGACAATTTTGGGGGAAAAAAATTTTTTTACTTTGCTATTAAACATTCACAATAAAAAAAAAAAAAAAAAAAATGTAAAAATACTATCACTTTATCAATTTAGGCCAATCTGTATTCTGCTACCTATTTTTGGTAAAAAAAAAAAAATCCCAAAAAGTGCATTTTGATTGGTTTGCGCAAAAGTTTGTGTCTACAAACTATAGGATAGATTTATGGACTTTATTGTTTTTACTTGGCAGCGATCAGCAATATTTAGCGAGGCTAACACATTGTGGCGGACAAATCTGACACCAAGTGACTTTTTGGGGACCAGTGACACCAATAACAAGGATGATGTGCTAAAAAAAAAAAAAAAAAAATGCACCGTTAGGGCTCTCTCACACAGTCCGCCTCCGTAGGCGGATCCGTGCTGGTCAGTGGGGATCGATCCCCGATCCCCGCTGAGCCGGCGGATGACAGCTCCGTCTCCGCTTGCAGTGCGGAGAGGGAGGTGTCACAACCCCCGCTGCTCTCTATGGGGAATCGGATAAGAGCGGACCGCCTGTCCGCTCTCATCCGATACCATCCGATCCCCAGGACGGATGGAAAAAACGGATTTTTGTAAGATCTTACCGTAAAATCCTTTTCTCTTAGCTCATTGACAGACGTAGTCCTCTTTGATTCACATCAATTGGGTTATGTTGTCTCCGCAGGAGTAGGACTAGGCAGAAAGAAAAAACGTTCTGACTCCACCCTAGGGGCAGTCCCAGAGGGTATATCCTCCCTCTCTCTGCTACAGGAAATCAGTTCTGTTGTAAAGCAGTAACAGAGAATTTAACCCAACCCAACTCAATGATAGAGGGGCGGGTACTACGTCTGTCAATGAGCTAAGAGAAAAGGATTTTACGGTAAGATCTTACAAAAATCCGATTTTCTCTGTCGCTCATTGACAGACGTAGTCCTCTTTGATTCACATCAATTGGGACATCCAGAAGCAGTGCCACAAATGAGGGGTGGGATTGACAGAAATCAAAATCCAATCTAGAAGGCCCCCAATGGGACTCTGTCGCGGCCGACCCAGCGCGGAGCTCTGGTCTGCACGCGCTCGTAGGCAGAACCGGGGTGACCACTGGATCTCAACATCCAGCCCGTCGCCCGGCCCCGCATACTTTCTTGAATGTGTCGCGGCCGACCAAGCGCGATGCAATGGTCTGCGCGCGCTCGTAGGCCGGCTGGGGTGACCACAAGTGTCGCCCAGATCCGGCGTAATTTGCTTGAAGATCTCACAGGAAAAAACACTGGAGAAACTACCTAAAAAAATATTTTTTCAAAAAAAAAAAATCTTGCCAGGACCAAAGATCCCAGCAAGGAACTTGGGTCCTTACTCCTGACTAGACAGAAAAAAACTGATTTCCTGTAGCAGAGAGAGGGAGGATATACCCTCTGGGACTGCCCCTAGGGTGGAGCCAGAACGTTTTTTCTTTCTGCCTAGTCCTACTCCTGCGGAGACAACATAACCCAATTGATGTGAATCAAAGAGGACTACGTCTGTCAATGAGCGACAGAGAAATAGGGTTTCCATCCGTCCGGATTTCACGGACAGGATCGGATGCGGATGGCAGCGGGTGTCAGCGGACATGTCACTGCTGACATCCGCTGCTCCATAGGGCTGAATGGGGCATCCGATCAGATCCGTCTAAAAAACTGACAGGCGGATCTGATCGGACCGCCCGTGTGAAAGAGCCCTTACTGTATAAATGACACTGGTAGGGAAGGGGTTAACACTAGGGGTAATCAAGGGGTTGGGTGTGCTCCAAGGAAGTGATTTCTTATGCCCCATACACACGTGCAGATTATCTGCAGACTTTTGTCTGCAGACTTACCAAAACCATATAATATGAGGTCAAACCTAAACACTTTCAATTTGTATGCAATCCGGCAGGCCCTTGCACTACATAGAAAAGGTAAGTCTGCAGACAAAAGTCTGCAGATAATCTGCACGTGTGTATGGGGCATAACCGTATGGGGGGTGGATGTACTAGGGGACAAGATCGATCTGTTTTAGCTTAACTGAAACAAAAGATCTCTCTCTGCCTCTGACAGAACAACCGTCTGCCTAGTTTACACGATCCCGGGTGTACATGGTGGCCGCTGAACCCGCCGATTGGCTCCCGCTGTGTGATCACAGAATCACGGAAGTGGTTAATACAATGACAACGCTCTCAATGGCAAACCTAACATCTTTGGATTCTACAGAGTGTCCATCTAGAAACATTTAAGATGGCTGCTTAGACATGTATTTAGTTTATAAAGTTCAGGCTAGATTTGTGAATGGTAGGGTCATTGCAGCTACAATGCATACTAGAACACATGAACCTGCTGTTAGTAGGGAGAGTCAACAATAAGCCTTATGATTTGAGAAGAGCAGCTACTAATAGCAATTGCAATACTGATCAACATCAAAAGAGAAGTTGGTATTAGGGTTACTAATACAGTAAAACCTTGGATTGCGAGCATAATTCGTTCCGGAAGCATGCTTGTAATCCAAAGCACTCTTATATCAAAGCGAATTTCCCCATAAGAAATAATGGAAACTCAGATGATTCGTTTCACAACTATTTATTCATAAATCCTTCAATTTATAGTCCATATAAAAAGATTATAGCATTGCGATAGGTTATATAACCATAAAATGTCCATCCACAAATAGCCGCTTCCACAAGGGGATTGGAAGCAAAATCCAGCAGGAGCTACAGGGTATCAAAGAGAAGAGAGGAGCCTCTAAGTGTAGCAATATGGTTCCATTTAATGAAGGTACAACATTTAGCAACTCACATGGTTGATGAATAAAACAGGCACATCTAAGTATGCAGGCATCCGGGGTAAAGCTGTCTACATAGACCATCTTCTGCACTGCCGGCTGCCAGTCTGTAATACTGACCGGGAAGATCACCCTGCAGTAAAGCGAGGGGTAGCATGGAAGGGATGACGTAGATGAGGGTGCGGAGGATGGTCCTATGTGGACAGCTTTACCCCTGATGCCTGCATACTTAGATGTGCCTGTTCCCATCATCAGCCATGTGAGTTGCTAAATGTTGTACCTTCATTAAATTTAACCATAGTGCTACATTTAGAGGCGCCTCTCTTCTCTTTTATACTCAGCTGTGGCTTGAGGCTACTTGTATATCAAGACATCGCTTGTATATCAAGTCAAAATTTATTTGAAATTTTTGCTTGTCTTGCAAAGCGCTCTTAAACCAAGTTACTCTCAAACCAAGGTTTTACTGTATTCTTAATTTTGTAGTCCAGCATTTAACCCTTTTTTTAGTCAAAGCACCATAAAATGCTGTACAATCTTAAGGCACCCCATCCTAAAGGTATAAAAACTAAATAGTTATTCCATAATGCAGCAACATCCATACATGCAGGACACCCAACACCAGAAGGGATTTATTCTTTGAAAGCATATACACCTTTGCAAACTGGTACTGACTAGTATTCTAATGTTTCTCTCCCTCATTCAGCTGTGACCCCAGTGCTGATGGAGATGGGCAAACAAGGATGCCGTGTAGATATCCTTAACTGATGCCATCACTGGACACGGGTAGCTGAAAGGTTGCACAATGAAAACCTATGGCTTTGTGTAACTAAAAAGCATTATTGATTCACCTGCTGGCTTGTATACAGTTTGAGCAATTTTTAGGCACTTTTGCCAAGGCACCCTGCACAAACCTGAAGGCAATCTGGTTGAAAAAAGGCTGCAGTAAAAGGCTGTATGAAATGTACAAGAATAATTGGATAGGCACACAACAGTGGTTGAGGTATATTTCAGGAATCGGACAGTGCTATACCATCTCCAGAATTGCATTATATGGTGGGGCATTCTTTTTAGCCAGATTCAGACAACAGCATGTAAGGGCATTTTAGAATTCTATTAAAAAGACTAGGCTAGAAACTACTAACCGATTAATCGATAACTAATCTATGAAAATAGTTGTCAAACTATTTTTAAATTCGATTAGTTGGTCAGCTGATTAGTTGGCCTGCATACAGAATGCATTATTTGTTTACATAAAGAAATGCAGTGAAGCACAAATACAGCTCAGTACATCCTTCATACATGTCAGTAAATTGGTGATCAACCGATATCGGTTTTTCGTTACCGATACTTTGGCCAATGCATAATCGGAATTGGCCGATATGCGCCGTTATTTTCATACATTTAAAACTTTTTGCGGCTTTGATCGGGACTTTGGTGGCCTTGCAGGCTGTTTGCCAGGTGGGACAGCCCCTCCCGCTGTCATTACAATACAGCCGACTGTCTGCTATGGACGCCGATACCGGGGTGATGCCTCTAGCTGCAGGCATCACTCCGATACAAGCACTTTCCGAAATATCGGCAATATCGGTAACCTCCAGGGCCAATTCCGATATATCGGTGAAAGTGCATATCGGCCCTCGATATCAGCTTTGCCGATGATCGATCCTAGTCAATATACACAGTGCAGCACACATACAGCTCAGTACACCATCCATACATGTCAGTATACACAGTGCAGCACACATACAGCTCAGTACACCGTCCATACATGTCCGAAGACACAGTGCAGCCCACATACAGCTCAGTACACCGTCCATGTCAGAAGCACACATACAGCTCAGTACACCATCGATACATGTCAGTAAGTGCCTGAGAACTTGTGAATGTGAGGAGCAATGCCTCATGGGACATTTAGTCCTTGGCAGGAAGTGTTCTAAAGGCAGAAGTTTTTACCTTGCTATAGGGGCACTCTATACTATGCTTTGCAGCTTGCTATCAGGGGAAGTGTCGGCATGGGAACCCCAGAAGAGGAGAACCAGGGCTGCTCAGTGCAAAACCATTACACAGTGCAGGTAAGTAGAATGTCTGTTGTAGTTGTAGTTAACCACTTAAGCCCCGGAGGATTTGGCTGCTAAAGGACCAGGGTTTTTTTTGCGATTTTGTACTGCGTGACTTTAACGGACAATTGCGCGGTCGTGCGACGCTGTACCTAAACGAATTTGACGTCCTTTTTTTCCCACAAACAGAGCTTTCTTTTGGTGGTATTTGATCACCTGTGCGATTTTTTGATCACGCGCTATAAACAAAAAAAGAGCGTAAATTTTGCAAAAACAACAATATTTTTCACATTTTTTTATATGAAATTCCCCCAAAAAAAAAGTAAAAATCAAAATTTTTTAACATTTTTCGGCCAATTTGTTTTATGCTACCTATGTTTGGTAAAAAAAAAAAAATCGCAAAAAGCGTATTTTGATTGGTTTGCGCAAAAGTTATCGCGTTTACTAACAAAGGGAAACATTTTTGGTGTTTTTTTTTTTAACGCGTAATGGCGGCAATCTGAGATTTTTTTTCGGTACTGCGACATTGCGGCGGACAGATCGGACCCTTGACTGACATTTTTGACACTTTTGGGGGTACCAGTGACATTACTGCAATAATCAGTGCTATACATATGCACTGTTACTGCAAAAATGACATTGGCAGGGAAGGGGTTAACTTTATTGGACAGGGAGGGGTTAAGTGTGTCCTAGGGGCGTGCTTCTAACTGTGTAGGGACATTCCTATTGGTGTAAAAGCAAAGATCAACCGTTCTACATAGTAGAACGGACAGATCTTCACTTTTACACAGGGAGAACTGACAGGCAGCTTGTTTACACAAGCTGCTCTGTCTTTCTCCCTTCACAGGAGCGATCGCAGTGTGACTGGCGGACATCGAGTCCGCCGGTCACACGCACTGACTTGTCTGTGAACGAGCCTCGGCGGGCGCGCGCCCGCCCGCGATAGGCTCGCAAGTCAGTGACAGGCGAGTGACGTTCCAATACGTCACTCTGCCTGGCCGGGGCTGACCGCCGCAGTATATAGTCGTGCGGCGGTCGGCAACCGGTTAAAAAAAAAAAAAAAAAAAACACTTTAAAGACTCCATGCAGGGAAGATCAGCATCTGAACCCAGAGAACATGGCGGCTGATAGACTGGAGGCAATATAAGGCATTACAATTACATTTTAAGTAAACTTTTGCCAGTATTGTGCATTGTATTTAAAATGACCAAATCCAAGAAAAAAAAAAAAAAGGCTAAGCTTTTAGTACTAGATTATAAAAGATTTATATCTCCCTTCCACCCTTCATATAACTTCATGTCTGACTCCTTGTTAAAATGCCCAAATTATCCTACTTCTGAGTGTATGTGTATATATATATATATATATATATATATATATATATATATATATATATATATATATATATATATATATATATATATATATATATATATATATAATAAAAAAATCGTCAAACAGGCTTAAATTTTTTTTTTCTTTAAATAAAAAAAATTTGATCTCTGGGTCTGATGATTTTTACCAGATTCAACCTCTAATAGTATATACAGTACATCTCTTCTGACTGTTATTCTCAGAGTGGACTAGAGATTTTGCTCCCTAAACATATAGTAGGTTAGTTATAATAACCCCCGCAAATCGATATTTAGGAATACATTGCCTTTTTTTAAACTTTACATATTAACCAAAATTATACACAACATTTTAAGGTTTTTCTCTGATCAAAATAATCATTGGCCAACTAATCGATTATGAAAATAATCGTTAGTTCCAGCCCTAGAAAAGACACTAATTACACCATGAAAACAAAATTAAATGGCACATTGGAAGCCCAAATACATGCCACCAAACTAAGAAAAGGTACGTACTTTAAATGTAAATGCAAAATTGCAAAGAAAATGGGTGGCATACGAGGTCAGGAGAGCTTCCCTCCAGGTAGTCAAATGGGAGAGATTTACTAAACCTGGAGTGTGCAGAATCTGGTGCAGCTCTGCGTGAAAACCAATCAGTTTGCAGGTTTTATTCAATTCAGGCTTAATTGAACAAGCTGAAGTTAGAAGGGGATTGGCTACCATGCACAGCTGCACCAGTTTTAGTAGGTCTCCCCCAATATATGCTTCCATTACATTGTATATTCCAATCAGTTTGGCCTCAACAATTCACTGTCAAGACTACCATAGTAGCAGGAGGACTTTATGAATTTGCAGATTTAGTTTTCAATGAGCAACCACCACCAAGTGATAGCCACAATAGCATGGCACAACCTTCATTTCCAATGCATCAAAAATAACATTTGCCATGAGTGTTAGATCCAGCTTGATCATCCTATAAAAGGGGTGGCAAACTTTGGCACCCCAGATGTTTGGGAACTACATTTCCCATGATGCTCACCCACACTGCAGAGTGCATGAGTATCATGGGAAATGTAGTTTCCAAACAACTGAGGTGCCAGGGTTCGCCATCACCATGCTATAGTAAGCATGCACACAAGTTGTTTATAGTGTAGACTGAAATATAGACTATCAGAAGAAGTCTTGTATCTGGTTTTTACATAAAAACTTAGTGGATTTGTTTTTTCAATTTAGGTGCAAATTAAGGATTCTGAGGGTACGATGGAATCTAAATTTAAAATAGAGCCAGTCAAACTGACTTAAAATGACTGACACTGGGCCAGCTGTACACAAAAGGCTTTTAGTTGATTAGGCTCCTTGTAAGATGCACACGTTTTTATTATACAGGATTTATATAGCGCCATCATTATCCTAATAAAAAACATAAGGCCAGCATGCTAGAGATACAACCACAACAACAAATTTGCAAAAAAAAAAAAAAAAGGCAGCTTTAAAAAAAAAACAATGTGACACGAGTTTACATTATAGCAGCCTTGCAGTCTACTGTTGAAGCACTGCACAACCAAGTTACACAGAGCAGGCGTCTTGTTTAACAAACTAAAGACAAGTGTGAAGTTAAAATGGCATTTATGGAACATTTAACATCCACCGACTTGAATTTTCCTTGTCTTCAAAAACAGTAGCTTTAAACAGCAACAGATTCTCTGTGCCAACTACAGTTATGCTTATTACAAGAGGGGTAAATGTATAGCGCATTTTATATTGGTAAAGTGTGTTTACTTTAGATGGCTCTAAGGGGACTGATAAGTTAAAAAGGAATAACCTATGAAACACTGAACATTTCCAAGGAGGAGACATTGTTTTACTTACTCTGATTTGGTTCTTGAGCTGCTCAGCCTCCTGGCGTAGCTGATCGAGTTCACTCATTTTTCTTCACTAAAATGAAGCTTCTCTACCACCAACACTCAATTCTGTAAAGAAAGAGGGAAAAAAAGGCAAACTTAGTTCTGAAGTCTCAAACTTCACACAAAAGAAAAAACATTTAACTTTACATTTGGAGGCCCCAAGACATCAGTTAGCCAACTCAGTAGGTCTTTAACAGAACAATGGTAGACCCAACTTCAAACAAAGCTCACTGACTTAAAGATAGAAAAGATTCACAACACAGAAAAATCCAAGTTTTACAAACAGTATAAATCTTTAATACTAGTAAACACTGAACATTAACTGTGCGGCATAAAAGTCAAGACTATCAGGCTCTATGAAAAATTACCCAATAAACTCAACTTAGGTTTTATAATACAAAGCGTGTCAGACTTGGGTAACCACCACAGAAAATAAAAAATGCTCTCAGTGGAGATCAAGTTACAGAAGTTCGTCATCTACAGATCGTGTAAATGCAAGATTAATGGAGAAGACATTGTGAAGATGTGAAGATTTACTTTTAAGTCTTATTACCTCACCAATAAGGTGTAAAACAGCAAAGAACTATACTTCAGATTCTCCTTAAAATTCAGCACTGATGGTAGTCTTGGCAAGTTCTGGTAGAAGGTGCAAATGTATGTTCTTCAGCTACATTCCTTTCACCTGTCCTCCATACAATGTCATCTTTAAGCCCGAATAGAGCTCAGTTACTCAAATCGGGTTAACACAAAACCGGCTGAGAGTCTTAAACTGTCCGCTATCCTTCTGACCCTAATCCATTGGTTGCTTTTATTTTAACTGCACTGTCCTTGGTGTGGCGCAACAAGTTTTCCCAAGCAAAGCATTCTTGACCTGGTATGTTTCAGCTTTAGCATAGTCAAATATTTATGTGGATGAAAGGATTGTAAGCATTTTTAATCATCACAAGTAAAAAGGGACATCTACAGGTAGTCGCACCTCATTCAGTGCTATGTACTTACATGAAGTGCCATTTACCAAAGATATCCAACTTCTTACAAATCTGTAATGCTTCTAGTTTTAAAAAAGGACACATGTTGAAACATTTCCAGAGACAAAGGGAAATGTAGCTTTTCCAATGGGAAATGTGTGAGAAATTGCCAGATGGCTGTATTTGATTTCAGGCTAATACACTTAGCAGCTTGTTAAAACCAGCCAGATAAGTGTCCGAACAGAGTAAACACTAACTAAATCTCCTCTACTGTGTAGGTCTGAATTATTTAAGCTTACTTCAACTTAATATCCAACTCAAAAAACGCTCAGGGCAAATCAGAACACACACAAACGAAATTTTGTACACATGGGTCCTGCCAAAAAAATAAATCTCAAGATCCTTTCAATCTCAGGCCAACAATGGGGGGCAGGATCAATAGTAAAACCAGTACTGAATTTACTTCTAATGCTAGTCTTTTTAAGGCCATTTGTAGATCCATAGCATGCTCACCTCTGTGCTTCTTTCCCACTACTGTTCAGTTACCTTCACTCTTGTCAAATGCAGACCCAATTAGTAAAATGCACCTGAGAGCAAATCCCCTTAATCTTGTTGACGAAAATATTCCTCTGGTAATGCTTTGCCTGGCAGAGCAGCAGTTTATATAAAGCAGCATTTACAAGCTGTTAAATTATGTACATTTAACAATGTATTTTTGCACTAACCATATTGTTTATGTGAAAAGTACACACACATTTTTTTTTTATATATATATATATATATATATATATATATATATATATATATATATATATATATATATATATATATATATATATATATATATATATATATATATATACATATACATACATACATATACACACACACACACACACACACACAGTAAACCCCCGCTCAATCGCGGTTCAGTTTTTGCGGTCCCGGTAATTCGCGTTTTTTTGTAATGTTATTTTACTATATAAATTAAAAATGAAATATTTTTGTGTTTTCCATAGCTCTTGCTATGTCTCTCAGTATCTTTTATGTGTTTAAATGAGTTTCTATTGTTTTAAAAGTGTGTTTAAAGACCTTAAAATGCTTTTACACGTACAGTGACAGTAAAAAAAACATGCCTACAATGCATTTTAATAGGGTTTTTCTATTTCGCGGAATTTCACTTTTCGCGGCTGGGTCCGGAACGTATCCCCCGCAATGGAGGGGGGTTTACTATATATATATATATATATATATATATATATATATATATATATATATATATATATATATATATATATATATATATATATATATATATATATATATATATATATATATATATATATATATATATTATACACACACACAAATCGGAACATTGAACAGGAACACAGTATACACAAGCTTCAGAATGCAGGCAATACACTTTAAAAAGAAACGCTTGCACTTTAAAAGTTAGGAGGACCAAATATAAAAAAAAAAAAAAAAGCAATTCATGTTTTTTTGCATCGCAACAGAGGGATGACTAGCTAGATCTCTTTACAGTGAAGATCCATAATGCAAGGCAGTGAAAAGTAGAAGGGAATTTCAGGTAGCAATACATCAATATATAAAAGAAAATCCATTCTAGTTTCCCTTTGGTGCAGACTATGGTGTATTCAGAACATGAACAAAGATGGACAAACAGGAGCACTAAGCAAGGAAATATATACTGATACCAAGACCTTTCACACATGCAGCTGGGGTGGAGATAAACAGATGGCCAAGCTATAGTTTTACTACCCACTGATCACCCACCTAAAGTTTAAAACCTAGCTGTTGGAAGCTGTTCACATGCCGAAGAAATTTTTAACAGCAGTGGAGGTGGGAATTCAGCCATTATTAGTATGGATGGAGAAATCTCTTCCATTTCGTCCACCAGAGCAAGCTAAATGAAAGAAACGAATACATGAACTGCCAGGTTTAGTATTGCTGCCTGTGTCCCATTATAACTTGTCCACCCTATGATTGGGGTCAGAACAGGAGTGAAAAGGAAATCATTCATTTTTAAGTAGGGCGGAAAATGTTTTCAGAACTGTCAGGTTTTGAAGGTAATATTTCTTATCAGGAGATTCTTCACTTCCTGCCCCAGTGTGACAGGTATCCGACATGTAAACTAGAACATTAACATTTGCTTGCTCAGCTAATCATTAAAAGATTGTCTGATCAGTGCAAAACCAAACCCTATTGATCCTGCCAATACCCTTGTGAACTGATTGCGGTTAGCAAAGGAAGCCAAAAGAACAGTTCTGTTCAGTGAATTCTACAGGAGAAGACGAGGGGAGGTTCTGTAGTTCTATCCTAGGGAAACAAAAAATAATGGCACCACCAAATCTAAAGACTGGAATTACACATTTTTGTTTTTGGGTTTAAGATGAACTCAAGAGTATTGCAAACTGAAGAACAGAGATATGAATAAGCCTGGTAGGAAAAAATAGAATTTCTGCTTGAAATACATTTTCATGCAGTATAAATTCAAATCAGACAGCAACACAAAAATTACTGATTTTAACCCTTTCCTAGTCAATCCAACAACTTTAGCTGGGTAGGGCTTTAAAACCGTTGGGGCAGAAAATTGAGTGCAAAATGCAGATGATAGTCTGGGAAAAATGGGCCTCAACAGATAAGGTCAAAATGTTAAGTACCTACAGCTAATTTACTTTTATTTTTCAAGAGCTGGATACCTAGCTTCTGGAATTGTTAAAGGTTAGACCGCATTCACGCTGCAGCGGCACGACTTCTGCACAACTTTGGGGGCAACCTGTGAGGTCCTGTGCACCGCAACTTCGGCGCAACTTGCACGGACTTCATATAATGAATGTCTATGCAAGTCGCACCGAGGTCGCCCCGAAGTAGTACAGGACTTTTTTCTAAGTCGGAGCGACTTTTGTCGCTCCTATTAGAACGGGTCCTGTAGCACTGCATGGACCGCGACTTGTCAGGCTGACAAGTCGCGGTAGTGCGAATGGAGACTTAATTTCATAGTTTACAAAAAGCTACACCCATGTTTACATTTAGGTCTCATGCACACATAAAAGAAAAAAAAAAAAAAAAAAAAAAGGCACTTTTACAGGAATTTGACTTTTTCAGCCTCTAAATGCACCTTTTTGCCTATATAGCCATGAACATGGTATGAGTAAGACTACTGCCGAAAAGAGTCAGCGTGTTCATTGTATTTAATATGTAGGAAATATTCAGATCTACAGATGAGACAGAGCTGCCGTCCTATGTTCTTTTCTCACTAGGAGCATGGAGACACTCGAGCCAGAGCACCGGTATTTCCAGTTTTACGGGGTCTGCGTATTTTGTTTGTGGATGACACAGGCGTTTACAGGCCTATAAGACCCCGTTCACACGGGGGCGAACCGACTTCCTGGGGCGACCTCACAGGTCGCGGCGCGCTGCTCGCACCGCGACCTCGGAGCGGCCGGCACGGACTTCATAACATTGAAGTCAATGCAGGTCGCTCCAGGTCGCCCCAAAGAAGCTCCGGACCCTTTTTATAAGTCGGAGCGACTTGTGTCGCTCCTATTAGAATGGGTCCACAGCTTCTCTATGCCAGGCGACCAGGTCGCCTGACAGGTCGCCCCAGTGTGAACGGGGTCTAAGAGGAATGTTTAGAGGCTGAAATTAAAAAACAAATAAATTCACTTGTATTCGGACGTGGAGCGTTTGGGCAGAAAACCACTGAACGGGCCTAAATGATTTTTTTTTTTTTAGCGATCGCGCGTTTATTCACTCCACTAGCCAGAATAAAGATTCTAGCCAAAGGAATAAATGACAGCCTGAATGCTTGATACACCTAAAAGCCTTTCTAAGTGTTTTTCAAGTAACTTATTTTCCCACTGGAGCAAAACCACATACTAATCCTCCGGGCTGCAGACTGCAGAGTACAAAGCACCTGTAGCTTTTTTTTTTTTTTACACTGCAGTACAAAAAACACACAGATCCTTAATAGTTGCACGTCATAGTACACTAAACATGTGTTGTGCTGGCCATACTATTATGTACATATACATACTTTTCAGTTAGCCAAACATTTCTGTATTTTTTTTTTTATTGGTCTTCTGTAATATTCAAATTTTCTGATATTAATTTTTTGGCTCTCACTAGCTGAGCTGTAAACCATAATTAAAATAAAAATGCTTGAAATATATCACTGTGTGTGAACGCATCTATATAAAAAATATACACGAGTTCCAGGTTTTGAATTGAATTACTTAAAATTAATTTTAAATGGTATTCTAATTTTATGACATGCACCTGTATATATAAACTGAATCGCAATGCACAGTTATGAATGGGGCCCAACAATAGGGCAGGCTTCTATACCACGAAAATAAATTTAACCTAAAAATCAACCACAGAAAGCCATTCGCCATTTCTGTACTCGTATATCTGATTTGTACACAGCATGACACTTCTCTGTGAGGTCAAATGTTAAATTGCTTTATCTCTAGGACCTAACAGGTAAGCAGCTAAAATTTTAGGCCAAAAACACATTTAACAGATCCCACCAGACACCTAAT
Organism: Pelophylax lessonae; assembly: GCF_965119305.1. Classification (NCBI taxonomy): domain Eukaryota; kingdom Metazoa; phylum Chordata; class Amphibia; order Anura; family Ranidae; genus Pelophylax; species Pelophylax lessonae. The sequence continues at coordinate 85,590,842 of NC_138779.1, read as the reverse complement.
TGAAGAAGAGAAGAACCATAGAAAGCTAAAGCGCACAAGTTCATAAGAATATCATGCAGGATTACTGTGGTCTAAAGAGGATCTACAAAGAAACGCTGGGTTGGCACAATGTGAGATTATACTTTCCGTGAACCTAATAGAATAGAGTAATACCGAGCCAGGGCTGAACAAAAGCAAGGAGCCAATACTCCTGAAGAATAGGGTGGCATCCAACCTTTTCTACTTCTCCTTGGAAACAAATTTCCCAATTGCTACCGATTAATAGCCTAGACTAACTGGCTCTTCATTTCTGTATTTGACAACCCTTCCCATACCACTTTCTTTTGGACACAAAACTGACAACCTGCAATTCCTACAAAAAGGCAGCGCCCTAGATCCCTGCCAAGAAAATCATTTCTGGATGGACCTTGGTGGGCTAAGTCCAATAATGGTAGGACTCCTCACCAGGAAAAATATTCCTTATGCAATAATTCTAGTGCTTGACCTTCTGTAACTCCAAACTGGTAACCTGTAGAGAATTTTAAAGTGTTGCCTATGGAGACTCAAGTACTGTAGTTCGGCGCCAATCCAAAAGTGCGCGCAATTTTGAAGCATGACATGTTAGGTATCCATTTACGTGGCGTAACATCTTTTATATTATACCAAAAAAAAAAAAAATGGGATATATATGGTTTTGTTTTTTTAATCCATCAAAGTGTATTTTATCCAAAAAACAATTCAGTTTGAGAAAACTGCGCAAAAACTGTGTGACAAATATGCAACGACTGCATTTTTATTCTCTAGGGTCTCTGCTGAAAAATATATATAATGTTTGGGGGTTTTAGGTAGTTTTCTAGCAAAAAATACAGATTTTTACTTGTTAACCAAATGTGTCAGAAAAAGGTCTGGTCACGAAGTAAAGTGATATTAACCACTTAAGCCCCGGAGGATTTTCCTACTCAAAGACCAGGGCCTATTTTGCGATTCTGCACTGCGTGACTTTAACAGACAATTGCGCGGTTGTGCGGCGCTGTACCCAAATGAAATTGATGTCCTTTTTTTCCCCGACAAACAAAGCTTTCTTTTGGTGGTATTTGATCACCTGTGCGATTTTTACTTTTTTGCGCTATAAACAAAAAAAGATCGACAATTTTGAAAAAAACAATATTTTTCACATTTTTTTTATATGAAATTCCCCCAAAAAAAATTTTAGGCCAGTTTTCTGCTACACGTTTGGTAAAGAAAAAAAAAAAATCGCAATAAGCGTATTTTGATTGATTTGCACAAGTTATTGCGTCTACTAACTATGGGAAAGATTTATGTCATTTTTATTGGTTTTTACTAGTAATGGCGGCGATCTGCGATTTTATTTTGCGGGACTACGACATTGCGGCGGATAGATCGGACCCTTGACTGACATTGACACTTTTGGGGGTACCAGTGACATTACTACAGTAATCATTGCTATAAATATGCACTGTTACTGTAAAAATAACACTGGCAGGGAAGGGGTTAACTTTTTGGTGATCAGTGGGTTAAATGTATCCCTAGGGGCGTGATTCTAACTGTGGGGGGCGTGGCTTGTGATGTAACCACAGAGACATACAATCCTACATAGCAGGATCGTATGATCTCTGCAGTTACATCAGGGAGAATGACAGGCGGCTTTGTTTACATCAGCCGTCTGCCTTTCTCCCTCTCCAACGGGAGATTGCGAGTGACCGGCGGACATCACTCGCGCGGGGATGTTAGTGAACGAGCGGGAGCGCGCCTCCGGAGGCGTGTGCTCGCCCCCTAGAGGCTTGTAGGCGAGCGACGTAGCCCTACGTCGGTTTGCCTGTACGGGGCTGACTGCCGCAGTAAATAGTCGTGCAGCGGTTGGCAAGCGGTTAAAGTCTTTTTTTAAAAAAAAAAAACAACAAACATGTTACCCTTACCTGCTCTGTGCAGCAGTTTCGAACAGAGCAGCCCATATCCTCCTCTCGGGTCCCTCCTATCTGCCGAGTGCCCCCACAGCAAGCAGCCTGCTATGGCCCACCCGAGCTGTGCCGCTGCTGTGTCCATTCAGACAGAGCTGCGGCTCTGCCCCACCCCATTCCCTCTTTCTCATTGGCTCACTGACTGACAGCAGCTGGAGCCAATGGCGCCCACTGCTGTGTTTCAGGAAGCCAGAAGGGACAGTCCTGGACAGCAGAGGCTCTCGTGAAACACAGAGCTCACTATGCAGAGCTTTGTCACATTAGCACTCCCACATTTATGACGCAACACAGGAAATGGTGAAGCACACACTGGATGCAGTGTGACCTGAAACAAGATGCTTTTAGCAAAATAGGAAAAGGGAAGCTGAATTAATGTACATAAAGAAATCCAAAAACCATACACTACAACCTGTAGCTGCAACTTGTAAGCCAATCATTACAAGGTAAGGGAAATAACGCAGGGATTCCTACACACTGCATCTCAAAGTAGCTGCTCCTACAGGCTTTTTTTTTAACTCATTTTTTTCTGCCTGGAAACTCCCCTCCATGTCAGCCAATGTGTCTATGCACACTATGACAGGAGTTTACAGGCATATGCCCTTTCAGGCAGAAACTCCCTCAAACTCGCATTTTTAAGAGGAGCTTTCAAGCAGAAAAGTCGCCTAAGTCCTCAAACGTGTGAAAAAGCATGAAAGGTCAAAGAAGCTCGGAAACAAAAACAAGGAAAAAATGAGCTGAAGAGGGTTTGTAAAAAAAAAAAAAAAAAAAAAAAAAAATGTGCAAGTGCCCAAAAAAGCACAAACTTCTTTAAGCTGAAATAAAAGCTCAAATGCCTGTAAGAGCAGCTTTTTTTTGTTGAGCCATATAAGCAGCTTGTTTTTAGCTGCAGCATGAGCCCTAATTACCTAGTTAAAACTAGAACATTTGAAAGTGTGAAATGCCTTTAGGTAACAAGCTGGTGTAGTAAAACTGTCTAGAAAGCGGTACTGACCCTAAAATACATCTAGGTTTCTGCTTATTATCAGGGAGGTGAAAGAAGCCTTGGTCACTAGTGTTGCATCTACTTGCAGACTGAGGCATGAAGCAAAATGTTACGACTAGAACTTTTCAGACACCAGTATGTAAACTGTTTTTCACATGGTAGTTCCCATGGTTCTATATCCTAACAATAATGGCAACAGCACAGGAAACTAAAGGGACTTTTCTTGTATGAATTTGCCTCTGATATTCTGTTAAGATTAGTCTTTTTACAGCAGTTGAAAGAGGAAAAGGTGTGGTAAAATCAGACTTGGGTGTGGGTTCCTCATGCAATCACAATTACTTGCAGTATCAAGTCAAATGGCAAAACGTTACCAAGCAAAAACCCTTGAAAAGTAATACGGAGGCTGGCTCCTTCGGTGAAAACCCACATGTACCATAAAAGGTGCTTAATGAGAACTTCTGGTCCCTGAAAGGATGATAGATGAACTGTTAAAAAGGAGAAGTATGACTAAAGCTTTTTTGGTTGTACTTCTATGGATCACATGAGTGAGGTTTGTTCTGCACTCCTGTGACCCGTTTTCAGCTGACAGCGGGCTAAAGCCCCCTGTTGGCTGAAATCAAAGAGACAGTCTAGGCTGGGGAAAGATTATGATCATATGGCTGGGATCCTACTTGAAGCCTGGACCGGCACCCAGCTCAGCCACCAAGCAAGGCGCTAACTGCCCCAGCCAGCCCCTCCCGTCCCCTTTACAGGCCAGCTGGAGGGGAAAGCAGAGAGCTGGTGACTGACAGTCACAGCGCTCTGCTCAGCGCAGAGGGGTGAACTAAGCGATCGGCGGTGTTTGATCGCTCAGTTCTCATTGCAGAGCCAGCAGGGGACAGACGCAGCATCGGATCAATGCTGCATCCACAGAGGCAACTATAAAAGTTTGTTTATTTTCAAATCCTGAACTTCAAGTGCAAAGGCTTGTGTACACGTGCAACTGTCATTGCTGCGCCTCTGAAATGCAATATAACCACCCCCCCCCCCAAAAGCCTAAGGCACCGCAAGCCTGCACATTACAAAAGATTGCAGCACAGCCCAATTTCCCTTAAATGGTACTACCTGCCAAATGCGACCAGTGCACATGTTCTGAGGAGTAACGGGGCCAGGCTCTGGGATGACCTAGATTCCGAGGTTTCTGAGTCGTCGAGCATAGGCTGTCAGGGCAGGCTTCCAGGAAACTTCTTCCCAGTTTACATCCACAACCTATGTATGGGGTCCTTCAATTCCTGCTTGGCAATCCTCATGTGTGCGGTGTCACTTACCCTGTGATTAGGTATTGGTCCTAATTGAGCACCTTTTATTAATATAACACTATATTGGTTTGTGCTTGGTTTTCCCTTCCCTTTACACAGTTCCTTCTTTGCAGCACATTTAGCTTAGGTGTATTTCTAGTTTTGGTACACCCACATTTTCTGAGTGATGTTGTACCATTTTGATATACATCTCTGTCACTCTTCTCCACCTGGTTCATATCACAGCGTTTAACCAATAGGTTTGAGCTCTGTGCTGGGCATTTTTTGGATGCTGTGTGTGTATAATTTTTTACTGCACATGTGTACCACCCTCTCCCAACTGCCATGAAAAGTGATGGTAAAACACTGACCAACCACCTGTTTTTGCTGCCTCCCAGCTGTAAAGTGAAACAATGGCTATAGGCAGCCCCTTTTAATCGGCCATTTTGTAGAGTGTGAAATGGTTAGCATTTCTGCCAAGACGTTGTGGTCTGTGTCCCTGCTGGAGAGAATTACCAGTTTGTCCTGGTAACCAATGTCACAGACTTTTGAAAGTTGTCACAAGGGCAAGGGATGAGGGGACATCTTATGATGGGGACAAAAGTTCTAAGACAACCAAGAAAGGAATTCCCCACACTTGGAGATATTTTTATTTTTTTACATCTTGCAGTGTCTCCAAGACAGCAAGGAAGAGGAAATCTTTTGAGCAGTATTTGGGGGTTTTAAGAATTAGCAGTATTGTGGTTTAGTGGTTAGCAAATTCACCTTGCAGCACTGTGGCTCTGTTCAAATCCCAGCCAGGGCACTATTTACGTGAAGTTTACATATCCACTCTGACAGCAGAGGTACTGCACAATATTCCTGCTTCCTCATCCTAGTAGGTCAATGTCTGTCTGTATGAGAGATAGGTACCTTTAGCTGTAAGCTTCTTAAATGCAGGGACTGATGTTAATCTGCAGTACCTAATGAACGGTGTACATTTTCTATGCAATATAAATGCCTATAATAAATACACCAATTATATTTCCAGGTTAAAGCACAAAGTATGTTAGCACAAAAAAAGGAAATAAAAAAAAGTATCTCTGCAATACTTGCATATTTCTCTATATTATCCCCCCTAAACAACATGCAGCAAGGAAGAGGGGGGGGGGGGGGGGGGGTTTGGGGCGCCGCCAGAACACACCGCTCTCAGTCATTGGGGGCCGATCGGCAGACCTTTTTCAGCCATACCCCTTCAACAAAAGTCGGCCGAACGGCTGGCTTAGGTTGGACCAGATGCAGTACACATAGGTCAAATGTCCAACAGTTTCTATTGAACCGGCCGATGCTGCCAGATATTCGGCCCTTCGACCGTTACTCACCGTACGGGGAACACAGGCGGGCGCCATTTCATGACAGGACCCCACGCCACCTGGAGTAGGGGGGCTGTCAGCCAAATAGGAATGCTGCGACATAAGCCTAGACCCTGTCGTGTGCGTCCTGGCGAGAAGTTTTAACTCGCGGTCCAGTCACAGTCAAGTGGGACTATGTTGCGGCCGACCCAGCGTGGAGCTAAGGCCTGCACGCATTCGATGCCAGACTGGGGTGACCACTGGATATGGGGGTCCAGTCTGTCGCTCAGTTCGGCATAATTGCTTGAAGATCTCACAGGAAAAACGTTTTGAGAAAAATCTACATAAAAATTTTACTTCCATGCCAGGACCAAAGATCCCAACAAGGAACTAGGTCCTTACTCCTGACTAGGCAGATTAAAAACTGACATCCTATGCAGGAAGAGGGGTTATACCCTTCAGGACTGCCTGCCCATAGGCTCAGCCAGAACTTTTCTGCCTAGTGTCCTACTCCTGTAGGGGGCAGTATAACCCTACTGATATGAATCAGATAGAACTGCGTCCGTCAATGAACGATAGAGAAAAGGCATTTTAACGAACCTGAAGTACAAACAACAAACAAGTTCTAAATCAAGTTTACGGTTTTAAGTGACTTTACCTTACACTACAAAATTTGTCTTTGCACTCCTATTATCCCAGAAGTGGAAGCTGGAATCTTTAAACTGTACCATGCACACGTTAAAACAAAACAAAAGTGGTTGCTAAAGGTCCAATGGGGATGTAGTTCAAAGCTGCACTTAAGGGCCCTTTCACCCACATGCGTTTTTCCTGCATTTTTTCCTTGCAATAAAAAGGTTTCCCTTTAAAATCGTTTAGAACTTTTCACACCACTGCGTTACAGGTGCAGTGCCTTTTCAAAAGTCATACATGCTTCATCTTTGGTACGGTTTGAAAACTGCCCCAAAAAATGCAGCTTCCTATTGAAATGAATGGAAATTGTGGCAAAATCGAGGTAAAAATGTGCTGCAATTTTGCGTTTTTAGTGCGTTTGAGTCAGATGTCCATTTTTCACAGGTGCATGCAACCCAAAAATGCACCAGAAACTCATAGTAAACAAACATCAAAATTATAGGAAAAAAGCATATGCGCTTTTTTTCCACAATTTTGCTACAGAGCAATGTGAAAGTACCCCAACAAGCAACCTTAAAAAGGATAAGTTCGCCTTTAACGAAAAAGAAAAAAAGTGCAGGTGCAATACTAGGCTCCCTCAGATGCTGTCTGTTGCCCGTACCTCCACTATGGAGTTACTGAATTGCAGGAAGAACCAATGAAATAAGAGCAAGCTCACGAGTGCCCTCATAGTTCATTGAGAACTGCAAGCACCTGACGTTAGATGTACTTCATTTATCCCCAGAACAAATGATGTGGCTGTGTGGGAGGAGCTCTGCAAAGCGACATTATCACTCGCTATCATGGTGAAGGGGGAGCGAATCGGGAAGTGTGGGCTGGTGCTGTATTGCAACAGGTTACAAAGGAGAACTTATCCTTTCCAATGCTCTGCAGCTTTCTGATGACTACCGCATCTCATTTTTACCCATCTCTTCCAGTCACTTGTCTTGTCTAGTTGTACTCACTCCAGCAGTAGCTGCATGCCATTGCTCAGAGTGTTTCTCAATCACGACAATGGTTGATGTTGACTGCAAAATATAGTGTACGCTGGAAGCACGTGACAGGGTGACCACACATGAGTGTAACTGGAAGAGGAACAGAGGATCACCACCCTATAACAAGAAATGCCTTCTATAAAAATGATCAGAAATCCAAAGACAGCTGCAGATTTAAACATCTTTCTAATTACACTGACATGTTAAAGACTATGATTTATAGATATTTCTACATTGTATTTTGTAATCTGAGACTAGTTGCACAAGAAAAGTGGTAATTAGGAAGAGATTCTGCTGCAAACAAGTTCCCTTGCTTGGTAACACTGAGGGTTCACAGGCGGCAGCCACATTTTAAGTTCTCAAGTATCAAATCAAGACAATGCACTCTCACCTATTCGGTGTTAAAATGTCATAGGTCTTTTGCAAGACACCATTAGGGTCCTTTTAAACTGGCTTTCCTTCCAGCGGACTTCATTTTGCTCAGTGGGGGTTGGCGGATGGATCCCTGCTGAGCAGGCGGATGACAGGTCTGTCTCCGCTCTCTGTGCTGAGACAGAACTGTCAGATCTCTGATCTCCTCTATTGGAGATCGGATGAAAATGGACAGCCTGTCAGTTTTTATTCGATCCTCCCGATGGATGGAAAATAGGGTTTCCATCAGTCTGGATTTCACAGACCGGATCAGATAGAAGCGGATGTCTGCGGACTTGTCACCTCTGACATCCGCTGCTCCATAGAGGTGCATGGAGTGTCCGACCAGGTCCGCCTGAAAGACTGACAGCCGGACCTGATCGGAAAGCCCGTGTGAAAGGACCCTTACAAGTCAAGTGTGCTAAAGACCGTGCTCTTGCTCAAAAAATAAATAGTGCAATAAATCAAAAACAATGTAATATGTCTAAAATAAAAATCTCTATAAATTAAATTGTAATGATCAAAGTGTAACACTAGCTACATAAAGTGAAAATTCCCAAGTGATTTAAAAATACATATTAAATGTGCATATATTGATAAGTTTCCAAGTATTTGATGAAAACAATTCCACCGTATTGAATAAATGATGAACAGTTCTACCATTATACATGGTAACACTGATAGACCAAATATTACGACCAAAACCCCCTCAAAATAGCTAACATTTTCAAAGCAAAGAACGAGCAAATGTCTGAGGTGTAAGCTTACAAAACTGCAGTACTGACAGACCTATAGACCTCACCATCTCATTATGATCTGATGTTTTTATGAACCTATTCCTAGCTGTCAAATTTATATCCTCAAGAGAAACTCCAAACAAACAAGTTATTCCACAGGGTGAGCTTGCCAATTAGAAAACCAGCACCTGGTTATCAACACAAAATTATCAAACAACTGAAAGGTACTTGTACAAGGCTTTGTTTAAAGTACAAAAATCCATCCAGTCGTACGATCAAACTAACCTAACCTAGGACTGGGGGTGCATCTGAGCTGTAGGTTTACTGAACAGTTTTATTTTATATGCCATGTGGCAGACGGTAACCGAATCACTACATCCGAGCAGTGAGGCATTGTGAACAGTGTCAGAATAATCTCTATAGCAACTACATGTACAGAATGTTTATGAGGTTAGAGAAAACACCTCAAGATGTCATGATGCTTCCACATTGTGCTGTGCATTCCCATTTGCACCAACATGTACAAAGGAAATAGAAGACACAGGGGGCCAGGTCACAGCTCCTAGTCCTCTTTCCTGTAGATTACACTAAAAATGTCATTTACCATGGATATTCAGGAGGCCCAAATTGCAATTCCACTAAACCATCTGAATTATACACGTTTACTGCGCCAAGAAGCTAAATTACATGTAACCATTATGCGGCAAGACCCACCTATGCGTTTATGAAGATTGGATTTTGATTGCTGAGAACTGACTGAAGATCCTCCTCACATAAAATGTGCATTTGAGGCGTCAAATCCCTTGCATTGCCTTCATTTATATACCGGTCACAACTTTTAAATTATTGAGCCAAAAATCCAGGCCAAAAGATCTTCCAAAAGTGCTTTCTAAAAGTACTACAATTGTAAGAGAATGTGAGCGATTGCGCACTGAGAAACTCACTCAAAATTGGCCTCCTCTATGGAAAAAGCAGTCACTGTACAGGAAAACCTAAGCCCTGCAACTCATGTCCTGCGGCAATTGTTTTTGCCCCAATTGGGTGACAATCATAAGCTTGTAGGCAAACACCAGACAGAATACCCAGTTCAGCTCATTGGATGTACTATGTACATCCAAAGAGTGAACCTTTAATTATAAGCTGATGGACATCAGCTTGTATGGGTTTTGTTTAGCCGCCTCCTCGCTGAAAATTGAAGGGGATGAGACAGCTCCATAGCTGCCAATCACTTTCACGGACCTGGCAGCGTGGTACAGGAGCCTTGGCTGATCCAGAAGAACCTACGGAGCAGCATCTGTCAGGAGCTTGAGTATGTGTAAATACCTCAACCTTAAGAGCCAAATTGTTCCAGAGAATCATGACTCTTTTTTGATCCTGTAAAGTAGGCAAGGGAGATCTGGAGGGTACAAATCGGCTGAACAAGAGACTCCACTGCGAAGGTCCGATGGGTCCCTGGACCTGGTGGAAAATCTGTCTAGTAATTTCTTAATCTGGACACCAGCTGATCAGGAGATGGCACTCCCCACCTGTGGTAAATGGCTTGAAAGACCATTAAATGAACAGCCCATTTTCCCATATACAGTCATTTAAGACAAAGTCAATTTTTCTGCTTGTAAATCAGAATTGCACACCAGGCCACACATGCACTTTTAGCCCATGAGATTTAAGCCTGGCATCAGTCATTAAGAGCTCCCACAACTGTGGAGGAAAAGGGATCCCCAACTTCAGTGCCAGATTGGAAATACACCCTGCCAGGGAGTGTTTGGGCTTGGAGAACAGATGTATTGGGCAATCAAAAAACTGAGTATTTGTCCTACACAGCCAGAATATAGTTGCAACTATCTGAAATGAAGCTTATTGTATGGCTCCAGTAACCTTGGCCATCCTAGCCAACTCTCACATCACAAACCAAATGTAGGCTTTCAAATGGACCACGGAACACCAAAGACAGGAATGCCCCATCATATTTTGAGTGCCTCTATCCAACCTGTCGTTTCAGGACCTGCATTATGCCTCGCACACACGCATCGATTATTGGCTGGGAATTTTCGGCCAACGTCCGATCTTCGGCTTGTTAGTATGATGCTTCCGACAACCGACTCAGACTTTTCGGCCGAAAAAAATCTGGTGTGCAGACTATAAAATTTTTGTTGGCCGTCAACACAACGGCCGATTTTCCGTCAGTCAGTACAGATTTCGGCAGACAAAAATCTGATGAGCAAGACTGGGCATGCTCAGAGAAGAAAAAACACGGAAAGTAAACCAGCACATGACATCACTTCTGAAGTTGATTTTTGTTGGCCGAGAAAATTTGTGTGCAGTCTAGGCACATTCCAACCAAAACACTCTGGACAAAAGTCGGACGATCGGTCAGCCGATAATGGTTGCGTGTGTACGAGGCATTACTTTTGCCTTGATAGATGGCTGTGCTATTATGGTTAGCAAAACTACTATCACCATTTTATTATCCAGCCCTACTGCAGAAAATATATACTCTATTGTAGGGCTTGACAAATTGGCTTTGGATCTAGGAGCAAGCTAAAAATGTTAGGAGCCAGATTTTTTTAAACAAAGCTTTATTCTCAACTACAGCACAGCCAGGGCGGAGGGGGCACGTACCCCCTATCAGAAGTGCCAAAATGCTGCTTTAGCTAGGCTAAATAAAAAATGCACCACCTGCCTGGCATCCGGAACTGCATGGCCTGGGTGTTGGGCGATCTAATTCGTGCATCCCCCTAATAGGAATGTCAGGTACAGCACTTCCAGCCCCAAACCAAACACAGTGGAAAGCATGCAGACCATCCCCAGAAGGACACAGGCCGAAGACAGAAAGGCATCATCACAGCCTGTCTGTCACCAGGCCACCATATGCATGCGACTGGCGGTGGCTTCCTAGAGAGGGACAGTGCAGCAAGGCGGGGGCAATGGGAGATCCAGTGACCGGGGTACACAATGCAGATTCTCATGCAACCCTAGGCTGTGTGGCTGTGGCAGGACAGGGAGAAACTGACGACAACACAATCTGGAGATGGAATCAGTGAAGTGACTGGCCTCAGGTGATATGTAGAGTTTTAAAAAAAAATTGGTATTAGTTGTACCTTTTATCGGCAGCGCTCTCCCCTCAAAGTACATAATTTATATAGTATTTGAGCTTTTGGAAGGGCATGGAGCTGAAGTTATTTTCTGCAGAACTCAGGTGAGGAGCGCTGAGAACTGATTGGAGGGAAGGGGCACACCCCCTTCACAAAGTATCAGAGCTAAGGTTGTGTGCTGTAGCTCCCTCCAACCCCCTTTTTACCTTTTAGTGTCAGGAAAACATTTTAAAAGTGACTCCTGCAGATAGGAACAATGCAGCAGACAGAAATGACACTTAGCGCTGAGGACTGAGACAAATACACAATATAGTTGGATAAGTTTTGTCCATATTTCGTGGCTGAGGTTTACAACCACTTTAAAGCTGTATTAAACCCAAAACCAAAAATGTATTATATTGCAGCATTAGATGTAGTGGCTGCATCTTCACCTGGTGATCTGGCCAGTAATACACCTCCTGTAAAAGTGAGACAGCTCTAGAGGAATGAGCATAGGAAGGCACAGAAGACAGCAGCATTGTGGGGAGGGTAGTGTTAAATGTATTTAGATACACTTATGCCCCGTTTCCACTGAGCTTTCTGGTACGGTTCGGTACGCTATTTATGCCGTTTCCATTATGAATGGTACCCCAATTCCGAACCGTACCAATTTTTTGGTACCCTTTCGTTGGGGTACCAAGCACATTAGACCCGTACCAACAGGGTGGAGCTACACTCTGCAGAACTTTGATTGGTTGACAGAGAATCGTCTATCACAGCTTTCCTGCTACACCACGCCTATCATGAAAGGGTACTATTGGCAGTGGAAACGCAATGTGTACCGTACCGAGTTTTTCTGCTCTAGGATCAGCTCTCAAAACGCCCAACAAGAGAAATCCTATTCATTTCAATGGCCCCTGTTCACATCTGAGCGTTTTGACGCTGTGAGCAAAATGCCCAAAGCTAAAAAAAGTACATGAGCTTCTTTTTGGGCAGATTACAGGTGTTTTCCATTGGTCTCTATTCAATCTAAAAAAGCCTGCACAAAAAACGCCTGTAAATCACGGTTAAAAAAAACACGCGAAGACACTACACTCAGGTGTGAATGGAGCCTAAAGGCCCGTACACACATACCGATCGTCGGCATACAAACGTCGGCGGACGAAAGATCTGCCGATTGTACGCGTGTTAGTATGGTGCCTCCGACAGCTGTCTGCGCACAATCCGCGGACAAAAGTCTTTCTTGCAAACATGAAAATTTTTGTCTGCAGACACCAGAACGGACGATTGTTCGCCTGTCAGTACAGAATTCGGCCGACAGACCGCAGATTTGCAAGACTGGGCATGCTCAGAAAAAAAACACAGGGAAAGTTAACCATTACATGACATCACTTCTGCAGTCAGCTGAAGTCTGCAGACAAAATTCTTGTGCTGTCCTTGTGCTGTCTTTGCACTTTTCAACAGACACCGACATCCCGGGGAGAAAAGACGAACATTTGTATGACGACGATCTGCGTGTGTGTACGGGGCTTTAGGCTCCATTCACACCTGGGCGTTTGAGTGTTTTTCAGCTCCAAAAACGCTAAAAAAAACATTTCAAAACGCCCAACAAGTAAAACCCCATTCATTTAAATGGCCCCTGTTCACATCTGAGCATTTTGCAAAACGCTTGTAGCTGAAAAAAGTACATGAGCTTCTTTTTGGGCTGATTACCAGCGTTTGCTCAAGTGTGAATGCAGCCTTACTGAAGCCAAACTCCAGCTCACACTTTATAATCAGTAAACCATTTTTTTCTCTTTTGGGGGAAAAAAGTTTTACATGCATAAATAAAAGCTGATCATTTAAATTAACTGTCAGTGTTAAGTAGTTTGTCACATCCATGTAAACTGATAATTTGCTGGAGAGCTTGAGATTGTGAAAAACTTGCTGGCTGGATCACCAGAGGAAAAAAGAAAAAAGAAAGCCTAAAATAGGAAACTAATACAGCCATCACATCGAAGAATTGGTAAGCTGCAATATAATAAAGGTTTGCTTTTGGGTTTAATACTGCATTAAGGAACGGACTTGCATTGTTTCCCCGAGTCTCTCTCTACAAATGACAAATTTACTCTTTAGTGAACAAAGCAACATCTATAAAAAAAAAAAAAAATAATAACCACATTCTTGAAACTAGTTCATTGCCTTCCCTTGGGGTGATTAGGACAGAAAGGAATCTAGGACACCAGGAGAAATTACTGAATGAACTTAGTATTTGGGAGTTTTTTTTCCCTACTGCTCAGCATCTCTAGATATTGTGTGATCATGAAAAGTAGTAGACCAGGCAACAATCATACATGTGGAAAATGTTGATTACTATTCGATCAGCACACAGTCCGCCTGAAAATATGTACTTCTTACCTACTGGGTATTTCTACAAAGCAAGATGGGCAAGCCTAACGCCACCCATTTTGGTTCAGAGCTTCAGGCAAAAAAAAAAAAAAAGCAAGATTACCCAGGTGTTCCTTCAAGCATGACATTTTTTAATTCAGTTAATATAAAAGCCTTAAACTGTTTACTTTGTTGACAGAAAGCCGAAGGAAGACTTGACATTAAGGCCCTGTTTACACCTAGGCATTTTATAGCTCGTAAAACACTCATCTCGTAAGTCTCAAAAAGCCCAACAAGCAAAATCCTATTCATTTCAATGGTCCCTGTTCACATCTGAGCATTTTGTCGCCTGAAGAAAAACATCTGAAGCTTAAAAAAGTACATGAGCTTTTTTGGCAGATCACAAGCATTTTTGTTAGATGTCAATGCATGCATCTAAACACCTGAGAAAAAAAAAATGCCAGAAACCGATACGCTCAGGTGTGAATGGAGCCTAAAAGGTCTGTGCCTACTCCGAGCCCCTAAAGTACACTGGCCAGCTTTACACTACTCCAGCCTTCATGATCACAGCATAATAGTAGAGCAAGCGACAGAACATATTAGAGGTCATTTAACCACTTAAGGACCCAGCCTTTCTAAAATTTGTTGCTCACAAGTAAAAATCTGTATTTTTTGCTAGACAATTGCCTAGTATCCCCAAATATTAATTCTTTTACAGAGGTCCTAGAGAAAATAAAATGGCGGTCATTGAAAGGAGAAATATAATATATATATCCCAATCTTTTTGTATGCTATGAAAGAGGTTACATAACGCAAATCGATAACCAACAAGTCATGCTTTAACCACTTCCTGCCAGGACGACGTCCTCCAATTTCATTGGTTATCCTGGAAGGACGACTGCACCTACAGGCATCATTCCGGTATGAAGGTTTTCAGCCGGTGATTCCCTAACATGCAGAAGTGACCCGAGTGGTTAATTGATCACTTCTGCGTGTGGCGGAGTGAGTCCCACCTCCCTCCCGCCACCTCTACAGTATAATCGCTGTGCCCAGGAGCGATGCAGCTGGCAGCGATAGCTGCCCTGAACAGAGGAACGGACATCGTTCCCCTCTCTCTGTAACCCTGGAAAATGGGAGCGTTGAATTATGTTGTCACTTCCAATTCCACCTCTGTTTACCTGGCCACCAGCGACGGTGTAGTGCTAGAATTTTTTCTCTCGCTCAGATGTTGATGAAGATACCTCACATGTATGGTGCAAACACTGTTTACTTATGTGGGTGTGACCTACGTATGCAGTCACTATGGCGAGCAGGGGCGCTTTAATTTTTTTACACTGTCCCTTTAGAAAAAAAAAAAGTTATCACTTTTATTGCGATCGCAAGGAATGTGAACATCCCTTGCAACAATAATACAGATCCTCTTTACGTTGAGATCTGGGGGCTGAAAGACCCCATATCTCTCCTCTACCCTTAAAAGAAAAAGATATATAAAAGTTTCTCATCTTATGCTTTAAAACTTTTGTTGAGTAAAAAATGTTACCCACTGGGTGATCTCTGTACATTGCAGGGATTTTAACAAACTTTGTTGCAGATTCCTACCTTTTGTTATTCTGAAGAAATTCCTGTGTGTTTCTCTGTGTCCATGTGGGAAAGTGAATCTAATGGGAGTGGTTTCATAATTCTCTATCAGCTGCAGGGCACGGGTGAGGAAAACTGCAGGGCCTACACCCTTTTAGACATATTCCTATTGGGAGTATCTCACTAAAAACGACATTTGTTGCAGGGGATGCCTGAAATCCCACTTATATCTTAGTGCAAAATTCTGGGAAGATCAGTGAGCCAAATCGCACAAGCAGGAAATTAGGTTTCTAAGGGGCATTCAGTACACATTCCATGTATAAAACACCGCCAAGTAGACATATTGCATTTTCAGAAAATTACAGCGGCTGTAGATTAAAAAGGAAAGGTTATTTTCAACATTCAATGTCGCAATTGTACACGCTATATTTTTTCTTTGACTGAAGTCCCAGCAGGAAACCTAGGTCCTACTTCTCTAGGCAGAAAAACTGGTTTGCTGGAGCAGAGGGAGTGGGGTTATGCCTGTGGGGACTGCCCTGTGGGCGTGGAGAATTACTTTTTTCCTGCCTAGAACTACTCCTGCCAGGGGCTGCATAACTCAATGGATAAGTATGGAAGCTGCAAATGGAGAAAAACATGTTTACATGGCCAGAGAACCAGAAGTGATGTTGGCTTCACTCCGGTCCTCCAAGGGAATAGAGATGAGCAGTAGACATCTTGCCATTGCTTAACTCTTTGGAAAAACCCTGATGCTGGATGGTTTCCAGGCACAGCAGTCAGTAACGTTAGTCTGAAAACTGTCGGGAAGCAGGAGGGAGGGGTGACCCCCTCTCCCGCCACCTCAAAGTGATCCCACAGCTGGGATCACTGTCATCGGAAAGCCCACTGAAGGAGAAAAAAAATTATACTGGGTTTATGGCATCTAGCTGCAGCCATAATCCTGGTATTTAACGTCAAACTAATTATGTATATACCCAGTTAGGCAGCTGGCAAGTGGTCCTAAACCTGAGTCATAAAAAAATCTGAGCAAAATCGCAGGTATATGAGGGGATGGGTTATTCCTTTCCTCCAATCAGCTCTTAAACACTAAACTGCAGCCTCTCCGTCCCCTTCTCTGTGCTTCTGACAGATGATTTTTTAACCCGATCTGCCCTTTTGAAGTGGTGTAGGGAACAGAAGACTGCAGATAAGTAAAATGTATGTAGGATAATTTGTTTCATTTCTGAGCATAACCTGAGGCAGTTCACTTCACTGGCTATATCTGAGGGTTTACAACCACTATTTAATATAACTGTCAAGCAACAGTTATATATACACCATGAAAATATATAGCATATTAGACTATGCAAATCTCGAGACCAGTAGTTAAAAAAAAAAAAAAAAAAAAAAAAAAAAAACAGCTGGTGTTCAATTCTGAGCTGCTTCTATTGTAGAAAATGAAAGCATGCATTTTCTTGATTCTTCAAAAGGTACCTGCTGGATCTTATGTTACCATCAGTTGCTTCAGAATTCAATACTATTTGTCCATCCCTGCAAATTACAGCTAATGTGCTCTATGCTTTTATAGAAAAAGGTGTTAAGAGAAGTAGCGCAGGATATGAAAAAAAAAAAAAAAAAAAAAAACATTTCTAATCGCTTAGGTGGACGCTGCATCAATCTGATACTTAATCTATCCCCTGCCTCCTCTACACCAAGAACTGAGTGATCAAGGTGGCTGACCATTCAGCTCTCGGTCTTTAATGAGCTAGTGACAAGTCACTGGCTCTCTGCTCTGCCCTTCCAGCGCTCATTGGAGCACCAGGAGGAGTGACTAACTCGGGCTGAGAGGCTGAGCCAGCTGCTGGCTGGATACTGAAACAAAAAAAAAAAAAAAAAAAAAAAAAAAAAAAAAAAAAAAAAAAAAAATCGGGATCGCTCCGGAGCCTGAACTAGCTGAGTACGGGTCACAGGAGTGCAGAACCCCAGGAGAGCTTTGGTCCTACTTCTCTAAAGAAAAATTCAAGCTAGTAAGCATAACAACCTGCTAGTATGAGAAAGTGGCTCCCAAGGACTCTAATTTCAAAAGTCAACATGGTATTCACCAGAGGGGGGGAAAAAAAAAAAAAATCAGAACTATGCTCATCATTCATTAATTCCAGCCACCCCTCCTGCCATTAAACAAAGAGTAGATGGCTCGAGCAAAATAATTTTTAGTCAGATTTAATAGATCTGTCCCCAATCTGCAAAAAGGATGGATGCCCAAAACGTATGTCAATGAAGTCCCTTTGTGCTCTGCTACTACCTTACATGTCTCACAGCAGCAGCAACTGGGGTGCAAAGTCTGCTGTTTGTGAAAAGTGAGAAGACTGTGCTGAAATCAGAACTTTGTTAGGTCAAAATTTAGTATGTCCCTTTACCTAACATATTTCACTTAAACTTGGTAAAACGGAACAGTTAAATTTGGCACAGTACCACACATATTTTCAGTGAATTAACCACTTCAGATGATTTGGCTGTTAGAAGACAGATCCGTGTTCCTGCTTAGCAGAAATACAGGATCTGTCTACCCTACTAGCAGAACGGCTATCTGCCTTGTTCACATGGGCAGACCGCCGTTCTGTCTCTCTCATGAAAGATTGGCTGGTCCCAGTAGACAAGTCTGCCAGACGGGCAGATTGGCTCCTGCTGTGTCCAATCACAGCAGAAACTGGTCGTCTGTAGGAGCCACCGCCCTGAGGTATATATACGTGGGGCAGTCAGCAAGCTGTTAGGCAAATCAGATTTCCTCCGATTCTCTCAAAGTTAGGTCAGTTGCCAAAATGGCAGCATTGTAATTTGCTACTACAATATTTTCTGTTGGCAACTTGAAATTAAAGCTTAAAGTGGCTAAAAGACAGGTGGTTTATCTAAATACATTCTATGTATTAAGATAAAAAGCCTGTGTGTAGTAGCACTCCAATACTTACCCGAGTCCCATCTCAATCCAGCGATGTCCACAAGTGCCTTGGCCATCCGGGTCTCTCCCTCCTGATTGGTTGAGACAGCAGCAGCACAATTGGCTCATGCTGCTGTTAAATCTAGTTAACCAATGAGGGGGTGGGGCCAAACTGTAGCCCCATGTCTAAATAGATACACTTAGGTGCGGCTCGGGTACCCCCTTTAGCAAACAGCTTGGTGTGTGTGTGTGTGTGTGTGTGTGTGTGTGTGTGTTTGTGTTTGTGTGTGTGTGTGTGTGTGTGGGGGGGGGGGGGGTCAGGAGCTCCAGCCAGGGACCCGACAAGGCAAGGTTCTGGGCTACCTCGTGCAAAACCACTACACAGAACAGTAAGACTCCATTCACACTAGCGCAACTTGTCAGGCGACTTGGTCGCCTGACAAGTCGCGGTCGGTCGTCCGCCATTGAATAGTACAGGACCCGTTCTAATAGGAGCGACACCAGTCGCTCCGACTTAGAAAAAGGGTCCTGTACTACTTTGGGGCGACCTGGAGGCGACTTGCATTGACTTCAATTATATGAAGTCCGTGCAAGTCGTGCTGAGGTCACGGTGCACCGCGACTTCACAGGTCGCCGCACCAAGTCGTGTCGCCGCAGTCTGAACGGGGTCTAAGTATCACATGTTTGTTTTAATTAGAAAAAAAAAAATTGCCAGGTCCAGAGATCAATGCAAGGAACTAATTCCTTACTCCTGACTAGACAGAAAAAAAAAAAAAAAAAAGTTAAAAATGAGTACCTATAGCAGAGAGAGGGAGTATATCACCTAGGATTGCCCATAGGCGTAGCCAGACTTTTATTCAGCCTAGTGTCCTACTCCTGTAGGAGGCAGTATAACCCAATGGTTAAGAATATCAGGAGCTGTGTCAGTCAATGAACAAAAGAGAAAAAACATAATTCTAATTAAACACATGAATATCAGCAATTAAACTGACAGGGTAAACTCTGAATAAGTTTCTCAACTACAGAAAAGAAAAAACGAAGGAGAGAATAATCATGCTATCAATCTCAGAAACTGCAAAGTTTGCAGAGACAGGATATCCAAGTCAGTCTTTAAGAAAAATTGTCAAAAAAAAAAAAAGAATACATTTTTCATAGTTTCCATTAGAGATTTTGTAGCTTGTTTTTCAGTATGTGTTTAGCCAGGAAACAGGAACTCTACATATTTCCTTTGCAGGATTAGAACTACACTGCACGTGAACCTAGCCATGATATAAGCAAGTCACAAAGAAATCAGTTTTAATGACAAAACTACCCACAAGATCAAGTCCTCCAACAATACTTAAATGCAGTTATAACCATATAATGGGCACCATACCATTAGCGAACCTCCCCCTATTATAAACAATCTGGTGTTTATTAATTATACCAACCATTAAACTACTCAAGGGAAGCTGCAACCATGCGCTTGTTATAATGACTTGCAGCCAGGATGTTTTTCTACATTCAGCATGTGGTTAAAGTTCTCATGTCTATACAAGTCAACATCACTAGAGGCAAAACAATTGACAGGGAGAAAATATATAAAAGGACACAGCAAGTTGCAATGCACTACACTGCAACACAATGAGCTTTGGAGCATAAAGAGAGAGGAAATGTAATATTGTATCATTTCACTAAAGTCAGAAATTTGAACAGCAAAATGCAAGTAATTGCACCCAAGAAATGCATATGATCCTATTTTCAGTGCATCTGAATACATTCGTTTGAAGACTATTACAAAACAATGGATTCTTTTACATCTCTGCATTTTGATAAATAGGGAAAATGACTAAATCCACATCTAAATCAGAAAAAAAAAAAAAAACACCAAGTGTGTATGTGTGTGTGTGTATGTGTATGTGTGTGTATGTGTGTGTATGTGTGTGTATGTGTATGTGTATGTGTATGTGTGTGTGTGTGTGTGTGTGTGTGTGTGTGTGTGTGTGTGTGTGTGTGTGTGTGTGTGTGTGTGTGTGTGTGTGTGTGTGTGTGTGTGTGTGTGTGTGTGTGTGTGTGTGTGTGTATATATAACCTGCCATAACATTACACTGTAAGGACCACTGAGGAAGCAGAAGTATTTCTGCCATGGTATCCCTTATGTTTTGTCACTGCATACAATACATTTGTTACCACACCCAAATGAGTCACATAGCACATGCAGGCCAGTGTGAAATATGATCAAACTGGCAACTTCAGGGATAGTCAAAGCAACATCTGTCAGACTAAATCCAGCAGCACCATGCTACTAATATATATACATGAGATTTTAAAGTGGTTTTAAATGTAAAAAAAATTGCATTTGTAAGACAGCTGCACAAATATGGTGTGACAAAGTATTGCACCAATCTCCATTTATTTCTAGTGTCTCCGCTGACATCCGCCACTCCATAGAGCTGCATGGAGCATCCGATCGGAAAGCCTGTGTGAAAGGGGCCTTAGAGCACAAACTTACTTTTTTCTGCGGTAAATAAAATATGCAGCTTTGAGTTGCATGCCACTCAAAATCGAGGGGGGGGGGGGGGAGCGCTAGTAATGCCATTGCTGTTGGTTGGAAAGAATTTATTTAAACGAGGCAGACATATGTTCTGTAAATGTTATACAGAAAGGGCGGCTTCACACCGACCTTTTGCTAACACGCAGCTAACCTGCAGTTTGTGAGTCAGCTGTACTTTCCCGTAGATTTCAATGAAGTCCTGTAGTTTATCATAGAAGTCTATGGAAAAGTGCAGCTAAAGCAAAGTACACACTAGTAGAAAATAGAGCTGCACGATTAATCGTATGAAAATCGCGATCTCGATTCACCCCCCCCCCCGACGATCTAAACCTGAAATATGCTCGATTCTTTGCATAGCTGCATAGCAGAGAGAACAGCTGTGGAAAAAAAAAAAAAAAGCCTCCTGGCAAATGCCTATCAGCAAAGTCTCCCAGTAACTAAACAAAATGATTACATTGTATCTTTTCCTTCCCTCTGCCAGGGAGAAAGGAAGTTTAACCTCTTAAAGACTAGACCTTATTCTGACACTTGTTGCTTGCAAGTTAAAATCTGTTTTTTTTTGCTAGAAAAGTACTTAGAACCCCCAAACATTTTATATATTTTTTTTTAGCAGAGACCCTACAGAATAAAATGGCGATTGTTGTAATATTTTATGTCACACTGTATTTGCGCAGCAGTCTTTCAAACGCAATTAATAGACTAATGAATAAAAAAAAAAACGTAACAGAGTTATCCCAATTTTTTTTTGTTACACAGAGAATCGAGAGAATCGTGATCTTTATTCCAAGCTAAAAAATCGTGATTCTCATTTTGGCCAGAATCGTGCAGCTGTAGTAGAAAATCTGCCGAAAAGTATGTACACCACTTTCAGCAGCCGATGCCGACATTTTCAACGAAAAAAAACGGAGGGACAAACACCAAAATTTTTTTAGTCCGTCCCCAGACGACCGATTTTCGTTTAATGTGTATGCAGTACGTCCCTGAAAAATCGGATACGAAAGGCCGCGCATGATCTGAAGTTGCTGACAACCCGGAAGTCTAGGAACAAATGTGCCAAAAAAAAAAAAAAAAAAAATCGGACGAGAAATTTCGTGAACATTTATGCACTGTCGACAAAAAAATGGTAATGAACGCTGAGAAGACAGAGAAAAATCTGAGGATATTTCGTCCGATTTTCGTCAAGTGTGTACGGCCTTTAACCCACACGAAAACCACAGGTTAGCTGCATGTTCGCAAAAATGCAGCAGGTCCATTTGAACATTTTGGCTGAAGTCAGACCTTTTTAGGTGCCAACACATTAAAATTTACATTATGCTACTGCAAAAAGCTACAATGCACTTAAATTGTGTACAACGTTGTACACTGCACTCAGACGTACTGCGGGTGTGTGTTGATGCTCATTAAATGTTCATCCAAAGTGATAAAACTGCCCTAATGTAACATGTCAATGCGATAAAAAAAAAAAAATTAACATGCACGCTAAGGTGTGAACTGAGCCTAACATTCTGGATAACAGTGTTTTATATAGAAATAATATAAGCCCTTCCCACACCTGTTGCCCAATTTAGCCATTCCATTGTCCCTAAATGAAGCACAGGTGACCGCAGCCCCCCAAAGTGCATGCTCACTCCTAGATTGACCAATTGCCTCTAAACACTAAATTTCTTCACCCATTTCACCAGCCTAAAAAAAAAGAAAAATGACAAATCTAGAATCGATATTTAAAAACTTGCAATCTAAGGATTTTCTGTTGTCCAACCTACTCCGCAAGTTGCATAAACTTGCATCTGGCATGACAGAAATCCCAGTAAACCCTTCTAAAATAAAATGGTATGTATGTATGTCTCTATAATTTTTTTTATATATATATTCCCAAAAGCAAAGCAGTGTCAAAGTATTTCATACAACCAGGGCTGTCATTAACAAAAAAGGATTTAGGAGTTGGCCATTTAAGGCCCCTGTACACAACAGTGCTACTTGTCAGATCAAAGTGCACCGACTTTGAAAAGGTTCCTGCACTATTGTTGGCAATTTCAGGTGCCACTTGCATTGACATCTATGCATGAAGTGGCACAGATTTCAGCAAGCCGCACATGAAATCGCACTGACCGGCGGCTTTGAAATCACTCTGAAGTAGCGCATTTTCAAAGCCACGTTCGGTGTGAACCGGTGTTCCGTGAGAATTACCTACCCGTGAGAAAAAACCTACCCCTCGTCACTTCCGGTACTCCGCACTGTATGTAATGCAGCGGGTACATTAAAACAGCTGTGCTGAAATACGAGTGATCTCCGCTCCTGTCCCGGTCACTTCCCTGCTCTCGGATAGTAAATATAAAAGCGGCGGCGGCTGTATGAAAACATAAATCACTGAGCCGAAAGCCGCTTTTATATTTACTTGCCGAGAGCAGGGAAGTGACCGGGACAGGAGCGGGGATGACTCGTATGTCAGCACAGCTGTTTTAGGTAAGCGCCGCGCCGGTAGGTTTTTTTCACGGTACACCGTGATCGTTTTATACTAGTGCGCATGCGCACTAGTAAGCTCCTCTGTGCTGCCATCAGGTATCCGGCGCTCTGAGCATGCGCACTGCTGCGCTGCTCAGATGCTTCTGGCCGGAAGTGACGAGGGGTAGGTAATTCTCACAGGGTAGGTAATTCTCACGGAACACCGGGACTTAGTCATAGTACAATATTTTTAAAAGGCCACTGCTTAAAAGCTTTTTAAAGTGTGTAAAACCTAGGAATCTGAAGACTGGCATCGGCATGCGATTTTTTGGGACCATAACAATTCTTGCTGTTATTAGGCATAAACTTGCAAATGCAGTGGACTGGTACTTGTAGGTTTATGAACAAATCTGTGGCACAAACCCATTTAGGCCAGCCATTCTTAAACAGGGTTCCTTCGAAGGTTGCTAGAGGTTCATTGAGCTGTGGCCAATTGACTTTCAATTTGCATTTATAGTTAGTTTCAGGGGCAACACCACTTTTCAGAGCCCTCAGCATGACACGAATAATCTCATTAGCTATCAGTTAAGTGAAAAAAAATAAAATCTGCGTTCCTGGTCAATATTTTGCGCCGGTGCGCACAACTAAGCATAAAATATGAATGCATTTTTCCCAGGAAGGTATTGTGCGCACAAACGCAAACACGCATATACATGCAAATACGTGAAAAAACAAACGCATAAAATAAGGTTAAAAAAAGCAGACGCTCAAACATCAGTACCGCGAGCAAGATGGATACTTTGGGGCAACAACCATCTCAGTGTGGAAAAGTTTTAGAGCCAAATCGTCTTCACACAAAAGCAAAGCTAAGAGACTAATGTCCCGTACACACGTACCGATTGTCGGCCGTAAATATTCAGCCGAAGACCGATCGGCCGATTGTAGGCTTGTTAGTATGATGCTTCCGACAGCGCATTTTTGGCCAAACAGAATCTGTCGTGCAGGCATTAAATTTTTTGTTGGCCAACACCAGAACGGCCGATTGTTCGCCAGTAAGTACAGATTTCGGCCGACAGACAGCAGATTTGCAAGACTGGGCATGCTCAGAAAAGAAAAAAACACAAGGAAAGTTAACCATCACATGACATCACTTCTGCAGTCGGCCGACAAAATTTGTGTGCAGTCTTTTGCAGTTTTCAACAGACACGACAGCCCTGGACAAAAGACGGCCGATCGTTCGGCCGACGATCAGTACGTGTGTACGGGGCTTAACTCTGTCTGAGTATACAGTAGCAGAACCCAGGCAACTGAGAACAGAAAGACTTCTCTCCACTCTTCACACATCAAGGAAACCTCTGCTCCCACCCTATAGATCAGGGATCCTCAAACTACGGCCCTCCAGCTGTTGCGGAACTACACATCCCATGAGGCATTGTAAAACACAGACATTCACAGACATGGCTAGGCATGATGGGAATTGTAGTTCCTGAACGACTGGAGGGCCATAGTTTGGAGAACCCTGCTATAGACCTTAATATTAGACAGCAAATGTATTCAGGCCAAGCTACCCAGAGATATGCAAGATGACCCTCATCTAGCCAACTTCAGATAGGATTGGCTTTATGAACTTGGAAATTGTTACTTTTTTTCCAAGCCCCCTAGGTAGGTTTTGTTATAATGTACTCGTATGAACAGCATTAGTACATAATGGCAGATTTGCCTGTCATATGGTTGTCTTACCAGCACACCACTGGGACCCATTCGGCAGGCCCATCTTCACCCGGTCTGCCTACCAAGTCCCATGCCTTCGACCACCTGATAGGCCAGGCTGCAATTATGCCACTCCCATGCATGCGTACGGGAGTCACATCACAGCAGCATGGTTTGGGGGCCAAACAGGGCCATAAATGTTCGCTGAGCTGCACATGCACGGCTTAGTGAACATGACAGCTGACAGGCAGAAGGATGCATTTATGGCAGAAGAGACCAATACAGCCTCTTCTGTCAAATACCCTGCCTGTCAGCCATTTGAGGGGGGGGGGGGGCACTTTACTTCCTCTAACTGGCAACTGCATGTGCTTTAATATGTAAAATAATTTTAAAGTAAAATACTTTTAGAGAACCTTCAGTGCCAACATATGGGAAAGCAAGCATCGCAAATTTAAACCAAATTCTACAGGACGATTCAGAAAAAAAAAAATTTTAAAAATGAATCTATAAAGCAGGGGTTGACAAATTTCTTTGAATCTAGGAGCCAGCTAAAAAAGTTAGGAGCCAGTTTTTTTAAAAAAAAAAAAAAGCTGCCCCGCGTCCAGAAAAAGAAAAAAATAAAAGAAGAGGAGAGGGAGGTAGAGAAGGGGAGATGGGGGGGCTAGGGGGAGAGGAGGGGGGTGTGAGAGAGATAGAGAGAAGGAAAGAGGGTAGAGAGTGAAAGTCTCAGGCAGATGTGTATATGTACAGTGAGGTCCCCTCAGCTCTATGGTGTGTACAGAGGAATCTTCCAGAAGTGTTGCACTCACCCACCCCCACCTTCCTCCTATACACTCAGAAAATGGCCTGCTCTGCTCCCCCACATACGCGTCTATGGGGGGGCTCCCACACCTGGCCAATAAAAGGTAAACTGTGCCCCCCAATTGTAGGTGGTTCCCTTCCCTTAGCCACGGCAGGATGGGTTCAGTCTGCATTCCCACCTCCCCCAGGGGCTGAGGAAGCAGTGACACACAGGCAGGCTGGAGCAGTGAGATGGGGAGCGCCTGACACATGAAATTCTGTGCAGAGCCAAGACCTGGTGCACCATTTCCCCGCCTCACACACCGCTCAGCCACGGACACAGCACTCTTACCTGAGGTCAGATGGATGTGTTCCGGGTGACTGCAACGAGGAGGGCTGACAGTGGCAGAAGTCGAGCAGTGCGTCCTATGGATGTGCTGAAAGTGGAGAAGAGGCAGCCGGTTCTGATTGGTCAGCGCCATCCATGTGACGGTGCTGACCAATTAAAATGCCTTGTCAGGACACAGAATTGTGGATAGGAGCCGCGGGGATTTCAATCTCTGCATCACAGAGCGGCGTCCCGATGCCCGACAGCTGAAAACCTAGGCGCCCGGACTCAGTTTCTAGTCGCCAATGCAACCTGGCGCCCGGGAATTGTCGAGCCCTGCTATATGGGTGGTGTGCAGTCCCCTTGTCAGAACACAATAGCACACAGCAGGGGAGATTGCTATACCAACATCGCATGGTTAGTACAGCGGCTTCTCCATAGCGGTCAGTTTTTTTCCGTTCAGCCCTTTAGGATCGGGGAAAAAAGCACTACTGTGTACTAGGCTTAAAGTGTTTGCTATCCAAAAAAAAAAAAAAAAATAAGGTGATCCTCTTCCCTTAAAGAGGAAGTAAACCCTGCACAAAAAAAAAAAAAGAGAAAAAAAACCTGAAAGACAAAGCCATAATGAGCTAGTATGCATTGCACACTAGCTCATTATGAAATACTTACCTTGGAACGAAGCCCCCGCAGTGCCGCCCGCACAGCGACAGGACGGCCGACATGTTCGGCCGTCCTGCTTCGATTCCTGCGGCCATCTGATTGGCTGGAGGCGCGTACATCACTCCTGCGCATGGGCTCTGAAGCAACAGCACGGGTGGCCGTACCTTCAGAGCACATGCACTGATGACGCAATCGGCTGCATTAAAAGTAAATATCTCCTAAACAGTTCAAGTTTAGGAGATATTTACAGTACCTATAGGTAAGCCTTATTAAAGGCTTACCTATAGGTGCAACTTCCAAGAGAGGGTTTACAGCCTCTTTAAAGCAGGTTATACAGCAAAGGGCTTGTGCTGTGTCATATGGCCCTGTTTATCACATAAAAAAACCTGGCTGATCCTGCCTGGATCTGCCCACCCCCCCGTAAACTAACCACAGTATATCATGGCTGCTGAGCCCTGGCAGCATGGTCAGTTTACACTGCAGCCCTGCTCTGTCCTCCCCCTCCCTGTCAGCTCAGTGTCACAGCCCGCCTACCCCAAGCCTCTGTCCATGCGTTTTATAAAAAAAAATGCTGTGAAACTGAAGACCTGATTTCAATGTGCTCGGGGGTTCACGTGACCAGCCGGCGCTCTCTCTCCCCTCCCAAGAGATGTCAGCAGGGGAATCTCGGTCCCTGCCCCCTGCAGCTGTCAGATGGGGAGAGGAGAGAGCCAACTGGTCACGTGATCGCCGAGCAGCACACTGAAATCAGGTATTCACAGCATTTTTTAAATAAAACACAGACAGAGGCACAGGCTTAGGAAACAAAGATGATACAAAGTCATGCAAGTGGCTTAACAACCACTTTAAGGCTAGCCATACACTAAGGCCCTGTACACGCGGGCCAAATGCTGGCTGGTTCAAATAAAATTTAAAAAAATGCCGACATTCGGCCCATGTTTGTATGGCACCCTGTCTGACAGAAGCTGGCCGTTTTCTGTCAAGACAAGCATGCTGGAAAACCAGGAGCCCAACGACTCCCGATCAGTGTCCTCAGCCAATGGCAGAGAGCGCCGACTCTGTTCTGGTGGGGTCTTGTCAGAACACAACAGCTCAGCGGGGGGAGATTGCTGTACCAACGTTGGATAGTTGCTGACCGCTAGTAATCAGAAACATGGCCGCATCAAAAGGTGGCGACAACTAGCGGGCGGACTAACAATCTGCACTAAATATAGCATCTACCGGAGTGTATAGGATGCCGGTGTTGTGTGAAAACACCAAGTGGTCGAAATCTCCAATTATTCACCAAGCCTTTTTCTGACACTTGTTGCTTTTTTGCTATAATTACTTAAGCCCCCCAGACACATACATACACACACATATATATATATATATATATATATATATATATATATATATATATATATATATATATATATATATATATATATATATATATATATTTATTTATTTTAGCAGAGAACATAGAGAATAAAATGGCGATCATTGCAATTTTTTGTCACACTGTATTTGTGCTGAAGTCTTTCAAGCGCAGTTTTTTTTTTTTTTTGGGGGGGGGGGGGGATACTTTATTGAATTTAAAAAACACTAAACAGTAAAATTAGCCCAATTTTTGTTGTATAATGTAAAAGATGTTACGTCGAGAATCCTGATATGATATTTATTCTAAGCAAAAAAAAAAAAAAAAAGTGATTCTCATTTTTTCCAGAATCGTGCAGCTCTACTTTGAAGAATAAATTGTTAGCAAAAGTTCCTTGGTTTTCTCTTTGAGCAAAGGTGGTGTTTGCGACGCTACCTACGGCTCAAATTTTGGCCAATTTAGCAGGAATCAGTCCAAATTCAAACTGTCTATGGTCAACTTTGCTGCCTGTCATTCTGTTAAGGTTTCAACCTTTGACTAAGGCCCCTTTCACACTATCCGTCCGGACGGATTCAGTTTCTCAGCGTTCACACTATCCATCCATCGGACGGATTCAGTTTCTCAGCGGGGATCGAGCCTCCGATCACCCGCTGAGCAGGGGGATGACAGCTGTGTCTGCACGCTGTGTGCGGAGACACAGCTGTCAGTTCCCAATGCATCTCTATGGGGGGAATCGGATGGGAACGGACCATTGGTCCGTTCCGATCCACTGGAACCCCATTTTCCATCCGTCCAGATTGGACGGATCGGATGTCAGCGGACATGTCTCCGCTGACATCCGATCCCCCATAGGGATGCATGGGGGGGGGGGCGTTCAGATCCGCCCAAAAAAACAGACAGGAGTATCTGAACGGTCCGCTTGTGTGAAAGGGGCCTAAGGCCCCTTTCACATCGTCCGCATTCCGTTGCGGACCGTGCTCTGCTCAGCGGGGATCGATCCGCCGATCCCCGCTGAGCCGGCAGATGACAGCTCCGTCTCCACACTGTGTGCGGAGAGGGAGGCGTCAGAGCCCCGCTGCTCTCTATGGGGAATCGGATGAGAGTGGACCGCCTGTCCGCTCTCATCCGATCCCCAGGACGGATGGAAAATAGGCTTTCCATCCGTCCGGATTTCACGGACAGGATCGGATGGCAGCGGGTGTCAGTGGACATGTCACCGCTGACATCCGCTGCTCCATAGGGCTGAATGGGGAATCCGATCAGATCCGCCAAAAACACCGAGAGGCGGATCTGATCGGAACGCCAGTGTGAAAGAGCCCTAAATGACTCAGGGAAAAAATAATATGCAAAATAATGATTACTGAATTGGCTTCCTGCATGTTCCAGGCTAATGACTCCAAGTACTGAAAACAGGGTTGTCACAACTGCCAAGCAACTAGTATTTTCATCAAATTAGCAACTGCAGCCAAAGTCTCCTTTAATCTAAACTTTCTAACCTAGGGTAATTCAAGCTGAACATTTTTCTGAAAAGCAGGTCAATTGATCAGAAAATGCAGATATATAGGCAGGTGAAATTAAAAAGGAAAGTACAACACATAAAACCTTGCATTAATCTCCGCCTAGCCTGAAATCTGCAAATGGGTCCTATCTTCAGGAAGGGACCACTGCCATGCAGTTTGCATCAAAGGTAACCCACTGCTTCTGCATTCTATTCATTATAAAGTACAGTCTGAATTGCCTATGGCATTTTGAGGCTTTCTAAACCCATTATGTGTGTTACAGAAGGGGGTTGTTAGATTAGCTCACGCAATGGAGTCCAAAATGTAGTATTAACGTGGTTCTAAAGGCTGAAGTTTTTTCTACCTTCATGCATTCTAGTCAAGGTAAAAAAACCTTTGGGTAGAATCTTAGTTGCTCTGTGCAAAGAAAGGTTTTATTCAAGGTTTTTAATCCCACCTTAATCCATGAGGCTGCATTCACACCTGAACATGTGTGGAAAACGTATGTTGTGTTTGCAATGCCAATCATTGTTGATTGCCCCCTAAACTGGCAAGCAGATGCGTGTTTTTGGGTGTGTCAAAAGAATCAAAGCCTGGCACTCAAAAAAGGTATATGTGTGTAAGCACATTTGTTGTGTGTAGGATAGCCCATTGAAATGAAAAAAAAAAAAAAAAAAACTTCACGAAATGCTAAAGCCTAGTACATACGGGCACTGAATGTCAGGTGGCATCGGTCGGTTTATTAGAAACCTGCCGACAATCGGAGGCAGATCGGACAAACGCTGGCTTCTGTCAAAGGGGCATGAGCAAAAAAAGGTCTGCTTACAAGCTCCTGATTAGCACTTTCAGCCAATGGGGGGGGGGGGGGGGCTCCCAGTCAGGACAACACAGCAACAGCAAGAGAAATTGCTGTACTAACACTGAATGGTTAGTGCAGCAGCTCCTCCAGAGCTGTTCATTTTTTACATTCAGCCCTTCTAGGTTGGAAAAAGAAAACCCAATAGGGTGTACTAGACTTAGGTGTTCAAGAATTATTTAAAAACCAGAACCAATGCTACTGTACAAACCATTTGAAGCTTGCCGTAGGCAGATTTGTTAAAATGCTTTAGAGTGGTTGCTACAGGTTGCTGCTAATAGAAAATGAAAACAGATTTTTCCTGCATTACTGAATAAGCCTGTTTATGTTAGCCAACTGTCCACTAAGCATTACCCTTTCTATACGCTGACATCCTGGAATTGTGTATCAACAACACAGCTTGCCATATGGTTTTAAGTGGATAGTACAACTGAGAATATTAATTACCAAGATTGTACTTTGACAAGCCAAAATCCAAGGGTGGTAAGAATATAATCCAACTCAGTAACTGATCACTAGCCAGGATACATATTTCAGAGTGACCTTTGTTATTTTCAGCAAGGCTTAGCGATTACATTAGCAATAAGCACCAACAATACAGCCAGATTTGAAATATATGCAACAGCTGCTTGTTTCAAACCATTTCAATGCAACCTAAAAATGGCGTGAATCCTAAACAATAGAACTGCAGGAAATGTAAATAGTTTAAAAAAAAATTAAATCACTGATCAATATGCAGACCTTTGTTTCAGAATTCTTGCATTACAATTACACCGACGTTTGAAAGACACCATTACATAAGTGGACAACACAATATTCTACAAGCCATACACAGCTTTTACCCCCAAAAGCTCTGCGAACGAAAAATCCCTGCAGCAAAAAGTGATCTATAAAATAAAGGCTTTAATACATAAAAGCTTTAACAAACAAAGACAGTCTTCAAAAGAATACTATGACAAAATAAAAGCATGCTCATAAAAAGCCCAAGGTGATGTGTTGCATTGTACAGGACTCCTAAGCATAGGAAATAATTCTAAAGCAAAAATGGAAAATCAAGATAAGGAGGGAGGTGGCCACAACTACACAGACAACACATTCAGGGGGTTACATGGGTACCTGGCTATATTTAGCTTCATCTGAGCATTTTTTTTTGGGGGGGGGGGGGGGGTTGGGAGAACAAAAAACCATTTCACATCCCCCTTACTAGAACCACCAAGAATTTTTTTTTTTTTTGTAACTGAAGGCCACCAATATAACATGCAGAGTAAATACATGAATAAGATTCCAGCCTCCCCCCAAGATTCTGATATTTTAGCTTCATTACCATACCCACTTACACACAACAGGTTTTGATTAAATTTTCTACTACTGAAAAAAAAAAAAAAAAACTTCAAAAGGAATCTGACAAGTTTGGCTCCAAACGTTTACCACCCCCCTTCACGACCAGGTCATTCTTTGAGATACAGCACTGCGTTATTTTAACTGACAATTGTGCTGTTGTGCGGCGCTGTACCCAAACAAAATTTGTCCTTTTCCCCCCCCCAAATAATAGAGCTTTCTTTTGGTGGTATTTATTCACCTCCGCAACAATTTTGAAAAAACTATTTTTTCCACTTTCTCCTATTAAACATATCCCGTTAAAAAAAAAAAACGTATTTCTTCATCAATTTAGGACAATATATATTCTGCTACATATTTTTGTTAAAAATAAAAAAATCCAAAAAAGCCTATATTGATTGGTTTGCACAAAAGATATAGCGTCTACAAACTATGGGATTATTTATTTTTTACTAGTAATGGCGGAATGAGATATTGCAGCTGTTAAAAATCGGACACTGACTTTTGGAAACCAGCGACACCAATACAGTGATCAGTGCTAAAAATGAGCACTGTCACTGTACCAATGACACTGGCTGAGAAGGGGTTATCAGGGGCAATCAAAGGGTTAACCTTTAGTGTTTTAGTATAGTGGAGGTGGTGCTTTTACTAATGGAAGGCATGGTTGAGTTTCCCAGCTTCCCCTGTTTACAGACTGCCGTTTTGCCTGTGGTACCGAACAATAAGTGGGTGCTGGCAGAGACCGCAGGAACCGCTGATTGGCTCCCACTGTGAAGAATCACAGTAGGAGTGAGCCACTGGCAGCACGCACTCATGCTCACTACCCGGAATTGCAGGAACGCGTAATTTATGTGTGGCCACCCTGCTTTAGGGCAGTCGGCAAGTGGTTAAAGCGGTAGTATACTCCGTTTTTTTAACTTTTACCTACAGGTAAGCCTATAAGGCTTACCTGTAGGTAACATTAAAATCTCCGGAACCTGCACGGTTTAGGAGATAGTTGCCCTGCATGCAGCCGCTGACACCGTCACGCCTTCAGAGATCCTAGCCAGGAAAGTGAACTCCCGTGCGCATGCTCGGGAGTGACGTCATCGTGGCTCTGGCCACTCAGTGTTGGAGCCGCCGAACCCAGAAGAGACGCCAAGGGAAGGTGTCAGCTGCCTCAACGGTGTTCGGGTGACCGTATCGGGGCTTCGTTCTAAGGTATTTCTTAATGAGCTAGTATGCGATGCACTATGCATATTGACGGTCATAAGTAGAGGCATGATGGGACTTCAACAGCTGGAGGGTCGCCAGCTTGAGACCCCTGGTCTAGAAGATCGGAAGAGACAATGACGTCACTTCCAGTTTGGGGCAGATGTTTGCAGGTTTACATTTCTTGTGATAGCAATAAAAGTGATCAAAACAAAAACTGTAAAAATGGAAAGTAAAAATAAAGGGTTCATAAAAAAAAAAAAAAAAATGTAAAGTGCCCCACCCCTCTGCAAATGCATATGCAGGTCAAGCAGGTATACGTTAACTGTTTTCGTACCACACGTGAAGTTACAGGGAAATATACAATTCTAGCATTAGAACTCCTTTGTAATTCCCAACTGGTAATCTGTAAAAAATTTTTAAAGCGTCGCCTAGGGAGAGGTTTTAAGTAACGTAGTTTGTCCCCATTCCAGGAGCATACCCAATTTAAAAGCGTTACATGAGGAATCTATTTACTTGTTGTAACATCTTTTATATTCTCCCAAAAAATTGTATTATATACTGCATTGTGTTAAAAATTTAGCATTAAAATTCATTAAAGTATTTTTTCCAAAAACAATTGCGCTGAAAAACCGTTGCGCAAATACTGAGAGACAAATAGCAAGGACTGCCATTTTTTTCTCTAGGTGGGTCTCTGCTAAATTTAAATATATGTTTGGGCTTCCAAGTAATTTTCTAGCAAAAAAAAAAAATTTGGATTTTTGACTTACTGTAAAATCCATTTCTCTGTTCACCGACAGACAGCTCTTCCATCTTCATAACCGTAGGGTTATGCTGCTCCCTACAGGAGTAGGACACTAGGCAGAGAAAAGCTCAAGCACGCCTATGGGGCAGTCCCTGGGGTTATACTCCCACTTCCTACTATAGGTATTCAGTTTTCCAACTAGTGTCAGAAGAAAAACCCAACTCCAAAGAGGGGCGGATGCTGTGTCCATCAATGATCATCAGAGAAAAGAATTTTACGGTAAGTCAAAATTCCCATTTTCTCTTTCGTTCATTGACGGACAGCTCTTCATCTTCATGACTGTAGGGACGTCCCAAAGCAGTGTCAAACATGAGGGGTGGGAACAGCAGAAAACAAACTTCCCAAAGGCTAAACATAGCCAACCAGGTAACAAGGAGCACAACTGGGGGGGAAGAAAAAAAAAAAAAGAACACCCTCATAAAGGATAAGTCTTCCAAACAGCTGCCTGCAAAACTTTGTGGCCTAAAGAAGCATCCGCAGATGCCAACACATCCACTTTACAAAGGTTTGTGAATGTTTGCACAGACAACCAAGTGGCTGCTTTTCAAACTTGCACCACTGACGCCTGATGACGGAAAGCCCAGGAGGTACTAAGCGCCCGAGTAGAAAGCGCCCTGACAGGAGAGGAAGAACCTGACCCTTAATAGAATAAGCCTGAACCCCAGTCTGCCTTTTGGAAATGGTCGCAGCTGAAGTAGCCAGCCCCTTGCGAGATCTATCCGCGAGGACAAACAGCGAGTATGACTTCTCGAAGCAACTCCGTAGCTGCCAGGTACACTGATTGCCGGAACCACATCCAGGGAATGCAACGCAACTTCCTTAGGATGCTTAGGACACAGGGAAGGCAACACAAGGTCTTCATTCAGATGAAAACCAGGGACGACCTTTGGAAGAAATGATGGACATAGTTGAAGAACCACCTTATTCCTGGAACTAGATAAGGTGAACGGGGCAAGACAGCGTTGCCAGCTCAGATACCCTGTGTGCCGAAGTAATAGCCACCAAAAAGGTCACCTTCTGGGACAATGTAAGCAGGGGAATCTCCTATATATTTTCAAGGGAGGTTTCTGAAGAACTGACACCACCAAATTTAGTTCTCACGGTGGAAATGGAGACCACACCGGGGGAGCCAAGTGTCTCACTCCCTGAAGAAAAGTAGGCACCAAGGAGTGCGATGCCAACGGACACTGAAAGAAAAGTCACCAAGGCCGAGACCTGGCACTTGATGGTACCCAAACGTTGGTCGACCCCTCACTGGAGGAAAACCAAGATTGGAATCACCGAAAAGGAGCGAGGGTGAACCCTAAGAGACTTACACCACGCATTGTACGTCTTCCAAGAAGGATGGTAAATCTTCCTGGAAGTAGATTTTCTAGCTTTTAAAACGTAGGAATCACCAAATCACACAACCCTCTATCCCTCAGCACCTGGCTTACAACAGCCAAGCCGTCAAAGCCAGCGACTGTAAAGCAGGTTTAAAGATCGGTCCTTAAGACAGCAGATCTTCCCTGAGAGGGAGTCTCCGAGGAACATCGGCGACCAGCTGTACCGGAGCGGCGTACCAAGATCAGCGAGGCCAGTCTGGAGCCACTAGAATGACAGGAATCCCTTCTGCCTTAATCCTGCACAGGAGTCGCTGCGGCAGAAGCTTGAGAGGAGGAAAGGCGTAGATCAAATAATGACTCCAGGGAGCCATTAGGGCGTCTGTGGCATGGGCTAGAGCAGGGGTCCTCAAACTTTCTAAACAGGGGGCCAGTTCCCTGTCTCACAGACGCTGTTGGGGGCTGGACTATAGTTTGAAAAAAATATGAACAAATTCCTATGCACATATTTTATTTGTAGTGTACAAAAAACAGTACAATTATTTAAAACCATAGCCTCAGGAACTAAAGTGCAAGCAGTCTTGGGGACCCCCACTGTTTGAGACAATATCCTCAAAAAGGGGGAATGCCCTTGCTGCTTTGGAGGACCTGTGGGTGCCTTTAAAGCTGCATTAGTGGCATCTTACTAATGTGCCAGTGGCATGCTTCTCCCCCCACGCCCAGTGCAGCACCCCAAATCACCTAGGAAAGGTATGTCTGCCCTGGGGGGGGGGGGGGGGGGGGGGAGCTACACACCACACCAGGAAAAAGGATGGAGAGGACACTGCTCCATCGTAATGTGGGTACTGTCAGCCAGGAAGAAACACTGCAACTCAGGCCGAAGCCAGTTCGTATGCGCCCTTGCGAGTCGTTTAAGGGTCCATGTACACGGGACGCTGGAAATGGTCGTTTAGGAGCAGTTGGACGTTTTTTTCAGAAGCCCCTGAACCCATCTACATTTTATCTTATCTGTCCATGTACACCAGGTCGTTTACAGTCATTTGCAGGCAGTTGCGTTCAGGGACTTTAGAACGCAATTATTTGCGTTCGAACGTGTGTTTCCCGGCGTTTCAAACGCACAAACGCGTCTAAACGCTTCCGAACGCGCCTGAACGCGATGACCCGCGTTTAGCGTTCGCGTTTTTCCATTTTAAAAGGGGAATAATTTTTTTGACCTCTAGGAACGCTTCTAAACGCAAACGCCCCCAAACGCCGCTAAACGCGGGTACAAACGCGACTGAACGGACGTTTCAAACGTCCTAAAAATTCCAGCATTCAAAGAGACTTTTAACAACGTCCCGTGTACATGGAGCCTAACTCGCAGGCCAGCCTCCGTCCAGTGGGGCTATGTCGTGGCCGACCTAGCGAGGAGCTGCGGTCTGCACGTGCTTGCTGGCTGGACTGGGGGGGCCCTAAGGATCCAGATTATCCAGTCATTCGCCCAGTCTGGCAGTTAATAGATTCTCACAGGAAACACAATAATAAAAAGGAAAAAATTAAATCTAAAAACAAAATAAAAATAGCTAGGACTAGAAATTCCTGCAAGGAACTAGGCCCTTACTCCTGGCTAGGCATAAAAAAAACAGACTACCTATTGCACAAAGTGGGAGTGAATATACCCCCAGGGACCGCCCCATAGGCCTGCTCAAGCCTTTGTCTAGTGTCCTACTCCTGCAGGGGGCAGCATAACCCTACGGTCATTAAGATCAAGAGCTGTCAGTCATTGAACGAAAAAAATACTGATTTGTACTTGTAAACAATGTGTCAGAAAAGGCCTGGTCTTCAAGTGGTTAAAGCAGAGTTCCACTAATTTTTTAAAAAGTGTAGCTGCCGACTTTTAATAAACACACGCACCTGTCCCACAATCCAGCGATGCTGCCCGCCCGGAGCCCCGCTTCTGTCTTGTCTCTCCCCAGTGCCGACATCACAAGTGTGGGCATCCGGCTGTGACAGCTTGTGACTTCACAGCCAGGTGCGCACCGCGCCTCCTTAGCGGCCAGGCAATCTTCTGGGATCGGTGATGTGTCCCAAATAATTGCAGGGAGGGGGGAGAAGAGACCGTCCGCTCAAGTCACCTAGGTGGCCCAAGTGGAAGTGGGAGCTGTGTACCTGTGAAAACTAGGTCATACTCGCATGTCATGCAAATTGGATTCGGGGAAACCCTCATCCAATTCACGCACATGTGAACTCAAGCTCCTCGTCCCAGCGCACCACTATAGGAAGCCACTTCCTTTGGTGGCATACCTGTCGGCTCGCTTTTGAGCTGAGCTGTCCACGTCTATTACCACACAAAGCGCAGCGATGCTCGGCCCCACCCCCTGCTCACAGCATTTGATTGACAGCAGCAGGAGCCAATAGCTTCCACTGCTGTCAGAGGGGAGAGTACAGGACTGATCGATACAGGAATCGGTAAGTATTTAGGGGAGGGTGTAAAGGGAACACCTACTGGAAAGTTTTTTTACCTTAATGCATGTAAGATGAGCTCCACCCAAAAGGGGAGAATTCCGTTTTAAGTACTCCACCCCTTTGCCACATTTAGCATCTCTTTTTTTTGGGGGGGGGGGTACCTAGTTTGACAGGTACCAGCTCTCCCTTCCGCTCAGATTATCTCCCGTCCCCTCCTTGCTGGACCATTTAGGAGGAGCAGCGCGACTTGAGCATGTGCAGTAGGCCCCCAGCTGTGAGGCCACAAGCTGTCACAGCTGTATGCCCACAGTTGAAATGCTGGCGTCGGGGAGAGCAGCTCATGGGAAAAGACAGCTCAGGTGAGCATATCGCTGGATCCTGGGAGTGTGTATTTAAAGTCACCTAGTACTAAAACTGTAGCTGCTGACTTAATAAAAACATACACAAAAAAAGACTGGAGCTCCTCGAAGATAATAAAATAAAAAAAAAAAAAAAAAAAAATCATCTGGCCTTAGAACCACTTATATGAAAACCTTTAGCAGTAAAAATTTTATTAGCACTCAGCGTTCAGCTCTGCAAAAGAGGCAAGCTCTGTTGCATTCATCCATACACAAGCTTTTGCCAATTGTACTTTAGGAGACATGTAGTGAAGAAATATGGCAGCTGCCATTGGGGCTAGTTCTTTTCCCCTCAAACTAGTCAAAGGACCGAGTCAGCGGGTTATTAAAATAAACAAGGGCCTATTTCGCATTGGACACTTCTTTAACTCCATGGGGCCCCTTTCTTTCCCACACTGTCAATTTCCTCAAAATGCCCCTCAAAGAGATATCGCCACTCCCAGATATCGCATTTCCTCCACTCCATATGGGATGCTAAACCTGACCCTCCACAAATCACTCTTTATGAACGCTGGTGCTCGGAAGCCAGGGACCCAAGGGGAGGGATTTCCCTCATCTATTCAATACTATCCAACAGCGATGTCAAACCTGCATATGTGCTAGCCTGGGAGAGGGACCTGGAAATGGAGTAGGGCCTGGACGACTGGGGTTTTCGCCTTCAACGCTCCTTTACAGGTATACTGAATGTGTCGCTCATCTAAGCTAATGTTAAATTGCTCACCAGATGGTACCTGGTCCCTACCCGCATTGCGGCCATGTTTCCAAATGCCTCTCCACAGTGCTTTAGGGGCTGCGGTTCATCTGGTGATCACTTGCACACTTGGTGGGCCTGCCTTAAGATTAGGCCATTCTGGAATAAATTATTCCAGATCATTCGTAAAGTACTTGATCACCCCATCGCTCAGTCCCCACGAATTGCACTTTTCAACGTCAAGGTCCCTAAACTCTCTAAACCTGCTCAGAAACTCCTCCATTTTATGCTCCTGGGAGCCAAACTCGCCAGAGCATGGAAAACACCCAGGGTGTCCATCAGGGAAACCAAACTAAGAAAATCTCTAGTATTATCAATAATAATGTGGTTAAATTTGAGACCATCTGGGAACCCTGGGCTAAATATGTACAGGTTTCCATTTGATCTGGCCGCCAGACCCTCTTTTCTCTCCTTATTTCAGCTAACCTCTTGAGCCTCCTATGCTCTTCCCTTCTACCCCCTTCCAGTCTATTCTACCTTACTCCCCCCCCCCCCACCCTTCTTTGCTGCCCTACCACTCTTGCGGGCTCTCTGGAAGGGGAATGTGCTGGACCCATATGTCTCGCCACCCATTGGGGGCATGGTGTCCCCTCATACTTCCCCTCCTGGAGATACCCTCCGCCTTACCTCGTTGTAGATTGCCTGTGGTTTATTCTTGGGCATCAATCTATATGGGGACTCGACCCTCTGCATCCTGTTTCAGCTCCCATAGCGTGTTGGGGTGGATCTTTGGACTACCCACTTTGACCTCAACATTCGGTTAATGCATATGCACCCCTCTAATTTTAGTACTCCTCAATTTTATATGTATGGAATTCAGGACCATGTCTAGCCTGATCATTTTACCATGTTTGTTGTATTTTGTACTTTACTTTTCTTTCATTGATTTTTATTGAGAAAGTCGAGGAAGACAGCTCTGCAGATATTGGAGAAAGTTTAGAAACTGAAGAGAATGCTGACTTTTTAGACAACTTTGTTGAAGAAGCATTGAAGCTTGCTACTATTCATCATATGCGATGTGCTGTTCATACACTGCAACTTGCCATAAGAGATGGATTAAAAAAGATCGCCATGCAGCTACACTAATTGGCAAATTACGGCAAGTAACTGTTGCAGCCAGGGCCCCAAAAACAGATGCAATTATGAAAAGATGTGCAGGAAAAGGAGTCATTTTGGATCAAACAACTCGCTGGGGAAGCACTTATTTAATGGTGAAGCGTTTGCTTGAACTTAGACTTCATAGAAGAAATGGACAATGAAAATCTTGCATTAACTGAAAGTCAGTGGACACAAACAAAAGCTGGAGAACCTTCTCTCTCACCCCTTCACTGTCACCAAGAGGTTGCAATGTGATGATCTAACCCTGGGTAAATTCCTCTTGGAATGGAAGAGCCTGTTATATCGCCTGAACAAAAATGGAGGGTTAATAGCTGAGGGCATTGCATCTTCAATGATGAAAAGAGTCTTTTGCTGGAAAATGAAATCTTGTTAGTTGAAGACGACATCCTTGTTTATCCAGAGATCGTTAGTGATGTGGCCAGAATAGTTACTGCAATGCCACCCACCCAAGTCAGTGTCGAAAGATTAATACATATTAATACAGAGGAGTCGGAACATTTATCTACCGACTCCACAGCCCTGGTTTATTCCAAGCGTCAACTACCCTTTCAGTAAAATTAGACTTTCTAAGATTAGTTTTGAACTTTCCTCCAGTTAGAGGCCATGTCACTGATTTTTGTTTCATACTGGAGAAAAAAAAAAAAAAAAAAACTTCCCTCCTGAACCTTATTCGCCCCCTTGATGTATTTAAAGGTTTCAACTAGTGATCAACCGATATCAGTTTTTCGTTGCCGATATTTTTGCCAATGCATAGCAGTATCGGCTGATATTTTCGTACATTTAAAAAAAAAAAAAAATGTTTATTACTTGACAGGTACTCTTGCAGACAGACAGGGCTTCCAAACAACCAGTGGATGAAAAGCCTGTGTATAACCTCAGCAGCTCCGACAGGGACTCCTGGGTGCAGAGTCAGATCAGTGAGAAGGCTGGAAGATAGGAAGCGCTTCTGGTAATAATTGTATTAATGAAATAAGTCACAAACACCTGATGGTAAACGACAGTGGTGGAGAAAAAAATAAAATAAAAAAAAGGCTCCACTCCAGGGAAGGTCCAATAATAACAGTTTATTGCATAAAATAAATAGAAGTTAAAACACACTGGTTGGATGTCGGGCTGAGCCCATGTACTTGCCCCCACCGCCGATGTACTGCTAGCTGGGTTTCTGGACAGTGTCAACGTCGCCAGCAGGCGCCCCGCGCCGCCACAAGGATGGATGATTGATGCGACAGGGCTCCAGATGTATCAACAGTACACAGACTGATACAGGAAACACTTGCGCTAGACAGCAGAAGCGGTGGCGGCGTGGGAGAGGACGTCACTCCACCACGCCGGCAAGAGACAGGGGGGAAGAACCTACGACTCCTGCAGTGGAAGAGCCAACGGTCCCGCCACCATGACTCTTGCCGGTGGAGTGACGTCATCTCCCGCCAAGTACACGGGCTGAGCCTGACATCCGACCAGTGTGTGTTTTTAATTTCTATTGATTTTATGCAATAAACTGTAGTTTTTCCCCACCACTATGCAGTTTACCATCAGGCGTTTGTGACGGATTTCATTAATACATTACCAGAATCGCTCCCTAACTTCCAGCCTTCTCATATTTGGAATATCGGCCAGATCCGGGCCAATACAGATATCGGCAAAAGTCAATATCGGCCTTGCCGATAATCGGTCGATCCCTAGTTTCAACGCATGTCTCCCTTTTCCCTTCTTTCCTCCAGACTAAACCTATTAAGTTCATGAAAACACTCAATAGGTTTTATCCCCAAAACCTTTCAACGTTTTGTTACACATCTGTGGACTTGTTCCATTTTATCAATATCTTTCTGTAAGTGAGGTCCCCAGAACTGGACAAGGTATTTTAATGGGGTCTCACTAAAGATCTATGTATGGGAATGAGGACCTTTTTCCTCCTGCTGGTAATGCCTGAAGATCTATATAGAGGAATCAAGACCCCCCTTCCTGCTGGTAAACCCTCTAGTGATGCATCCTAGAATTCTACTTGCTTACTGTATTGCCCCCAGGAAGTGAAAAAGGACACTGCGTTTCCGGTAAGATCAAAAGGCATTTCCTCTACTTTGCTAAAAATGCTCCAATGTTTAAAAAAAAAAAAAAAAAAAAATTGAAAACTGATGCAGCTACCACATCTAGGGACTGTAAACAGCAATACATTGCATTTTAATTCTTGTGCTTATATATCCTTTAGCAGTGTTGCCTCTAAATGCTTGTCGCACAAGAACTAGAATGAGAATTGGAACCAACTATGCTGCTAGATGTTCTCCTTGCTGGAGAGAGAGCTGGACCCAAGGACAAAAAAAAAAAAAAAAAAAAAAAAAAAAAAAAGGGTCTCTGCTTCTGCTTTACCCAATCTATGGAAGTGTGTTTCCCCATCTTTCCTTGTATATTCCCCACCAGGTCTTGGGATGGTTGCCGCTTTGACATGAGAAGCAAACAGCTGGCCAGCTGAAGAAAGCGGCATAGCAGGGCACATACTGTTTTTTTCCCCTCTGTCCTGGAGGACTTGTGAAATAGCTATAACCTGTCAGGTTTGTTTTTCTTTTTGTTGCCCATTGTGTCCCATCGAGGAGACTTCTCTTTTCTTCCTGTTCAGAGACACAGCAGAAAGGAGATTTCATAAATGCAAAAGGAAATGCCCTTGTAAAAAGCTGTCACAAGAACAGGTTTCAACTATTGAAAATGCCCCCCCCCCCCCCAAAAGTCCTCTACCTCAAAATTCTGTTAATACCAAGTGTGACTCTCCAGCTGGGACCAGTACCAAGGTACTACAGGGACCAGGTAGAGGTAGCAATAAGCCTGACGGGGGATCCACACCCAATCCCCCCCCCCCAAAAAAAAAAAATATTTTGGCTTTATATACACTTTAAAGCTGACAAACTAAAAATGCAGATCACTTGCATATAAGGGAGTCATTTTACCTGCCAAAAATTTGTATATCTACCATTTCAGTTCTGAAATTTACACATCTCTGCCATAAAGCACAGCCATGTATGCAGTGCTTAAAGTGGGCCGGTATGCACTGGTACCGCCACTTCCAAATATGGCTCTTGAGCATACCGCCACCTCTCCATGCACCTTAGCATACCAGTACACTCATTTTGGACATCTGCACCCTCAATTGCCCCCCCCCAAGAATATTTCCCACTCCAGAGCCAGACCAGTCACCACCAGTGAGTCCCCCTGCTCCGGAGTCCCAGCCCAGGCCAGGGGAGGGTGCTCTGTGGGGACCCTGATGTGGGGGGGGGCGGCAAAATTTATAGGCTATAATAGAGTACCGGCACCTCTTTTGGGCCACTTAAAGCACTGCATGTATAGCAGTTAAGACGTACAGGTCCTTTCCTTACCCCAACCTGTGACTGGATGCTGAAGGGAACAGTACACTTAAGATGGCTAAAAAACTAGCAGATTTTCAAACGAACAATCAAACAAAAAATTCTCAGCACATTTGATGACTTTATGAAGGTCGTTCGAAAGTTCATCATTCTGGCAGTAGTCACCCAAAACAGACAGCAGCCAGAGGGAAATTACCACAGTTTCTGTATGTTTCGGCTGCAGCAGCGGGGCAGTTCAGCACAGCAAAGAACTTTATTTGAAGTGTACAAATAAGATCATTAATGCCAAGCAATTCTGTATAGTGTGCTGCAATAAAATGTAGCATATCTGCATGTTATCACAGCTCCGGCCTGCGTTGTAGTATGAAAGGGACATAGCAGAAATTTTTTTCTCTTGCGGTGACTGGCGTTTTAAAATTCAGCCTCAATTTTGGAGCAAAAGGACTTTCCCAAGCAAAAACCACATACACTAAGAAATTTGTTTGAGAAAAAAAATATTCTTCTGCTCAACATTTCCTCATCACTATGGTCGAATAGTAACATCGATTTAACCCCATTAACAAGATCTAACATTCCTAAAACAAACTTTCAAACAAAATTTTAATATATAGCCAACTTTTCCCTGTCTCTGCCTGAGCATTGCTGTACAAGTACCTTACTGCAAAAGGCTTAAACTAAGTCAGATTCAGGTACTTTCCCTGCGGACATGTAAAATCTCATGACTTAATGAATGCAGATCTGCATTAATGTATCTTTTACAATTGCCTGGTGTTCAGCTTTAAAAGAAAAACTTAATTTGATGGTCAGTGCCGACCCTCTTGAAAATGTTCAGTGCCTGGCTTTAATACAGAAGTCACTATTCCAGAATAAGCAATGCAGAAAATTCGGTTCCACAGATGTCAGAACTCCTGATCTGCATATTTGCTCAGGTCAGCATCTCAGACTAAGGCACACTACAGCCCGAGCATCATGGAGCATTTTTTATGCACGTTTCTATAAACATGTTTCAGGCTGGGGTGTTTTTTGTTTTAGCCAATGGAGTACTATAAATGGAATCCGTCAAATACAAATTTATGGATGATGCATGTATTGAACAGAACCTCTTACAGGTAAATGCTTTTCCACATCAATACCTCAAATAGTGAAGAAAAGCCAAATAATAAGATCACCTAAAAATTGACACTGTTGACGTGCGC
Organism: Pelophylax lessonae; assembly: GCF_965119305.1. Classification (NCBI taxonomy): domain Eukaryota; kingdom Metazoa; phylum Chordata; class Amphibia; order Anura; family Ranidae; genus Pelophylax; species Pelophylax lessonae. The sequence continues at coordinate 85,546,469 of NC_138779.1, read as the reverse complement.
TTTAGGCCCACCATTTAGGAAAAAATTCCCTCATCTCTAATTACTAATTTGCTAAACCCATCATTACTGTTCCGATCTGGGCAACAAACATTTTCTACAAACCGGTTAAAGCTGACCTCCCATAAGCAATACTTTGCACACCTAATGAAATTTAAAAAACTTTATATGGTCAGCTTAAAGTCCCTTTCACATCGGCATTCTAATCGGGTCTGCCTAACAGTTTTTCAGGTGGACCTAACCAGAAGATCTATGCATTCCTAGGGACAGCTATAAACAAACTTGTCTGAGTTTACACCCGCCTAGCTTCAAATCCAAAAAGGTCTCGGAAAAAAAAAAAAAAAACCCACAGGGAGCACTTTTTTTGGTGTAGTGAATCGGTGGTAGCCGGGAGTAAACGGACAGCAGAGTGAGTTTACATCCAGCCACGCGGACATGGAAGTACCATCTGCTTGCTCTGTTCTGATCAGCAAGGGAACACCTCACAGATCCACTGATGATCACAACAGAATCTACTTCGTGTGAAAGGGACCCAATTGCTAACCTTGCCCCGTTTAAAATTTGGGGGTTGGGAGTCAGAATTTAGGCTGATAGAAGTGTCAGCAGTATAAGCCAATCGGATGCTGTTGCACAACACACATTGATAATCACCCTAAGAAGCCTTTATACAATATTGCAAAGGCAGCACAATGGGGCAATTCAGCATCTTGCAGGCGGTCATTGACAGTCCACTAATAAGGAGGACGCTGAAAAAGGCGATACAGGAAGCCAACAGTTTCACCCTAAATTGGTTACTGGCCGAAGAATATGCTACAGAATAGCAACACCATGGTAGGTTAAAACTACCGCCACAATAAGTTCAATTCTGTAAACATTAAAAATGTGTAGACTAGCTGCACCTTAGTAAACAGCCTATGATGACCACATAATTAAAATCTGAACTGTGCAGGGCTGCAGGTCTCTTGGATGCAATGCCGCACTGACATATGTATGACTGCCTGTGTTTATGCAAGATGTAAATGTGGGCTGTATACAACACTGGGCAGCACCAGGTATTACACTTCAGATGAAACTCCTTATACCCAAATGCAAGGTTTTCACAAAAAGCACCAACAGTGACGTGAAAATTAAATTCCCAAATAGGCAATAAAAAAAAAAAAATTACACACAGTATATTACAAAAGTGAGTACACCCCTCACATTTTTGTAAATATTTTATTATACCTTTTCATGTGACAACACTGAAGAAGTGACACTTTGCTACAATGTAAAGTAGTGAGTGTACAGCTTGTATAACAGTGTAATTTGCTGTCCCCTCAAAATAACTCAACACAGCCATTAATGTCTAAACCACTGGCAACAAAAGTGAGTACACCCCTAAGTGATAATGTCCAAATTGGGCTCAAAGTGTCAATATTTTGTGTGGCCACCATTATTTCCCAGCAGTGCCTTAACCTTTTTGGGCATGAAGCTCACCAGAGCTTCACAGGTTGCCACTGGAGTCCTCTTCCACTCCTCCATGAAGACATCTCAGAACTGGTGGATGTTAGAGGCCTTGCGTTCCATCTTCAGTTTGAGGATGCCCCATAGATGCTCAATAGGGTTTAGCTCTGGAGACATGCTTGGCCGGTCCATCACCTTTACCCTCAGCTTCTTTAGCAAGGCAGGTGGTCTTCTTGGAGGTGTGTTTGGGGTCGTTATCGTGTTGGAATACGGCCCTGCGGCCCAGTCTCCGAAGGGATGAGATTTTGCTCTGCTTCAGTATGCCACAGTACATGTTGGCAATTCATGGCTCCCTCAATTAAATGTAGCTCTCCAGTTCAAGCAGCACTCATGCAGCCCCAGACCATGACACTCCCACCACCATTCTTGACTGTAGGCAAGTACTCTTTGTACTCTTCACCTGGTTGCTGCCACACACACTTGACACCATCAGAACCAAATAAGTTTATCTGTCTCAGACCACAGAACATGGTTCCAGTAATCCAGGTCCTTAGTCTGCTTGTCTTGAGCAAACTGTTTGAGGGCTTTCTTGTGCATCATCTTTAGAAGAGGCTTCCTTCTGGGATGATAGCCATGCAGACCAACTTGATGCAGTGTGCGGCGTATGGTCTGAGCACTGACAGGCTGACCCCCACCCCTTTAACCCCTGCAGCAATGCTGGCAGCACTCATCTATTTCCCAAAGACAACCTCTGGATATGGACGCAGAGCCCGCGCACTTACTGTCTTTGGTCGACCATGGCGAGGCATGTTCTGAGTGGAACCTGTCCTGTTAAACTGCTATATGGTCTTAACCACCGTGCTGCTGCTCAGTTTCGGGGTCTTGGCAATCTAATAGCCTAGGCCAGTGATAGGGAACCTTGGCACCCCAGATGTTTTGGAACTACATTTCCCATGATGCTAATGCACTCTGCAGTGTAGTTGAGCATCATGGGAAATGTAGTTCCAAAACATCTGGGGTGCCAAGGTTGAAGGTTCCCCATCACTGGCCTAGGCAAATCTTTATGTAGGGCAACAATTCTTTTTTCAGATCCTCAGTTCTTTGCCATGAGGGGCCATGTTGACCTTTCAGTGACCAATATGAGCGAGAGAGCGATAACACCAAATTTTACACACCTGCTCCCCATTCACACCTGAGACCTTGTAACACAAAGGAGTCATATGACATTGGGGAGGGAAAATGGCTAACTGAGCCCAACTTGGACATTATCACTTAGGGGTGTACTCACTTTTGTTGCCAGTGGTTTAGACATAAATGGCTGTGTGTGGAGTTATTTTGAGGTGACAGCAAATTTACACTTATACAAGCTGTACCCTCACTACTTTACATTGTAGCAACGTGTAATTTCTTCAGTGTTGTCACATGAAAAGATACAATTTTTACAAAAATGTGAGGGGTGTACTCACTTTTGTGAGATACTGTATACAAACACACACACATCCAAGGCATACTGTACTAAATTGCCACATTCAGCATTACGAAATGTTAAAAAAATTAATAAAAGAAAAAATGCATTATAGAAAATGCTTACGATCAAATCAAAGTTAACAAATCTATTTGTGATATTTAGCAGTACATTTTCTGATCAAAACCTCCACCTAGAGAGAGACGCCATTCTTGCGTTTAAAGATATCTGAGCTCTGGAATAAAAACAAGACTGCAGCTTACCGATCCTAGAAATGATGAAGTCTGCATTTATTTTCTTTTCTCTGGCCAAGTACACTTTTTCAATCAGCAGAAAAATGCCTTTTGATTTTGCCAGAATCACTAGTGACTTCCTGTACACTGAACAGAGTATCTGACACAAAGTAAGCCGCTTTCGCTATCTTCTGTGAACAACAAAACACCCCTTCGCTGTATAATAGAAATGAGAGGAGGTGTATTTTTTTGCAAATCAGGAGAGCAGCCTATGGTGACAACATTGCTCTTTAAATCGGTACTGTGCAGTTATTGTGTTGTCACTAAGACAGGAAGTGTTCTGCTGGAAGGATTAACAGGTGAACATAAACTTGCAACTATTAAAAAAAAAAAAAAAAAGATTTAATCGCACAAATGATAATTAGACATCATGTAGGTCTGTTTACACAAGAGGCTGGACTGCATCACCTTTACAATGTTTATCAAATGGAGCATTAAACCAGTGCTGGATGGATCAAAAAATACTAATAAAAATCACTGCTACAATCACACTGGGTTTAATTGCACACACGCTGAAAATTACCAGCCGGGCGCAGCAATATCCTAAAGTCAACTGGGAAATGATAGAGCCCTCTTCGCTCTGTACTTGAAATTCAGAAGTTGGGAAAATATTAAAAAATGAACAGACATGAGCAGGCCATGCCCACTTAACACCCCCTAAAGTTTTTTTTTTCTGTCATGGATATGCCTGCCACTAGTATTGTGCTGTATAGAGAGGGCAGACTACAGACAGAAATCAGAAAAATGCAGCATACAAAGATCAAAAATGTCTGCTGCTGTGTGCAGAAACTTGCCATTTGTAAAGCAGCAACAAATGGAGATGCAAGGCCAAGACGAGAAGCAGGGCTGCCTTGTCATACAAGGAAGAGGAGTTTTACATGTAAAAACGAAATGCTGAGACGCCATCTTGTTGCAGTAACTGGGCCTAGATCTGACACTTCCCATTCATTCACCACTTAGAAGCAGCTACCTTCCAGTATTAACATTAACCACTCCCCTTTTCCCTTCAGCTTTCCTTTTCAGACAGATATGCAGAACATATATACAATGCGAGTTATAGTGAATGCCCTATCAACACTAAATATTTTCCTAAGGGGTTTTTTTTTTTTTTATCTGCACTGGTAAAGCAGACGCTTCAGGGCCACGTAAAAGCTGTCGATCATATGGGGCTGGATTTGACGGTTAGAAGTCAGCTTCCCCATTTTACCATTTCCTGTCAAAGCTGTACACAGAACAAAAGGGAAGATAAGCAAAAATGAACCTTGGCTGTACATTTACAGAGCTGAAACCCTGGGCTGGCCCATTCCTGTGTTCATCTGTCATACTTGGGCAGACAAAGGGGTTAATATCCCTTTCCATCTGACAATACAAACGCCACAGAGCAAGCATAATGTGTCCACACACCAAATGTACTTGGGAAAACATCCTAATCACAGATGGATCATTATCCTGCAGCAGAATGACAATACAAATCCCAGGTACAGACCACAAACCAGGCTGCAAGAAGCCCACTTTCTCTCGGTCCCCCCTATCCTCCATAATGCACACTCTGACATTCCTGCTTTACAGGTCCCTCCCTTTTCCCTTTGCCTTGGAGGGTAAAATCCACCATTATATTGCACCCACCGGCTCCTTTGGCACATAAATTATGCAGCACAACACCCAGACACGCAGAAAACTGGTCATGCATGTTCTGTGCATACACACGCCGAGATTTTTTTTTTTTTTATCAACTGCAGGATGGGCTTAGCTGGCTAGATTTCCAATCCGCTCAGTTATCTAGTTAAAAAAAGACGCAGCTCTAACCTAGCAGTCAAGCAAATGTCACTACAGTGCAAACGCCTGGTTACTGTAGCATTCTAACAAAATGTCTCCACTAAGACACTCCTTCCAGCTTGTGTGTCCTCCACAGTACACCCCCACCTTGAAGGATTACTAAATTATGTGCCCACAAACCAGAGGTTGAGGCTTCCTCCATGATGCATCCACCCCATGCTTTACAGACAAGCCCCCACCCCCAATATCGCTTTCATCGCTACCACCATTTACTGCATTGTTTATGAAAGCTGCCAGCTCTCCCCGTAGGAAGCAGATGACGGCCTTCCCACAAGTCCCGGCACAGCAAGGGTTATGTGACATTAAAACTGAAACCACCATAATAACAAGGGGAAAGAAATATCCTTGGCCCTTCGTGCCCCCACCCCTAAACAGCTGGCTTCCTCCTCATGCGGTCTAAAGGGGGGAGGGGAGGTGTGGGAAGAACTAAAAAAAAAAAATCTTTCATAAAGGATTAAGCAGCTGATGGGGAACTACAAGTCCCAGTCTGGCCTGAACATGCTGAGCCTTGCAGTTCCACAACAGCTGGCAGGTCCTATGCTGACCATCTGTGACATGGAGGAAAAGGGTGACACTGTGCAAAATGTAATACATGGAGACATACGTGTGTGATAGGGAAGGGGGGCCTATACAGAATTGGGGGGGGGGGGGGGGGAGTGCATAATGCAAAGGTCTGATCATGCACCCATCACCAGGGAAAGTTCCAAGGGGAAAATAGGGTGCTGTGGGCAGGGGGAGTGGTGTCAGGAGCTGTGTGATGAGCCCTAGAGATAAAAATTGGGGGCAGCATGTGGGATGGAGGCACTATATCAGAGGAAGAGGCTGTGATTAACCCATGATCTACAGATGGGGGTGGCAGGGTTACAAGATTGGGGTGCTGTGCCAATGAGCCTGGGAAGGGCAAAAACTGGGGCCTGAAGGAGACAGAATTAAAGGGGGGTGATGTAGCCCTTATCTGGTGACCGGAGTGGGGTGCTGTGCCGGAGGGTGCCTGGGAGGGACACAAAACAGGGGCCTGAAGGGGCCAGCATGGGGGATGGGAGGTTAGAAATAAAAAAGGGGGGAGGTGTCTGATGAAACCCTGATGTGGTGACAGGAGGGGGTGCTGTGGCTGAAGAGAGCAGTATGTGGGGATAGGGGCACCCTGGGAGAGGAAGGGGTACCAGGAAGTGGGGGAGGGGGTGCTATGGCTGAGGGTAGCCATGACAGGAGAGGGGTGTCTGATGAATCCTTGATGTGCAGATTTGGGTAGGGGGTGCTATGGCCGAGGGTTGCCATGACAGGGGGAGGGGTGTCTGATGAATCCCTGATGTGCAGATCGGGGGGGGTGCTGTATGTGGGTTGCAGGAGTCACCATGGGAAAGGGGGTGCTATGGCTGAGGGTTGTCATGACAGGAGAGGGGTGTCTGATGAATCCTTGATGTGCAGATTTGAGGTGGGGGGGGATGGGTTGCTGTATGTGGGGTGGGGGGGTGCTATGGCCGAGGGTTGCCATGACAGAGGTAGGGGTGTCTGATGAATCCCTGCTGTGCAGATTGGAGGGGTGCTGTATGTCAGTTGGGGGGTGCTATGGCCGAGGGTTGCCAATGCCATGACAGGGGGGAGGGTGACTGATGAATCTCTAATCTGCAGATTGGGGGGGTGCTGTATGTGGGTTGGGGGGTGCTATGGCAGAGGGTTTCCATGACAGGGGGGAAGGGTGACTGATTAATCCCTGATGTGCAGATTGGGGGGGGGGGGGGGGGGTCACCATGGTAGGCGGGTGCTATGGCAGAGGGTTGCCATGACAGGGGGGAGGGTGACTGATGAATCCCTAATCTGCAGATTGGGGGGGTGCTGTATGTGGGTTGGGGGGGTGCTAAGGCAGAGGGTTGCCATGAAAGGGGGAAGGGTGACTGATTAATCCCTGATGTGCAGATTGGGGGGGGGTCACCATGGTAGGGGGTGCTATGGCCGAGGGTTGCCATGACAGGGGGGGGGGTGACTGATGAATCCCTGATGTGCAGATTTGGGGGGGTGCTGTATGTGGGTTGGGGGGGTGCTATGGCAGAGGGTTGCCATGAAAGGGGGAAGGGTGACTGATTAATCCCTGATGTGCAGATTGGGGGGGGGGTCACCATGGTAGGGGGGTGCTATGGCCGAGGGTTGCCATGACAGGGGGGGGGGTGACTGATGAATCCCTGATGTGCAAATTGGGGGGGGGGTCACCATGGTGGGGGGGGGTGCTATGGCCGAGGGTTGCCATGACAGGGGGAGGGGTGACTGATGAATCCCTGATGTGCAGATTTGGGGGGGTGCTGTATGTGGGTTGGGGGTCACCATAGTGGAGGGAGGAGGGGGGTGTGCTATGACCGAGGGTTGCCATGACGGGGAGGGGGCGCTCTTAGGCCGTGTCGTTGTTACCTGCTGTCCGCCCAATGTGTGACCATCCACGGCTGTCCAGGCTCTGCCTTCCTCGGCCCTTCTCTTCAGTCCGGCCCCAGGGGCTGCGATCCGCCGGCAGCGAGGCCCGCGGCGTGGACGGAGGAGGTGAAGGGCGGATGGACCGGGGTGGGGGGACGGGGAGGATGAGGGGAGAGCAGGAGGAGACGTGCTGCTGGGCGGTGACGGGGAGGGCGGCGGCCGCTTCCTTTTTTTTTTTCCTCTCTCTCTCTCTCCTTTTTTTTTTCTCCTCAGTCGGCTCCCCTCCTCGGTGTGTCCCGTCCGCTCCCCGCACTGCCGCCTCTGCGTCTGACACTGGAGCGAGCCAAACACACGGCGCACCTCACACACAGCGTCCCCCTCAGATCCCTTCAGCCATCGAGCAGAGATGGGCGCGGTAACCCTGCGGACAGCGCCGGGAAACCCCACGCACGGGCGGGCGGGACTTAGGGCAAGTGGGGGGCGGGGTCCGGGGGACGACGTCAGCGCGCCGCGCTCCGGCTGAAGCACGCACAGTGCCAGTGCTGCCCAGGGAGACGGAGAGCGGGGACTGACCTAGTCCTGAGGGGGAGAGAGCCTGACTCTCACACTCTCACCCTGGATAGGCCGCTATGTGTGCACTGCTTACACAACTATTCAAAGTGAAAAGAAGTAATTTTCTGTTTAAAATTAGCTTGAAATATATCTTGTGAAAATGGGGAATGCTGAGCTCATTTACAGGATGGGAAGAGGAACTGCTAAAGAGAACCGGTAACGTTGTATAATAGTTCTGGTCTGTAAGTCTGTGCACACCTGAGGCCCCATTCACATCTGCATGTCACTCTAATCTACTTTCTCTTTTGTGTGTTTTTCGTGCCACAGCAAAGGGCTTCCCTACCCACCACAAACGTGCCACATTGATTGGCAGCAGAGCGACAAATGTCACCAGCACACCATGGATCTCCAAAAGTGGGTCCAAAGCTTTATCTAGGGATCACACCGCCTGTGTGTCACATGCCTGATGAAGGGGTCCTGTCCTACACCGCCTGTGTGTCACATGCCTGATGAAGAGGTCCTGTCCTACACCGCCTTTGTGTCACATGCCTGATGAAGAGGTCCTGTCCTACACCGCCTGTGTGTCACATGCCTGATGAAGGGGTCCTGTCCTACACCGCCTGTGTGTCACATGCCTGATGAAGGGGTCCTGTCCTACACCGCCTGTGTGTCACATGCCTGATGAAGGGGTCCTGTCCTACATCGCCTGTGTGTCACATGCCTGATGAAGGGGTCCTGTCCTACACCGCCTGTGTGTCACATGCCTGATGAAGAGGTCCTGTCCTACACCGCCTGTGTGTCACATACCTGATGAAGGGGTCCTGTCCTACACCGCCTGTGTGTCACATGCCTGATGAAGAGGTCCTGTCCTACACCGCCTGTGTGTCACATGCCTGATGAAGGGGTCCTGTCCTACACCGCCTGTGTGTCACATGCCTGATGAAGAGGTCCTGTCCTCGTTAGGGAGATTCAGCCTCTCTATTTGTCCTGTTTTCCATTATCATTGAAAGTAAAAGAAAATCCCAAATTTTGGGTTGTCCCCAGAAAAGTAATAGAGGGGAAATCTAGTTCTGGGAAAATGGGGATCCCCAAGGGATTCCCTTAACTTGCAGGGATTTCCTTTCAATTCAGGTTTGGCTATGGGACAGGAAGTGAAGAAAAATCTCCCCAAAGGGACACAGATGGCAAAAAAAAAAAAAAAATCTGACAGTGTTTATAGTTGTCTGTTACCATTTCAAAAATGGAAAAAAAAAGTTTGGAAGTAAGGAGATCCAGATCTACCGCAGGGGTAGGTCTGGAAGGAGGGGATTTAAATGGGCCTCTAAGAAACAAAAAAGGGGTAGCAAAACAAAATTGTATAAAAGAGTTTATAAAAGTTTATTAAATGTGGATCATAAAAGTCACATCATGAGATAACTGTACATCAGGTCTAATATAAACATATATATATGAATAGAGAAGAATCACTGCATTGTGGTAATCCTGAAGGGGCATTAAACCCAGATATACATTGCTGGGACTACGCGTTTCGCTTTGAGTGCTTCATCAGGGTCCAGCAATTTATAGATAGTCACAGTAGATCTATGCACGGAATCTAAAAACAAACAATGCAGCAATAAATATACAAAAAATCCAAAACAATAAGATAATGAATATAATAAAGAAGTATCATCCTGGTTCTTAGCCTGTTCGACAACATCTTATATACATATTTTAATCCAAAATATACATTTTATTGTCAACCATATATATATTTTGTTTTAATATTTAATAATAAATATAAATACATAATCCAATACAAATATAAACATTACATAGGAGAAAAAAAAGAAAAAGCAGGTAAAATGGAAAAGAAAAAGATTTAATTGAAAATTATACATTGGTGGGCAAGAAAGAAAAAAAAAAAAAAAAGTTTTACCTATAGTTCTGCTTTAAAGCGGAGTTCCACCCATTTTAATAAGTTTAGATGTATGTAATCCCCTTTATAAATACTTTTACCAATGTAAACTATTTTTTTTTGCAAGGAAATACCTTTTTTCTTCTTTATTCATCCTCACTTCCGGTCCGGCCACCTATAGACGATTACGTCACTCGGAGATTCACAAGGGCTGCTGGGATGTATCGCATTATTACACTGGCACCAGCTGTACTCGGATGTATTGCTTTTAGTCGGCGCTCCGCCTCACCTCCTCTCAGTGAGCTCTACGGGATGTAATGCTTTCAGTCCGCGCTCACTGAGAGGAGGTGGAGCGCGGACTAAAAGCAATACATCCAAGTACAGCTGGTGACGGTGTAATAATGCGAGATTTCGTCACTAGGTGATACATCCCAGCAGCCCTTGCGAATCGCCGAGTGACGTAATCGTCTATAGGTGGCCAGACCCGAAAGTGCGGATAATTAAAGAAGAAAAAAAGGTATTTCCTTGCAAAAAAAAAAATAGTTTCCATTGGTAAAAGTATTTTTAAAGGGGATTACATACATCTAAACTTATTAAAATGGGTGGAACTCCGCTTTAAGGCCCATGTACACGATAGGAAAATCGGAAGAAAAATCTCGTCCAACTAACGATCTGCTGATTTTCGAATCATTAGTATCGTACTTTCAACAGCCGATTCCAAATTTTTGGATGACAAAAATTGAAGGTGCAGGCTATAAATTTTTTATCGTATGTGAACACAATGTCCAATTTTTGTTTAATCAGTACAGTTTTCGTCCGAAAAAAATCCTGAGAGCAAGACTAGGCATGCTTGGAAACTAAAGAACACATACAAAACAATTCAACACATGACATCACTTCTCAAGTTGAATTCTGTCATACGAGAATTTTCTTACGTTGAGTAACCTCTTCACTTTCCATATGAGACTAGCATGCAACAAAAAAACGGATGAAAACTCGTTCAATAATCTGATCATGTGTACCAGATTCTATCCTATGTGTCAATGCACACTGCTATAGACTATTGGCATTTTTTGAGCTTCAGTCTCTAAAAGCAGAAAAATAATTGTTTTTGTAGAGTTTTTTGGAGCGTTTTTCCAGCAGAGAAAAAACACTGAATGCTACTTAAAGCGGAGTTCCACCCAAAAGTGGAACTTCCGTTTAGGGAGTCCTGACCCCCCGACATGCCACATTTGGCATGTCATTTTTTGGGGGGGGGAGCGGGTACCTAGTTTTGACAGGTACCCGCTCCCACTTCCGCTCGGAGCGCCGCGGCGCCCTGAGCGGAAGTTCTCCTCTCCCCCTCCCTCCCTGCAATCTTCTGGGACACGTCAGAGGTCCCAGAAGATTGCCGGCCAATCACGGCGCGCAGCGCGACTCGCGCATGCGCAGTGGGTACCCGGCTGTGAAGCCGCAAACTGTAACAGCCGGGTGCCCACAGCAGTGATGCCGGCGCCGAGGGAGAGGATCGAGGCTTCCGGCGGCCGCATCGCTGGACCGTTGGACAGGTGAGTAAATGGCTGGAACTCCGCTTTAACGCTCCTTAATGCTCTTAACTACTTCTAAATGCTATTAAAATGCTTTTTTTTTAACAGATTTTTGGAGCTTTTTTTTTTTTTCTTCCCATACTGCAAAAATACTAATGCTCCTAAAAGCTTCTAAAAACTACTAAAATGCTATTAGAAGCTGGCACAAAAATGCTTTTATCAGCAATTTTCATTCAGCATTTTTTCTAGTTTTCTTAGAGCTTACGAAAAACGCCAGTGTGCATGGAACCTTACAGGAATGTGTGCATTGGGAATAGGGCATTGGAATTTATTGGGAGCAGAACTTGACGTATTTTTTTTTTTTTGGCCGCTTGTGAGATGCCTTTCACAATGGAACCACAATGACGATGTGCGTTTTTCAGGAACCCGCATTTCTCTACATGTTCTCCGAACACACATGTGTGAATACCAGAGGTGTATTTAGGTTTTGTGCTGCCCTAGGCTGGACTAAACTCGTGCACCCCCTAATTTACCTATGACCCACCCTTCCTGTCAAGGCCACACCCCTTCCTGTTTCAGACCCGCCCTATCATCTGTAAACCACACCCCTTCCTCTTTAGGCTCCACCTCTTCCCATCTGTACATTAAAAGTGGGTACCAAGTGCCTACTTGTATATTTTGTTGTTTTGTGTGGGTACGTTGGCTCGTGGGAGCGCTCCTGGGGGCCCCCACTAGGCAGCGGGAATTCCAATCAACGGGGCCAGCGGCCGCAATTGCTGCCGGGCACCCGCTTTCGCTCCCCGCTGAGAGAGAACGACGGCCTGCTGTTGTAAATACAGCTGACCGTTGTTCTCCCTGAAATGATCACAGAGAGCCTGTGATCCTTCTATATAGGAACACAGGTCTCTATGGTCATTTCACAAGCCCCTCCCCCATACATTTAGAAAACACCACCTAGGCTCACACTTAACCCTTTGATCACCCCCGGGTTAACCCCCTTCCCTCCCAGTGTCATTATTACAGTAACAGGGCATATTTGTAGCATTGTTTACACAAGCGGGCGGATCTCCTCACTCGATCCCCGACGATCGGGGAAGAGCGGCGGTGATCACCGACGCTCCTTCCCTGGCCCGACTCCTGCTGTGACTGAAAACAGTGGGAGAGAGCCTCGGGCGGGGGGCGCGCGGCGCCCACAGGGGGAGGAGTCCAGCGACGTAGACCTACGTCGCTGGACGATAACGAACCACTTTGCCACAGTACGGTCCATGTGAGCGGTCGGCAAGGGGTTAAAGTGGGAGTAAACTCCAATGGAAGATTTTTAGCTATAGGCAAGCCTATAATAAGTCTTACCTATAGGTACAGTAAATATCTCCTAAACATGCATCGCTTAGGAGATATTTACTTGTGAAGCCGCTGGTGATGTAATCGACACATGCTTTGAAGGAACGGCATACCGCGCTGTTCCTTCAGATCCCTTTGCCATGAACAGCAGCTCCCTCACTCATGCAAGGGGGTGACATCATCGTAGCTCGTCCAATCAACAGACCAGAGCCCGCCAACCTGGAAGAAAGACCATGTGAAGATGGAAGCCCTGTCAGCAGTGTCAGCACGCTGCTGGAAGGCTTCCTTTTAAAGTAGGTTTCACATAATGTGCTAGTTTTCTATGCATACTGGCACATTATAACTTTTCTTTGCAGGTTTAAAAAAAAAAGCTGTCAGTTTACTATTTCTTAAAACAAAATTCTCACATCTGAAAATCAGGCATAAAAGATGATTTACAAAATCTCAAAGAAACCATGTAGGAGGGCAGTACAACCAGATGGTTGAGCCCCCCCCCCCCCCCCCAAAGACAGCCCACCTAAACTAGGGCATGCAGCCACTCAGGGCTGTACACATGCCACAGCCCCGATCATAGGCATTTGCAGGGAGTGTGCTTGGGCACACCCAAATCATTACGTGCTGCTGGCTTCCCTCCTCTCCTCTCCCCCGGCTGCTGTGGGGGATGTTTAAGGAGAGGGACTGTGGGGGAAGAGGCTAGTAAATTTGTTTTTGTTTTCTGTATTCTGCAAAAAACCTGGTTGATCTTGCTGTTCTCTATCTCCCCCTTCTGTCCATGGCCCCAAATCAGCTATGGATTTTGCAGAGCAGTTTTGGCAGCTCTCCACTTGCTCAGTTTTCAGTGAGTTTCTATGTTGAGCATTTACTCCCTATCACATAGGGGCAGGCCATGTGACTATAGAGTCACACATGTTGGTGTATACACAGTGGTAAATGACAGCCCACTCCCTCCCTCCTCCTCCATGCCCACTAACCAGCTGAACACAATGGGGGTGGGATATTACATGTAGATTGATGGAGGCTTCACCTCCCCCCTTTTCTAAGACACAGCCTGGAGGGGAGTGACACAGGTTATGACTGGCAGAAACCCACACCATGATATTGCCAAACAATAATAAAGATTTGATTTCAAATATATATTTGTATGATAATTTAAACCAGTTAATTGAAATTAATTTATTATTTTTACTCTGTATTCCAAAGGGCTCTTTCACACGGCCGCTCCGTGTGAGAGCTCCGCTGCGGTCCTTTTTCTTTTTTTTTTCCACGGAGCGGATGACAGAAATGTCATCCGCTCCGTATGCCCGCATATCATCCCATCCGTTTGAGGATGATATGCGGACATAATGTAAGTCTATGGGGGTTTGCGGATGTCAGCGGATGACACCGCTGACATCCGATTTTCCTTCCTTTCCGTTTTTGAACGCAACAAAAATAGGGTCTTGTTCAGTTCAAAAAAACGGAACAGAACTGACAGGAAGAAAATCGGATGTCAGCGGATGGTATTCCGCTGACATCCGCAATGCCATAGACTTACATTATGTCCGCAAATCATCCGCAAAAAAAATAGGATGATTTGCGGACATACGGAGCGCCCGTGTGAAAGAGCCCAAAGGTTGTTTTTTTTTTTATTTATTTTGAATATGTGACCAGCCTGGACAGGTCTTGGCCAACCATAATTGAGTTGCACTGAGGTTTGCACATCACAATCTACCCTAAAGTAACTGTTCTTCTTGCAGCACAACTTAGTATTTCTATGTAATACAACAGCCGGAATCCTAAACAAATTAAGGATAACATTCATTTACATGTGAATTTACATCGGATGCAATGTAACTTTAGCTATATCCAAGATTTACATTTTGAAGAGTATGCAAATTATAACAAATACATTTTCAGTGGCTAATAAACACAGCTGTAACAGGTTCTTGGAAATCCGGCACAGCCAGGTTTTAAGTGACAGCACAGATTTGAATTTAACCTCTTACATTGTTAAACATAGGATAAAATGCAAACTGGCTGAAGGAAAATAAATAGAGAGAGTTGAGCAGCCATACACCTGAAGATTTTAAAGAAATCTAACAAAATACCTTAATCATGCTTAATAGCATGACTGGACAAATCTCCCACGATGGCTACTGCATTCTGACAGCCTACATTAGCGGCTGTCAGAATACCAAAACAGTGCCTGCATTTGATTAGATGCAGGCACTGCTCGTCTTACAATTTTCTGCATGGCATTGAAGGATGTTGGGTGTGATGGTTCTAATAGGGTCACCTACTGAACAAAATCCTGAAGAACTAGCTAAAATTTGATTAATGTATGGCCAGCTTTAGGCCTCATGCACCCTGGACATGTTTAACGTGGCTGTTAAGGGTGTTTAACGTTTTTTTTTCCTGCCTCTTAATACCCCTGCATGTTAGCTTATGTGCCCATGCACACATAAACAGTTAGAGGAGTTTAACCACTTGCCGACCGCCAGCAGTACATATACTGCAGCAAGTCGGCTCTGTCTCGTAAAATGACGTAACTGTACTTCGTTTCACAGGACCACTAGTGGAGGTGCACGCGCGCACCGATTGGCTACAGGGGGGGCCAATCAACGTGTCCGGCGGGTGAAATTGTCTTGGAGACAGAAAACACCCCCCTAGACAGTTGCAAACACGGCAGACCACTGTTCTGTTAGTAATGAACACAGGAGTCCTGTGTTCCTGTTATTTAGGAACACAGGTCTCTGTGTTCATGCAGCAAGCCCAACCCCCAAAGTTAGAAAGCACCCCCTAGGGACACATTTACCCTTTGATCCCCCCCTGGTGTAAACTCCTTCCTTGCCAGTGTCATTAATTAGTACAGTTACATGTCAGTGCATATTTTTAGCACTGATTACTGTAGTATTGTCACTGGTCCCCCCAAAAGTGTCAAAAATGTCAGTTAGTTGTCCGCTGATCGCCTCCATTACTAGTAAAAAAAATAAATAAATAAATAAAAATGACATAAATCTTTCCCCTAGTTTGTAGACACGATAACATTTGCAAAAACCAATCAATATACACGTATTGGGATTTTGTTTTACCAAAAATATGTAGTAGAATACAAATTGGCCTAAAATAATGAAACAATTAGATTTTTAATTTTTTTTTATATTGGGAATGCTATATAGCAGAAAGTAAAAAAATATTGTTTTTTTTTCCAGAATTGTCACTCTTTTTTTGTTTATAGCGCAAAAAAATAAAAATCACACAGGTGATCAAATACCACCAAAGGAAAGCTCTATTTGTAGGAAAAAAAGGACATCAATTTTATTTGGGTACAACGTTGCACGACCGCGCAATTGTCAGTTAAACTAACGAAGTGCCGTATCGCAAAACATTGCCTGGTCATTAAGGGGGGAAACCTTCTGGTCCAGAAGTGGTTAAAGGCAGAAACCTTTAGAGGCAGAAAAAAACCCCACAGCTGCGCTTCCAGGAACAGTTGCATTTTGGCAGAAAAAGCATTCGATGAGCCTAAACACGCCTAAATACGTGGTAACGCTAGGCACGTTAACCACTTGCCGTCTGCTCACTAGAGCTCTACTGCGGCAAAGTGGTTCGTTATCGTCTGGCGAGGTAGACCTACGTCGCCAGACACTCCCCTTTCTCGGCGGCGCGCGCCCCCCAGCCGGAGGCTCGCTCCCGCTGTATTCAGTCACAGCGGGAGTCGGGCTAGGGGAGGAGCAGCGGCGATCGCCGCTGCTCTTCCCCGATCGTCGGGGAATCGAGTCTGGAGATCCGCCCGCTTGTGTAAACAGAGCGGGCGGATCTCCTAAGTGACAGGCAGGGTCAGATTGCAGGGTTCAGCATAGCTGAACCTGCGATCTGTCCTTGTGTCACTCAGTCACCTCCCCCCACACATGTCAGTAAGCACCAGGCATACATTAACCCCTCCCGCTCCAATAAAATTAACCCCTTCCCTGCCAGTGTCATTTTTACAGTAACAGTGCATATGTATAGCACTGATTACTGTAGTAATGTCCCTGGTACCCCCAAAAGTGTAAAAAATGTCAGTCAAGGGTCCGATCTGTCCGCCGCAATGTCGCAGTCCCGCAAAAAAAATCGCAGATCGCCGACTTTACTCGTTAAAAAAAAAACCACCAAAAATGACAGAAATGTTTCCCTTAGTTAGTAAACGCAATAACTTTTTTGCGCTTATTGTGATTTGTTTTACCAAACATAGGTAGCAGAAAACAAATTGGCCAAAAATTAAAAAAAATTTTGATTTTTACATTTTTTTGGGGGGGAATTTCATATAAAAAAATGTGAAAAATATTGTTATTTTTTCAAAATGTACGCTCTTTTTTTGTTTATAGCGCAAAAAGTAAAAATTGCACAGGTGATCATATACCACCAAAAGAAAGCTCTGTTTGTGGGGAAAAAAAAGACGTAAATTTCGTTTCGTTATGGCGTTGCGTGACTGCGCAATTGTCAGTTAAAATCGCACAGTGCCGAATCGCAAAAAGTGGCCCAGACGTAAGACAGCAAAATCCTCCGTGGTAAAGTGGTTAAACTCCCTACTTACTACTACTTCATTTCGTTAGCCAGATTAAATTATTATTCTGCACAATGAAATGAATTAAAGCCCAAGTGCTTGACTTTCCTAAAGGCGCCTAAATGCATTTACATGCATCAAACACTTTTTCTGCTGCCAGGAGGAAAGGCATCTAGGGGAGATAGCAAAATTCTCCAGTGTCCATGAGGCCTTAGAGGTGTTCAGGTTGGTCCTGCTTTAGTTAGATTTACCTTATGGTCTCATAGATTACTGTTTAGGCCTCATGCACACAGGGCGTTTGAAAAATCCAACTACTACTGCTTAACCACTTTACCACCGGAGGATTTTGCTGTCTTACGTCCAGGCCACTTTTTGCGATTCGGCACTGTGCGACTTTAACTGACAATTGCGCGGTCGTGCGACGCCGTACCCAAACGAAGTTTATGTCCTTTTTTTCCAACAAACAGAGCTTTCTTTTGGTGGTATTTGATCATCTGTGCAATTTTTATTTTTTGTGCTATAAAAAAAAAAGTGTCAATTTTGAAAAAATAACAATATTTTTCACATTTTTTTATATGAAATTCCCCCCCAAAAAAATGTAAAAATCTAATTTTTTTAAAATTTTTGGCCAATTTGTTTTCTGCTACCTATGTTTGGTAAAAAAAATCACAATAAGCGTATTTTGATTGGTTTGCGCAAAAGTTATTGCGTTTACTAACTAAGGGAAAGATTTTTGTCATTTTTGGTGTTTTTTTTTTTTAACGAGTAATGGCGGCGATCTGCGATTTTTTTTTTTTGCAGGACTGCAACATTGCGGCGGACAGATCGGACCCTTGACTGACATTTCTGACACTTTTGGGGGTACCAGTGACATTACTACAGTAATCAGTGTTATACATATGCACTGTTACTGTAAAAATGACACTGGCAGGGAAGGGGTTAATTTTATTGGAGAGGGAGGGGTTACTAACGTGTGTGGGGGGAGGTGACTGAGTGACACAGGGACAGATCGCATGTTCAGCTATGCTGAACCCTGCAATCTGACCCTGCCTGTCACTTTGTGTAAACAAAGCGGGCGGATCTCCACACTCTATTCCCCGACGATCGGGGAAGAGCGGCAGTGATCACCGCCGCTTCTCCCCTGGCCCGACTCCCGCTGTTACTGAATACAGCGGGAGCGAGCCTCCGGCGGCGCGCGCGCGCCACCCACAAGGGGAGGAGTCCAGCGACGTAGGTCTACGTCGCTGGACCGGAACGAGCCACTTTGCCACAGTACAGTCAATGTGACTGGTCGGCAAGTGGTTAAAAACGTCTTACATGGCCTAACTCTGTATGCCTGAGGCTGCTGCTCCAGAACGCACTAGCCCTGGGTTTGAAAACGCCTATGCCACTTACAGTTCTTAAAAGCCTGTGTGTGCATGAGGCCATAGAATAACATGGAGGGGCGTTTTAAAGCTGCAAAAAAAAAAAAAAACCTCTGATGCTCCTAAAAAGTAGCTGTAAAAACACCCTGTGTGCATGAGGCCTTAAAGATCTGTCCACTTACAAGTGACATAGATAGTCTGATAGGATAAGTCATCACTTGGATTTTCACATGTTCGGCATTGAAAGTGAACCCTATATTTTGTCCACTTTGGCAACACAATGCATACAGCATATGCATCTGTGCATTGCACTATAACATAGATGTATTACAGTGCATTAGGGTGTTATTAACTTTGCATTGAGTGGCTACTGTGTGTTACTCTGCATTGTGGTGTAAAATGTTTTATCGGGGGCTATGCCATATTATAAATGGTGTAATGAAGAAGCCCTTAGTCAGCATAATCATATCACAGATTATACCTCCCAGCCCAAGTGTTCACTAATAGTAAGAAAAAAGGAAGAGCTGCTAGGGAGCGAAGTGCTGGGTATGCCTTAGGCAGGCCACCTTTTAACTGGCACTCATTCTGTTTCAGGCATAGTCCAATGCTCACAATAAAACATTCATTTGTGTAGTGTATGGCAACCTTAATACCTACCGTAACCAGCAGTCCCTTCAAGCTATCACGTAAAATGCAGGATCAGTGTTGACCTCTGGTGCTGCATTGTACAGGACCACATTGGAATGAGGGGTGACAACACAACCACAAAAGGAAAGCGGCCCCAAGGGATTAAACATCACTACTAGAACTGCTGGGGAGGAAGACAATACAGCTATGGATTTAAAGAGAAGTGCGGGACTCATTTAAGAAAAAATAATATATTCACCTAGGTGGGTGCAGTATCGGTCTGATGCTGCATATGTCCACTGCCAGCTCTAAGACTGAGAAGATCGGTCAAACACCACTGATCACTCAGCTCTCGGTTTTCAGCCTGCAGAGAGCTGGTGACTGTCAGTCACCGGCTCTCTTCTCTGCCCCTCAGCACACAGCAGTGCGCTGAGGGGCTGAGCCAGCTGCCGGTCCAGGTATCTGGGAGGATCCTGACCATACGGTTGGGATCCTTTCAGAGCCTGGACCGGCTCTGTGATGTCAGCCAACGGCAGACTGGCTGCACTCCTGTGATCCATAGGAGAAGTAAAGCCAAAAAAGCTTTGGCTATACTTCTCCTTTAGGCAAGTAAAGTTCTGTATTATATCCGACCTGGATGAAACTAGCATTATACTCTGCAATTGTCTAGGGGGGTGTGAATGCATTTATTTTTTTGGGTCAATCCATAGTTAAATTTTAAGACTATGGTGAATTTGTATCAAAATCCCTCAACTAGAGTTACCGTAAAGTACAACAATGTCATCTTAAAATACAAGGTATTCAATAAGGCGGAACTAAACTCTTTTAATCAGCATTAATTATTTTTATCCTTATGCTGCTCTCATTATATACTGTAGATAGGAAAGTATATTATATTTCTTGTTTTTACCTTTTTTTTTTTTTTTACATTTCTTTAGTCGAGTCCTGGTTTCTGGCCTAGGCCAAAATGACGTCATACATCCCCAGAGTCTTCATAGGGCATTTTATATCTTTGACCACTTCAATACCGGGAACTTTCACCCCCTTCCTGCCCAGGCCAATTTTCAGCTTTTAGCGCTGTTGCATTTTGAATGACAATTGCGCGGTCATGCAACACTTTACCTAAACCAAATTTATGTAATTTTCCCCCCACAAATAGAGCTTTCTTTTGGTGGTATTTGATCACCGCAAGTTTTTTTCTTTTTTGCTAAACAAATAAAAAAAAAGACCGAAAAGTTTGAAAAAAAAAAATTTTTTTTGTTTATGTTATACAATTTTGTAAATAGATACGTTTTTTCCTGCACTGATGAGCACTGATGAGGCTGCACTGACAGGCCCTGATGAGGAGGCACTGATATGCGGCACTGATAGGCAGCACTGATCGGCACTGATATGTGGCACTGATAGGTAGCACTGATATGCAGCATTGGTGGGCACTGATAGGCGGCACTGCTGGGCACTGATAGACGGCATTGATGGGCACTGATAGGTGGCACTGATGGGCACTGATAGGCAGCACTGATCGGCACTGACAGGCAACACTGATGGGCACTAATTGGTACTGATAGGCAGCACTGGTGGGCAATAATGGGCACTGGTGGGTGGCACTGATAGATGGCAATGATAGGCACTGGTGGGCAGCACTGATGGGGAGGGCACTAATGGGCAGCACTGATGGGAAAGGCACTGGCGGGCTCCCTGAGCGCTGATTGCCATCCCTGGTGGCATGGGTGGGCATCCTTGGGGTCATGGGTGGGCATCCCCGGTTGTTCTAGTGGCAACCCCCCCCGAGGGTCTGCACTGGTAATCAATGATCTGATTACCAGTGCAGACCCCCCCCTGTCAGGAGAGCCGCAGATCGGCTCTCCTCTACTCGTGCCTGTCAGGCACGTACTGAGGAAAGCCGATCAACGGCTCTTCCTGTGTACTATCTGACCAGCTGTGATTGGACACAGCTGGTCACGTGGTAAAGAGCCTACGTCAGTAGACTCTTTACCGAGATCGGAGATGCGGTGTGTCAGAGTGACACGCCGCATCACAGATCGCCGCTCATATGACATATGACGTCTGGTCAGGATAATGCAACCACTTTCCCGCCGTCAATCGCCTATAGGGCGGGCGGGAAGTGGTTAAACTGGAGAAGGGGAGGCGGCACCCTCATAGAGTCTGTCCTGCTATCTGTTTGTGGTGTCACCTTTAGCTCTGACTGAACTAACTTCAATGGTGACTGTGTTCCTCTAGATCAGTGTTTCTCAACTTTTTTTCAGTCAAGGCACCCTTTAAAAATTATGGAGAGTCTTCAGGCACCCCATTCTAAAATGTAAAAACTATTCTAATCGTTTTACATAACGCAGCAACATCCACAGTAGCAGGCAACTGACATCCTCCATATCAACTGAGGATGCCATTGGTTGTTAGGCAGCTAGAAGGTTGTAATGGTGCACAATAAAAAGCTGTGGCTTTATGCAGGGCTGCTGTAAGAAATCGCAGGGCCCCATACAGACTACCTGGCAGGGCCCCCTCAAGAAAATATTAAAGATATATTTAGCTAAAATTACAACAAATCACTATTATCAGACACAAATATAACATAACTCGCATAATTCCTGCTAAATCTAAAAAAAAAAAAACTATGTTAAATAAAAAAGAAGATGAGATGAGAAAAATATACAGGCTGGGCAGTTGGAGCTCAGTGAACAGAGAGACAGAGAGAGAGAAACAAAGTTACAAATAAACTCCTGAGCAGAGATAAGTGCTGGGAGGGGGGACACACACAAGGGAGGGGGATTAGTGAGGGACAACTGTCTCTTTCTCAACAGATAAAAGCTGATAGCAGGGAGAGGGACAGATCAGATTCAGGTGCTGGAGGAAGATTTCTGTATTTGTTGTCCATCACTAATCCCCCTCTCTGTGTGGCCCCCCTGTGTGCTAGGGCCTCCTACAAGAGGGCTGGTGGTCCCCCCTATCAGCGGCCCTGGCTTTATGTAACTAAAAGGCAGGCTTCATCCACACGCCAGCTTGTATACAATTTTTTTGGCAATATTTAGGCATTTTGCCAAGGAACCTCTGAAGAAATCTCAAGGCACCTGGGTTGAAAAAGGATGCTCTAGATCAGGGGTCTCCAAACTTTGTAAACAAAGGGCCAGTATACTGTCCTCCAGACTCTGTGGAGGCCTGACTGAGGCCAGTGGGAGGAGAAAATGCCCAGGTGTCAGTGGGAGTAAACAATGCCTCATCATTGGTGTACAAAAAAAAATAGTGCCCTCTTGATGGTATTAGTGGGAAGAATTGTGCCCCAATGCTTGTGTCATTGGCAGGAATTGTGCCACTTCATTGGTGTCACTGGTAGGACACGTGTCCAATTGTTGGTGTCAGTGAGAGGAATAGGGCCTCAAGGGCTGGATAAAAGCAAGCAAAGGCCCACATCCGGCCCCCAGGCTGCAATTTAGAGACCACTGCTCTAGATAAATGTTTGGGTTCCCAGCTGTTTTCAGCTGCATAAGAGGCTTAGAGAGCTGGGGGAGGAGAAACAGCAGCACACTGATCTGCCTAGTGAATGGCTGTGCACAGATTGGGGAGGGGCGAGTCGGATCATTGGAGTAAAGCAGGCTAAGTTCCCAGCATAGCTGGAAAACTGGCCACGGTGTGCTTTCATGCCTAGTGTGGTCCGTTTTTAATAGGAATGCAAAGGGACTGTCAGGAACACCATGTATTTCACACAAAGGAAACAATACAAAGAGAACAGGATACTTTTTCATACAAGTACATGGTACAGCAGCACATTTTAGAAATATAACATGTTGGGGTAACATATTCTTTAATTTCATTTAAGCAGTTGTGTCCATAATCCCAGGCTCAGGTTTCCCATTGATAGGTAACATTTTTTTTTTTTTTTTACATTTCAAATTAGGGTACCTTGAGATTTTGCAAACTTTAAGACCTTGTTTACACTTGCCCTTGGGGGTGGTAAAACAGCCCCCCCCCCCCCAACTGCTCCCCCTTAAGCTGCCAAGGCAGTGGAGGGGGTGTACATATTCTGTGCCAGCAATGCTTCGAAAGGCCTTGGCAAAAATGAATCCTGCTGTCATGTTCAGCAGGCAGTACTGCTAAGATTTGTATGACCATATGAATTATAACTAGGGTTGCCACCTCATCCCTTTAAAACCATACACATAATAATTACACAGGTTCTGCAGCTGATTACGGTGGTAATTAAACTCACTTGGTGCCTTATCTGCATTAAATTAGCCTCAGAACCTGTGTAATTCATGTGTTCGGGATTAAGGGCCGGTTTACACTAGTGCGATGCCAGACATGGCATGTGATTCACACCGCATTGCTGTGCAGAGCATATGCGATGTCTGTGCGATGCAAATTTAGCCATACAGGACCCCTTTTTTGTTTGCACCGGAATTGGATCGCATGGGTGTTTACACCCATGCGATCCGATTCTGAAAATTGTGCTGCCTTTTGCAAACTGATTGCGGGGTTTCATTAACTTAACGTACACTCCTCAATCAGTTCACATGAACAGGTTGCAGTTTTGATGTTTTGCAGATTTGCAGCGAATTCGCACCGTATCTAGTGTGAACTGGCCCTAAAGGGATGAGGTGGCAACCCTAATTATAACTGTGCCTCAATCTATGCTTTAATCAGATTATCGAACGATCTTGTGTCCGATTTTTGTTGCATGTTAGTCTCATATGGAAAGTGAAGCGGTTACTTTCATACGAAAATTCCCGTACGACAGAATTCAACTTCAGAAGTGATGTCATGTGTTGAATTGTTTTGTATGTGTTCTTTCGTTTCTAAGCATGCCTAGTCTTGCTCTTACATTTTCTTTTCGGACAAAAACTGTACTAATTAAACGAAAATCGGACGTTGTGTTGACGTACGATTAAAAATTTTATAGTCAGCACATCCAGTTTTTATCGTCCGAAAATTCATTATCGGCTGTCGAAAGCAACATACTGACAATCCGAAAATCGGCAGATCGTTCGTTGGACGAAATTTTACTTCCGATTTTCATATCATGTGTACGGGCCTTAAGATTTCTCAAGACCATGAAACTTCAGGTGATCTTCTGATTGACCTCTGACAATGGACAGACAGAAGGAACCTGTGATAGGTTTCTCTACAAGCTATAGTGCATGCATGACTAATTCAGGTGGCTGGCATATTTAATAAAGGACCTTCCTGAATAATCTGTAATTTGTTTGCCACTGAACAAGAATTCTACCTTTTTTTTTGTAGCTGCCTAGCTTTTGTACCTGGACTTTGGACTGAACTGTAAGCTTCAGTAAATGCAATTTATTTCGTTCCAAACTGCCTTTGTTGTCCGCTACTGAGTAACGTCTTTCATTTCTAACTGCCTGTTAGCATGAGAGTTCCCCTCACAATGACAGAGAGTTTGTATTATACTCTTTCATGGTTCCAGTGTAGTATAGGAGAATAAAAGCCAAATCTTGATTGGTCTATAATCTATCACACTGCTTACACATACCTCCTGTTTTAAATTTCACACAAGTACACGCGCAACCAAATGTACTTGCATCAAAAAAAATAAAATATTTGCAGTAAGTCATGTCCCTAAGGCCCCTTTCACACTGTCCGTCCGTCGGACTGACTCCGTTTATCTCAGCGGGGGATCGATTCGCCGATCCCCCGCTGAGCAGGAGGATGACAGCTGTATCTCTGCGCTGTGTGCGGAGACACAGCTGTCAGTTCCCCATGCATCTCTATGGGGGAATTGGATGGGAACGGACCGTCGGTCCGTTCCCATCCGATCCGATCCGCTGGACGGATGGAAAATAGGGTTTCCATCCATCCAGATTTGACGGATCGGATCGGATGTCAGCGGACATGTCTCCATAGGGATGCATGGGGGGACTGTTCAGATCCCTAAAGGGCCATACACACTATAAGATTTTCTGAAGACCTTTTCCTTCAGATTTACCTTTTCTATGTAGTTCAAGGGCCTGCCAGATTGCATACAAATTGAAAGTGTTTAGGTTTGACCTCATATTATCTGGTTTTGGTAAATCTAAAGGAAAAAGTCTTCAGAAAATCTTATAGTGAGTATAAGGCCCCTTTTCACACAGGCGGACCGTTCAGATCCACCTGTTCGTTTTTTTTGGCGGATCTGAGCGGTCCCCCCATGCATTCCTATGGGGCATCGGATGTCAGCGGAGACATGTCCGCTGACATCTGACCCGATCCGATCCGTCAAATCTGGACGGATGGAAACCCTATTTTCCATCCGTCCAGCGGATTGGATCGCATGAGAACAGACCGACGGTCCGTTCCCATCCGATTTCCCCCATAGAGATGCATGGGGAACTGACAGCTGTGTCTCCGCACACAGCGCGGAGACACAGCTGTCATCCTTCTGCTCAGCGGGGGATCGGCGGCTTGATCCCCCGCTGAGAAAAACGGAGTCCGTTTGACGGACATAGTGTGTGAAAGGAGCCTTAGGGTGTTCACTATGCCTCAGATTAAGGGCCTATTCACACCAGGTGTGGTAGAACTGCCTTGTCTCCTACCTGGCCAGTTTACACCACCACCTTGCCACCTCATACCTTTAACCCGAACACATATGAATTAGGCCCCTTTCACATATGCTGTCCGTTTGTGAATTTTTCATCCATCTGTTGACAGATGAAAAACGGACATCAATGCATCTCTATGGAAAAATGGATGTAAATAGATGATCATCCATTTACATCAGTTTACATCCGCATCTGTCATCATCCGTTTTTTTTTCAACTGATCAAAGCTCTATTTTTCTTCGGTTAAAAAAAAGGATCGGACGAAAAACAGATGTAAACTGACAAAGGCCCCTTTCACACGAACGATCCGATTAGATCCGCCTGTCAGTTTTTTAGGCGGACCTGATCGGATCCTCCATGCATCCCTATGGGGCAGCGGATGTCAGCGGTGACATGTCTGCTGACACCCGCTGCTATCCGCATGCAGTACTTTTCAGTGCAATGCGATGTGATGCAGTCCACCGTTCTTTACAAAAAAAATGTGAACAATGCAATGCACTGCGGTCAGCACGTTGGCACTGCTGTCATCCCACTGCACACCAGCAGCTGCTACATTCTGCATTCCCTGTAGTAGTCTTCATCTCCCTAAGGTAATACCTAAAATCTGGCCTGTTAGTGTGCCCAGAGGACTGGAGTTAAGAAACACTGCTCTGTACGCTGGCATGAACCCTTACGGTTTTCACTGGCTTATAAAAGAACAAACATTACTTAAAGTGTATATAAAGCTATTTTATTTATTTTGGATATAGCGGGGAGGGGTTGGACCTCTGGCATGTTTTTGTTGGTGTCTATGTCCCTACTGGGGAGGTCACCCTCTTTTTATCCCAGTGATCATGTTCACCTGTTTTATCTATAGGGCTGAAGGTCAAGGGTCCTTTCACTCAGGCGTTCCGCCCAGCAGGCTCCGCTTTGCTCAGCGGGGGTATCTATCTATACACTGATCCCCACTGAGCAGGTGGATGACAGGTCTGTCTCCGCTCACCTGTCAGAGCCCCGCTCTCCTCTATGGGGAGATCAGATGAAAATGGACCGCCTGTCTGTTTTCATCTGATCCCATCCAATCCGCCAGGCGGATGGAAAATAGGGTTACCATCCATCTGGATTTCACAGACAGGATCAGATAGCAGGGGGTGTCAGCGGACATGTCACTGCTAACACCTGCTGCCCCATAGGGGTGAATGAAGCGTCCGATCAGGTCCGCCTAAAAAACTGACAGGCGGATCTGATCGGAAAGCCTGTGTAAAAGGGGCCAAAGGGTGGGACTCAGATTAAAAAAGTAATTAGAAAGATCAGGAGAACAGCCAGGCAACTAGTATTTTCAGAATTTTCATGTCAACAATAACAGCACTCATGTTTCTCTCTTGACAGGTTGTCTTTAAAGCAGATATAAATCCTAGCTTTTTATACTTTGTTGCATCTCAGTGCTGCTGATCTTCTGCAGCCTCTTTGCAGAAACTTCCTGTCTATATGCACTCTAGTGATGGCTGCAATTAAATTTCTCAGGGCCGGTTTGCTGATGGTGACAACCGTGGACCATGCCTGTGAAATATTTGCTGAAATTACTACTTGTAGTCTCCACCAGAAGCCTATGTGACAGGATGACAACGCAGAACCACAATTCAACAGAAAGTGACAAAGTGCTGTCATTTTATAACAGGACTGTCAGTGCAGGATAACCAGATATTATTTTATGAAGGCTGCAGATTTAAAAAAAATTAAATAATCATAAAATATTTCAAATTTAGCCATAAGCTTGTTTAAATGTTAGTGACTCGTTTTACATCTGCCTTAATTTACTGATTGCAAATGATAAGGATTAAAAAAATACAAAATTTTTAAAAATGTTTTTATTTTTTGTTTTTTAATACACATGCAGCAAGTGACCAGCATTTTTGTTTGTTGTTCTGAGCGCTATAAACTGAGAAAAGGTCAAATCAGAAGCTAACAGTTGCTACGGGATACTGCATTTCCCATGTTATTATTGTTATTTTCGCTGCCCTATTAAAGCGAACCAAATTGGACGATTAACCTATTAGTTAAATGTCCGCTTAACAGAGGGAGGTGAGACATGATACTCTGGCTCTTCGTGCCAAAGTGGTGGATTACGGGAGTTCAGGATCAGGCTTCTGTGCCGAAACATGAAAATCTGATGAAAATCCAATTAAATGTAGATCGGATTGCATTATGTCTTTGCCAGCTTGCTATAAATTGTGTAAAAGGCCCATATGTTTGTTAATATGCTTTGATGACCCGCTACATGAGGTTGAAGTAGTTTGATTGCACAGATTATCTATATTTTTATGCCGGATATCCCCCCAAGAATAATTTCTTGTTAATCTTTATGGATGGCCATCTGCAGCATGATATTTGCAAAATGATCCTAATAATTTGGGTAACAAATACAGTAGGATAGGTCAGGGTTTACAGAGATAACTCGTGTTTGATTCAATTATCTTTGTTATGGGGGCCTAACTTTTCCTGACCTAATGGCTAAATCCTGCCAATTGCCATTCCATGGTCTGACGAGATGTGTATTCTGCTACTCCTACATTTTTAACCACTTAAGCCCCGGAAGATTTTACCCCCTTCCTGACCAGGGCCTATTTTGCGATTCGGCACTGCGTGACTTTAACGGACAATTGCGCGGTCGTGCGAAGCTGTACCTAAACGAATTTGACGTCCTTTTTTCCCACTAACAGAGCTTTCTTTTGGTGGTATTTGATCACCTGTGCGATTTTTTGATCATGCGCTATAAGCAAAAAAAGAGCGTCAATTTTGCAAAAATAACAATTTTTCAAATTTTTTTATATGAAATTCCCAAAAAGAAAATGTAAAAATCGAAATTTTTTAACATTTTCGGCCAATTTGTTTTATGCTACATATGTTTGGAAAAAAATCGCAAAAAGCGTATTTTGATTGGTTTGCGCAAAAGTTATCGCGCTTACTAACAAAGGGAAAGATGTTTGTCATTTTTATTGTTTTTTTTTTAACGAGTAATGGTGGCGATCTGCGATTTTTTTTGCGGGACTGCGACATTGCGGCGGACAGATCGGACCCTTGACTGACATTTTTGACACTTTGGGGTTACCAGTGACATTACTGCAGTAATCAGTGCTATACATATGCACTGTTACTGTAAAAATGACACTGGCAGTGAAGGAGTTAACTGTATTGAAGAGGGAGGGGTTAAGTGTGTCCTAGGGGCGTGTTTCTAACTGTGATTGGCTGTGGCTACTAGTGTAAGAACAGAGATCAACGGTCCTACATAGTAGAACCGTCTGATCTCCATTCTTACACAGGGAAGAATGACAGGCGGCTTTGTTTACATTAGCCGCCTGCCTTTCTTCCGGTGTAATGGACGATCGCGAGTGCCCGGCGGACATCAGGTCCGCCGGGCACACGCACAGGGGGGGGTCCGTGACCGCGCGGGAGCGGGAGCGCGCCTCCGGCGGCGCACGCTCGCTCCCTAGAGCCTCACAGGCTAGCGACGTACCCTACGTCGCTTTGCCTGTGAGGGGCTGACTGCCGACGTAAATAGTCGTGCGGCGGTCGGCAAGCGGTTAATCTGAAAATGCTAGTTGTAATACCTCTGGTTTCAATATTTTCAGCCACTGTCCTGAAATAATTAGTGATAGAGTTCTGATTTTGACTTTTCTAATCCACATTCTTCTTAAAGCGTAAGTATATTTCAAAAACGTTTTTGTTTTGACTGTTTTTTGATGTTGAGGTGATTTTGTTTGCTTTCTGCATCCTGCTGAGGATATTTCCCTTCACTTTCTGTCTCGCAGACACAACAGGAAGTGAGAAGAAATCTTCCTATTAGGGAAATCCCATCTTAGACAATTGTCTAAACTGAAAGATTTCATCCCAACATCTGGCTAGATAACAATGACTACCAGGACAAACAGAGAAGGAAATCTCACCAGTGGGTACACAGACAGCGATTAAAAACTTGCTACAGGGTCTAAAAATGGATACACACTATCCAACTTTTGTGGTTAGATTTCCTTAAGATTTACCTTTTTTATGTAGTGCAAGGGCCTGCCAGATTGCATACAAATTGAAAGTGTTTAGGTTTGACCTCATATTATATGGTTTTGGTAAGTCTAAAGGAAAAAGTCTTCAGAAAATCTTATAGTGTGTATGGCCCATTACCCTTCCCTTCTCTATTCAAAACTAAAAAAAAAAAAAAAAAAAACGAAAAAAATAAAAATAAAAAGCTTTATAAACATTTTAAAGCAACCTAGAGGTTAAAAAAGTTCATTTTTAAATAGAGACTGTACCTTTTAACCTCTTATTACCGTAATCCTTAATTAACCTATGCTTATCTTTCTTCTCTTGGCTATTTTGCCTGCCTCTTTTTTTTTACTTTTTTTTTTTTTTCAACCATTCACATTTAAAAAACATGCCAACTTTTTAATAAAATGAATTACTTTACAATGTTCTATACTAAAAGTAATAATATTGTTGTTATACATTTTATGGTGTAAAATGTGCATTTTTTATCTGCAGTATTTAAATTTTTTTTAAAGTCTAGGTTGGTCAAACTTTTTTTACATCTTTTTAAATAGAATGAAATGAAAATTTATCTAAATCTTGTTAGCCTTTCCACCCCAAAAATATTATCTTAACTAATGACAAAGTTATTACTAAATCAATAGGTTAATAGCTTTAATGTAAAAATTGCTCTGGCCAGTAAGCAGTATACAGGCTTGATAGCTGCTGAAATTTGCCTGTAGCTCCAACCTACCGTACCTCCAAACTATTTGATGCATTCCATTTTTGAATGCTCACTGTGTAGCAGTAATTGAGAAAATAAAAAAGAAGTGTGATTTGGGGTTCTGTCTGTTTAAATTTTAAGTGAACCCTTAGTCACTTACTGTCTCTGAAGGATCATAGATAGTATGGGGTATGCATGAAAAGAGACTGTAGCAAGATGCAAATAATTTAAGCTTCTTAGCATAATTAGTAAGAGAACGAATGCAAAATTCCTCATGAGAGTACCGATAGCTTGACAGGATACCTGTCAAAATTTGAATTTTCTTTCAATTCCACTATTCATCTCTGCAGATACCTGAGAGATGAATAGAGATATGAGTATGCCCCCTGTGTTGGACTGTATGATATGCACTGAATAGTGGATGTGCAGGCTGACCAGAGTATCATCCAAGTTTATAATAATTGGGTTCTAATTCTGACTGATGGGCTTTTTTATGGATATTTTGTGACAAAGCCATTGCCAGTTTGTTAGCCAAATTCAAATATCCAATTTAAGTTGAATGCTGTGAGTGAGGACAAACTTCTAATCTCTGCAGTTTAAGAATGAGGATTCTGTCTGTTTGGGTGACCCTTTGCTTGTAAGGGTTCAAAACTAGTTTTTAATTAGAAAAAAGTAATTTAAAATAATTGTAATTTTTAATGTAAAAAAGATATGAAAGAAAAAATTGCTCATATTTGCAACAGGGTGCAGTGTACTGGTACAGTATAGCAAAAGAAAAAGTTGGATAATTCTGCCATTTAGTGGAGTACCATTGGTTACAAAGTAAAATTTCCAAACTAACATTTTTTGTGACTTGGGGTTTCCTCTTTATAATGCATGATATTTAGCTATGAGGGAAGGGCTTTGCAAACACAAGAGAGGTCCTGGTCCACCACTAGGGTTTTGGGTGCGGGTGTGATTGTTTTAGCCTAGACATTAGGAAGATGGCCAAGGGAAGGAGAGTGTAAAAGCTATGCAAAGCACATAATAACACTGCATAACAGAACCAGTTCTGACTTGATGGCAAATCTCATTTCAAAGTTGACTGATGGTTCAGACTATTGTATGACTGAATTCCTCTAAAGCAGTGCCAGACTTCCCCCCCACACCAATGTAGTAGTCTTTGTAGAGACATAAGTATGCCAAGCTGTTTACAGGATCATCATTTTTCATGTACAGAGTTGTTAGTGGAACTGTCAGGAGCTGGAGGTATATGAAACTCAGTGTGAGGACTGTAATTCTAGGGTTAGACACTAGAGCAGTGTAAGAAGTTCATATTGCTTGAAGCAACAACACAAATCCATGCTGTCAAAATCTGTGTCTGTGAATCATCGTATGATCGTAAGCCAGGACATTCCCAGAAGATGTAGAGCAAAGCTTCCATTGCTTGGTTGCATGCCCAACACATAGGAGAAACTAAAAGAAACACTTTGTATAAGAACATAAGGACTCTATGCCACCTGTTCATTATTTGATATCTAGATTCCTGCGTTCTGCTGAAAATTGACACTTTATAAGCGGAAAAAATAGAATACAGTATAGTCCTTCTGTTCTGATGTGAAGGCCTGGCCAAGTTCTAGTTCCCACTTTTTGAAGAAAAGGGGGCATATAGTTTTTGCTTAGATGAGTAAGGAGATTGTAATTAATCGATAATGGGTTCAGATCTGAGAATTGTTTCTCCAATGTAGTATGGGGGATTGTTTCTTTACAGTTGAGGATAGAGAGATACAGTTTTAAAGATAGAGAGGTAATGCTTGAGTTGCATAGCTTGACAAAACGTTATTTTTATCGCCTTTGCAGGCAATTCAATTTTTGGGGTGAGGGCTTTTATTAGAGCGGACTTTCTATTTTCATGGAAGGTCCTAATTAAAAAAAAAAGGCTTGTAAAAAAATTTGGAAAATTCCCTGTGAAAAAAACACATGAAGCCTGTTATTGTAGTGCATGTGGATATAAAACAGGCTGTAGTACATCAGCAGTAGGGGTGGGTCAAACGACCCCCTGTTTGGTTTGCGCCAGAACTTTCAAACATATGAAAAATATGCAAGTAATTGGGCATACAATGGTTATGGGGGTCTAGGTACTGCCCTTGGGAACATGTATCAATGAAAACAAAGTTTGTAAAACATAATTTTTAAACGAGCAGTGAATTACTGATGCTTAAAGTGAAAGCATCAAAATGAGAAATAACAATAAAAATGAAAATATCCTTTCAATATAGTGCCTGAGGGTCCCCTTAGTCTACCTGTAAAGTAGCACATTTGTACAGTGTATAGAAACTGCTGCAGAAATACTTGCATTTATAAAGCCAAAAAAATTACATTTTCCCTGCAAGCTTTCTTTATTTTGTAAACAATGGCTTGGGAACCCAGTCTGTATGATAAGGCCACAATGTAGTACACTAGAAACAACATTAGAGATTTTTTGGATAAATTCTGGTGTCTCTTCTGCAGACTTTGGATAGAAGTAACAGGTGCAAAAAAATTGGTCTTTGTGTGGCGAAGGTGCCTTCACACCGTAACCCTAAAGAGGTACTCTTGATGAAAGCAAGAATTGGCCTTGCTGCCAAAAATTGAAATGATATGCACCTGTCAAACAGGTGCGAAAAAATTGGTCTTTGGGTGTCTGTGGCGCCTTCACACCTTACCTATGTAGAGGTACCCTTGATGAAAGCAAGAGTTGGCCTTGCTGTAAAAAAATGTAAAACTGAAATGATATGCACCTGTCAAACAGGTGTGGAAAAATTGGTCTTTGGGTGTTAATTGTGCCCATGAATCCTACACTAAAAAAATTCTTCCAGATGAAATCAACACCCACAACAATAGGCAGCCTAGAAGTCTTCCAGAGATTCTACTTCCCAAAAACACTTAATCTGTGACATCTGCATCAGGGGCTTCATAGCTGCTGGTAATCCAGGACTAATTCACTTTGATTATCAGTAACAAAACCTCCAGCACGACTGAATGCCCATTCGGAAAGCACGCTGGATGCAGGGCAGCACAGAAGCTCAATGGCATACTGGGCAAGTTCTGGTCAGTGGTCAATTCTCGTGACCCAGTAACCCAGTGGATCGTCAACTGGAATGCTCTCAATCTCTGTTTTCACCCCTAGATAATCGTCCACCATATGATGCAGACGCTGCTGATGGTATATGGAAGGTAAGAGCCCTGAGGGCCCTCAGGGCTAAACAAATTATGAAATGCATCACTTAGGCCGCCCCTTTCTTCACTGCTCCTCTCTTGACCCACAGAAGCCTCAAAACTGTGACCATGAAACCATGACACTGTAACCTACCAGAGTCAGGAGAAGCATTAGATAAACTCCTCTTTAAAGTGTCCTTTAGGAGATTTCATCTTCTGCACCCTCTGAGGGGATGGGATAAGTTCCGAAACTTTCCCCATGTAATGGTGGTCAAGGAGGGTTGCCAACCAATAGTGATCCTTCTCCTTGATGCCACGTATACTTGGGTGCTTTTGCAGGTTTTGAAGCATAAGGGAGCCCATGCACTACAAGTTTGCGGAGGCCTGAGAAGCAGACTCCTCAGGGTAACTGGGGATTACAATATCTGGAACTGCCTCCTCCCAGCCAGGTACTAGTCCCAAGAGTTCTGGGGATGGAAAACCATCTGTTAAGGGTTGATCTATGGGTTCCTTTGCTTCAATGCCTCCAAAACTGCCAGAAATCTCCTTCTCCTCCCTCTCCTCTGGTGGCGTAGGAAGAATGGTGTCTGCATAAAGCGGGCCTTGAGAGGAAAGGAAGTCCTCCTCTTCCTCCTGCTGCTCTGCCTCGAGTGCCCTGATCTTAATGCCACGCAGAGTCTGCTCCAGCAGGAACACAACAGGGATTGTGTCACTAATGCATGCATTGTCACGACTCACCATCCTTGTGGCCTCCTTGAATGGTGAGAGTACAGTGCATGCATCCTTTATCAGCAGTCATTGGCAACAGCAGCAGTCAGCAGTCATTGGCATGGGGAAAAAAAAGCCGAGCTGGCCTGAGGCTGTCATTGTGCCATACTTACACAGATACTAAATGATGGCCCTCTGTTGCAAGTGCAGCCACTGCAGTATTGCCAAGGTTGAGTTCCACCTGGTGGGCATGTCACAAATCAGGAAGTTTACGGGCAGGTGCAATTCCCACTGAATTACAGCCAACCTTGCACTGGCTGTGTATGACCCCCTGAAATGGCTGATTTAGAAGATTTTTCTGCCCTAGGTACCTATTTAGGATAGGCTGCACCACCAAATTGAGGACATGGGCCAGGCATGGCACATGTGTGAACTTTCCCTGTCTAAGGGCAGACAGGAGGTTTGTGCCATTATTGCACACCATCATTTCTGCCTTCAGCTGGCGTGGCTTGAATCACCTCTGGGCCTGCCCCTGCAGAGCTGCAAGAATCTCTGCTCCGGTGTGGTTCCTGTCCCCTAGACACAATAACTGAAGTGCTGCATGGCACAGTTTTGCCTGACTCATTGAATAGCTCCTTGAACACTTAGGGGTACTTGCGGTTTGTAGGACAATTCAGCAGAGGAAGCCTTTGAGGAGGAGGAGGGGGTAGAGCTGACAAATCTTGCATTATCACCACTAGTTGTATGGAGATGTGGTGGCACAACAAGCTGCAGCACTGAGTTCTACATCCTTCCGAATTGCAAGCAGAGTTACCCAGTGTGCTGTAAGCAAAATATAGCATCCCTGACCATGCTCGCTGGACCACGTGTCAGCAGTAACATGGACTTTGTAGCTGACTGCCTTGCCAAACGATGCCACAACATTGCCTTTCACATGATGGTACAGAGCTGGAATGGCTTTACATGAAAAGAAATACCAACTGGGAACCTGCCATTGTGGTACGGCACATTCTGCAAATTCATGCAAGGGGCGGACTCTACCAGACTGAAAGGTAGAAGTTGTAAAGCCAGCAGCTTTGATAAGCTTGCATTTAGATGCTGTGCATGTGGGTGGCAGTGACTGTATTGTTTTTTGCTGCAGCAGATGGGGCAGAGAAATTTTCCAGCTATAGTCTACAGCTGGTGGTGTGCTACTTAAGAAAATGTAATAAAGATGTGGAAATATATACGTGGATGCACTTTAATCAATCGAAAGTGGTGTTTGGGGTACTCACTACACAGACACATTCCACTGACACACTACAATATACTGCAGAAAACTGCACTAACGCACTGAAATATACTGTGTTAAACGTGCACTAACGCACAGAAATATACTGTGTTATACGTGCAGTAAAGCACAGAAAAATACTGCATTAAATGTGCACTAACGCACTGAAATATGTTGCGTTAAACAGCACGTAACACAGTGGAATATACTGCGCTAAACGGCACATAATGCAGTGAAATATACTGTGTTAAATGTGCACTAATGCACAGAAATATACTGTGTTAAACGTGCACTAACACACAAAATTGACTGCTTTAAACGGCACGTAACGCATTGAAATTTACTGCGTTGAACGTCCACTAATACACAGAAATATAATGCGTTAAATGTGCACTAACACACAGAAGTATACTGCGCTAAATGGCATGTAACGCACTGAAATATACTGCGTTAAACGTGCACTAACGCACAGAAATATACTGCGTTAAAAGCACACTAATGCACTAAAATATACTGTGTTAAATGGCACGTAACGCATAGAAATATACTGTGTTCAACGTGCAATAACGCATGGGTGAGCACCCATGCTGTAGACTTAGTATACATAGGGAAGTTGTCCCAAATATGTGGTGCTCCAAAGAAGGGGAGGTGAAAGGGGAGATGGCTTACAAAAAATATGCTTGAGTTCTGTGCAGAAATTATAACTACAGAATGTCTAATCCTGTGTATGGCTGCAAATGAAAAGTCAGATGTCACTGAAACTTTTTGGAAGTTATAGTAAAGTGCAGAAAATGTATTTTATGTGTGGACATTTACTGTATGACCAGAAATGGTGAGAGGGGGCCAATGGCCAGAAGTGTATGACACAACATGGCGGAGGGATCCATCAACAACAGCTGGGTAACTGTCCTATCCAAGAAGAAGTGGGTTGCTCAGTTTGGTGCCAACATATGCCTAATCCTAGTTCCCCTTACATGTTGAAAACCTACTCTTTTTTAGTGAGGGGACTGGCTTTTCCCAGTGCCCTCTTTTTGGCCCTCCTGGCCAGTTGACTTAAAGCAGAGTTCCACCCTAAAAATTAACTTTCCTGACAGACTCCATGGCAGCATACGTTTGGGTAGCCCCACCTCCTCTCCTACCCTATAGAACCCCACTCCCATAAATCTCTGCTCCCTTTCAGCATCCCTGTTCCTTTTTTGTCCTCCTCAAACATATAATGATGCGTTCCTACCAAAAGTGGTCCCAAAATATTCTGGAAGCAGGATTGGTTCGGCATGGAGCCTCCGCTAAGCCCTTTGCTCTTAGCAGGGTATGGAGGGGGCAATCGAAGAGACCCTTTGCAGGAGCTTTGTGGTCTGGCCGAGAGAGCCCAGCTGCTGCGGGTGGCCTACTATTGCCCGAAGAAAGTCCAGTGTTGCGACTCCTTGGACCCCGTACCTGCTCAGGAGTCAGGGTGGTAAGTCCCTGTCATGGGACCTGTCTTTGAATCAAATGCCTTTCTTTCCCTCTTTCTGTTTTTTTTTCTGCTGCATATTTGCATACATCCTGGTATCTTTTCCCCTTGTATCAGACACTCTGGGTGGCTGAGAGGTTGCCGGTTTTTTTCCCCATAAGTGTTAAAGACTGTGTTCCCCTTCCTGTCAGTGGGTATGTGCGGGTTAAAGCAGTTTCGGTCCAGTTCTTACCGTCCATCGGCTCCAGCCGCAGCCGCGATTGCGGCCGCCACTTCCGGGGAGCGCGGCGTTCTGCGCATGCTCAGTAGGTGGCCGAGTGTCAGATTCGGCGCTTATGCGCGGTTAGGACGCGTGATGTCACTCGAGCATACGCAGTCCGTTCAAGAGGCCACGAGGCGGCAAATTTAAACGGAATCAGTGCCCTGAAGCGGGTGGGAAGGTCGGCTGTAGTGTTTCAGCCTCCCCAAGCTCCACGGCTTTGCATTAAAAGGTAAGAGGGTCCTGGGATGCCTCCCCCCCCACCGGATTAAGGGTTACTCTGGCTAACTTTGAACAGTTTTTTGGCTTTAGTCAAAGAAAGGGACTTGAAACTGTGCCTTAGAGTATGGAGTCGTCTCCGCCCCCTGGTGGCCAGCCCGCTCATACCAGGTATGTGCAAGGCAGAGAGGGGGTAGGGAAGCTACGATTATATCTGTGGCCATTGTCCTTTTCTATGCTTTGTCTGTCTGTCTCCAGCTCTTCCAGGTCCGATCAGCAGCACAATGCACGCAGAGAAGATCGGCGTTCGAAATCGCAACACCGGCACTCCTCATCCAGGTCCAGACGCAGATCCCCCCATAGTCCAGGGCGTGAGGGCCAGTCTTCTTCCTCCAAGCATCTTGGCCGCTCGGAGCGTCCTCATGGAAGGAAGTGCTGGGGATGTGGTCTACAGGTTCCGGTCGGTCGGGAGAGATCATCACCGAGGAATGGAGCAAGGTCGAGAGAAAAAACTCTATGCTCACTAAAATGGCGAAACTATACCCATTCAAGCAGGAAGAGGTTAAGCATCTGGAGTCTCCACCTCTGGTGGACGCGGCGGTGATGAGGCTTGTAAAGCATGTTACCTTACTGATGGAAGACACGGTGTCCTTCAAGGATCCCCTGGAGAGGAGAATAGATTCTGACCTCAGGCAGGCTTATCTCACAGCAGGCATGGCCTGAAAACCAGCTTTAGCCTGGCTACAGTGTCAAAAGCCATGGAGGTCTGGATCAATGGCCTCGATGAGACTCTCAAGGGAGTCTCAGAAGAAGCAGCAAGGAGCTCCCAATTCAGGAGTTGAGGATGGCTCCGGTTTTCATGGGGGAGGCTTCCATTGACATCATCTGCCTCCTGGCCGGAGTCATGTTATCCTCCGTCACCGCTAAACGTGCCCTGTGGCTCCGGCCCTGGGTGGCTGATGCTGCGTCCAAACAGGCATGGTGCCGGATTCCCTTTGAGGGTTCTTTCCTCTTTGGGAACAAACTGGACGCGGCCATAACTCGGGCCACTGGTGGTAGGTCTGGCTTTCTCCCCCAGGACAGACGCGCAGGTGCCCAGAAGCGGGCCCCTCCAAGGAAGCAAAACACGAGTCGCGCCAGGGAGGCACGTAGTTACAGACCAGGCAAGAGCTGTGGGAGAGGATGGAAGTCCAGGCAGTCTGCCTTCCAGAAGCGCCCCAAGGGAACCTCGTCTGGGGACCGGGAGGCCACTAAATCTTTTTGTGAATGGACCCGCCCAGGCATCTCCAGTGGGAGCCCGTTTGCTCCGCTTTCGGGATGTTTGGGCGGCCTCGATTCAAGACCCCTGGGGTCCTCAGTATGGTGTCTCAGGGGCACTCCTGGGCCTTCAGCAGCGTTCCCAGGGTCAGGTCCATCACCACGTCTCTTCCTCCCTCGGCAGAAAAAAGACAGATTCTTCTTTCTTACATAGACACTCTGGTGGTCCAGTAGGCTGTAATTCCAGTTCCAGACTCGGAAAGAGGTCAGGGAGTTTATTCACCCCTCTTCTTGGTTCAAAAGAAAAATGGCACCTTGCGGCCCATGATAGACCTTTCATACCTCAACAAGTCTATACGAAAAGGAAAAATTCAAGATGGAGTCTCTGATCACGATCCAGCATTCAGTCCAACCAGTAGATTGGCTAGCGTCCATAGACCTGAAGGACGCCTATTTTGACGTTCCAGTGGTTTATCCACTTCGCCATCGGACGAGTTCATATGCAGTTCACCTGTCTCCCCTTCGGGCTTTCAATGTCACCTCGTACATTTTCAAAAACCTTATTGGCAGTGGTGGCCCTTATCAGGATCAGAGGCATCAGGATACACCACTATCTGGACGACTTTCTTCTCCTGTCCCAAGACAGGTCTTAACTGCTTGAGCACTTAGATCAAGTGGTCTCAGTTCTCCAGGAATTCAGATGGATCTTGAACTTCGAGAAGAGTCACCTGGTACCCACACAATCTCTTGTGTTCCTGGGGGCTCTTTTCGACACAGTGAAATGTACCATCTCCCTGCCCGAAGAGAAAATCCTGGTGGTTCGGGACAGGGTGACTCTTGCTATCGTTTCCTCTCGTCTCACTGCTCGGCAGTGCCTGAGGGTAGTGGGAACCCTGGTGGCCACAGCCCCCATGGTGAAATGAGCCTTGTGGAAGTTGTGGCCGTTCCAGAGGGGCTTTCTCCAGCAGTGGATATCAGAGAACATGTCCCAACACATCCATCTGATTTCATTCATGAAGAGGTGCCTTCCCTGGTGGCTGTTACGGGAGAACTTCCTCAACTGCCATTCCATAGCCCCAGTTGCATGGATCACAGTGACCTCGGATGCCAGCAGTACCGGATGGGGAACCCACTGCCTGTCAAAAGTGGCACAAGGCAGATGGCTTTTTCCTGCCTGCGGAGTAGTCTCCAATATTCTGGAGCTTCGGGCTGCCTTCAAAGCACTGCAAGCCTTCCGCGTCAAGGGGTCAAGGGGCTTCAGTAATGCTCAGACTGGACAATACAACAGCGGTGGCGTATGTGAAAAGGCAGGGGGGGAACTCGCAGCCTGTCATTGCTCCGAGAGACGGAGCCAATTATGTCCTGGGCAAAAAAGAACCTGTCCAATCTTTCGGCAGCCTATGTTCCGGGAGCACTAAATGTAGAAGCGGACTTCCTTTCTCGAATCAAACTCGACAACAACGAGTGGTCTCTCCATCAGAAAAGTGTTCAACTGGATTCTATATCTGGGGTTCTGTCCGGA
Source organism: Pelophylax lessonae (assembly GCF_965119305.1). Classification (NCBI taxonomy): domain Eukaryota; kingdom Metazoa; phylum Chordata; class Amphibia; order Anura; family Ranidae; genus Pelophylax; species Pelophylax lessonae. The sequence continues at coordinate 85,506,070 of NC_138779.1, read as the reverse complement.
GGTAGACCTCTTTGCGGCCCCCCACAACAAGAAGCTTCAAAAATATTATGCGAGGTTTCGAGATCCTCGGGTGTTCGGAGTGGATGCTCTTACGGACAGCTGGAAATTCCACAGAGCCTACGCCTTCCCGCCAGTCCCAATAATTCTCCAGTTCCTACGGAGACTGATGATGGAGGTGGTAGAAATCCTGGCAGTGATTCCATACTGGCCCAACAGGCCTTGGTTCCCTCTTTTGACTCTCCTCAGCTACCAGGATCCAATCTCTCTGCCTCTCAGGCCGGATCTATTGTCTCAAGGCCCTACACTGCATCCATTCCCCGCACACCTGCATCTCAAGGCTTGGATTTTTTGAGAGGGGGAGGTGGGAGGCCCTGGGATGCCCAGTAGAAGTGATTCCTACACTTATGAATGCCAGAAGAAGTAGCACTAATAGGGTCTATGAGAGAATTTGGTCGAAATTCAGGAGTCATAGGCATTTACGGGAGTATCGTGGGCCAAGCATCAGCTAGTCCAGCAGTTCTTCAAGGGCGCAGTTAGGCTCAGGCCCCAAAGGAAACCAAGATTCCCCAAATGGGACCTTCCTCTAGTCTTGGGCTTCTTCTCATCACCTGGTACGGCTTCTCTTTCAGTCAAAGAGCTTACTCTCAAGAAAGCATTCTTAGTGGCTATTACCTCCGCTAAGAGGGTCTCCGAGATCCAAAACCTGAGGTCGAAGGGGCCTTTCTTAACCTTCTTCCCGAATAGAGTGGTCCTGATTCCTATGCTGGGGTCAAATCCCAAGGTGACCTCCGTCTTTCATGAGAACACAGACATAGTCCTTCCCACATTCAGGGCTGGTGAAGATTCTTCGGTTCATCCTCTTGATGTCGTTGATACCCTGAAACAATTTCTGGCAGCCACTTCCTCCTTTCGCCAGTCGGATTTTCTTTTCGTCCTTCTTCAAGGGAAAAAGAGAGGAATGCGTGCTTCTTCCAGAGCAGTTGCTGCATGGATTGTCCAGGCCATCCAGTGGGCCTACAGAGCAAAAGGCTTGGCTCCTCCAGAGGCGGTACCAGGACATTCGACTCAAAGCGTCTCCACGTCATAGGCAGACTCTAGGCATGTCACTCCTGATGTGATCTGCAGGGCAGCGTCTTGGTCGTCTATGAACACTTTTCTTTCTCATTAATGTGTTGAACCGGCTGCCTTATCTTCTGTTAATTTTGGTGTTCAAGTGCTGTCAGTGGATGGTACTAATTAAAAGTTTTTGTTCAGCATCTTCCCACCCTGGAGTATATAGCGAGTTATTTCCCGAACGTATGCTGCCATGGAGTCTGTCAGAAAAACGGAAAATTGTTATCAAATACTTACCGTAATTTTCCTTTCCTGATGGACTCCATGGCAGCAGGAGTCCCCTCCCGACTCCTGAGTAGGCTAGTTACAGAACACGGATGCTGAAAGGGAGCAGAGATTTATGGGAGTGGGGTCCTATAGGATAGGAGAGGAGGCGGGGCTACCCGAACGTATGCTGCCATGGAGTCCATCAGGAAAGGAAAATTACGGTAAGTATTTGATAACAATTTTCTGCTTTACAGCATCAGTTAGAGTAAAACAGCATGAAAAAGAATTGGATAATTAAATAATAAATAATTTTTTTTTAGTTTCACTCACCTTGTTTTTAATGAAAATCAACTTACCTTTCTTCCTCTTCCTCCTTATGCGGCCACGGCCTCCAATGTCACTTCCTCCTTTGCATTGCATCCTGGGAGATGAGCGTCATCAATCTCAGGATGCAATGGGAATGGGCGGCCGCTACTCTCATTGCCAATCGTAATCTACAGCGCATGTGTGAGATTGCGATCGGCATTCTGGGAGCCAGAAACCAGGAAGAAGGTCACAGCGGGGGACACAGTGGCTTCAGACGCCCACACCGGAGGGGGCCGCGCTCTGCTATCAATTTTAAAGGTAAGATTTTATCTTTATTCAATTACTGTCCTGTACTGTAATGTAGGGTTAGTGTTAGTGTAATTAAGGGTTAGTTTAGGATTAGGGGGGTATTTTTAACTAAAAAATGTCTTTGTGGCCGGAACTCTGCTTTAAGTTCAAAGTCTAGGAATTGCAGTATGGTTACAGCAAACAAAACAAAATGTACTTCTCAGCAAACATACCAGTTAGGCTCGGTTCACACTGGGGCAGCACGACTCCTTACTACTTCGGGGGCGACTTGTGCATTCCCATGCACCACGACTTCGGAGCGACTTGCATGGACTTCACATAATGGAAGCCTATGCAAGTCACTCCGAGGTCGCCCCGAAGTAGTACAGGACCCTTTTTCTAAGTCGGAGCGACTTGTGTCGCTCCTATTAGAACGGGTCCTGTAGCAGTCAATGGACCGCGAGGGAGCGCGACTTGTCAGGCTGACAAGTCGCCTGACAAGTCGCGCTAGTGTGAATCGAGTCTTAGGCTCCATGTACACGGGACGTTGTAAATGGCCGTTTAGGAGCAGGTGGGCGTTTTTTTTTAGAAGCCCCTGAACCCATCTACATTTTATCTTATCTGTCCATGTACACAGGGTCGTTTACAGTCATTTGCAGGCAGTTGAGTTCAGGGACGTTTTTTGGAACTCAATTATTTGCGTTCGAACGTGTGTTTCCCGGCGTTTCAAACGCAGAAACGCGGCTGAACATGACCAAACGTGACCGAACGTGATGAACATACGTTCAGCCACGTTATACGTTTTTTCTGCCTCCATTCAAAATCAATGGTTCCCTATGGGAGCCTATTGATTTGAATGGAAGTCGCACCGCAAGTCGGATGAGGATGATCCGACTTGCGGCGGCGACTTGCGCTGTGAGAATCTTAAGGGGGAACTCCACGCCAAAAAATGGGAAAAAAAGGGCGTGGGGGTCCCCCCCAGGTTCCAAACCAGGCCCTTCGGGTCCGGCATGGAATTTGAGGGTAGCCCCACGCCGAAAAAATGGCGTGGGGTCCCCCCCAAAATCCATACCAGACCCTTATCCGAGTATGCAGCCCGGTAGGGCAGGAAGGGGGAGGGGATGAGCGAGCGGCCCCACCCCCCCATGGACCATACCAGGCCACATGCCCTCAACATGGGGGGGTGTTGGTGCTTTGGGGCAGGGGAAGGGCCTCTTCCCCACAACCCTGGCCGGTGGTTGTGGGGGTCTGCGGGCAGGGGGCTCATCGGAATCTGGAACCCCACTATAACAAGGGGGCCCCCCAGATCTCGGACCCCCTCCCTATGTGAATGGGTATGGGGTACACTGTACCCCTACCCATTCACCCCATAAAAGGCAGTGTGTGTAAATAATGACAGGAGACGTTTTGGAAAGTTTATTAAAAATCTTCATCTGGTCTTCTCCCTCTCTGGTCTTCTCCCTCTCTGGTCTTCTCCTCTCTTCTGGTCTTCTGCTCTTTTGCTGTCCGCTCTTCTTCTGTCCAATCTTCTGCTCTTTTGCCTCCTCTGGTCTTCGTCGGCGTCGTCGTCTTCTTCTTCTTCCTCCGGTCCTCCTCCGACGATGTCTCTGGCGATTATGCCGGTCTCTGCTGCTTGTTATATAGCCATTGTGGGCGTGGCCTCCCTGTGACGTCACCGGGAGGCCACGCCCCCTTGTGTCACAGATGATGTAATCTGTGACATAAGGGGGCGTGGCCTCCCTGTGACGTCACCGGGAGGCCACGCCCACAATGGCTATATAACAAGCTGCAGAGACCGGAGACCGGCATAATCGCCAGAGACATCGTCAGAGGAGGACCGGAGGAAGAAGAAGAAGACCAGAAGAGCGGACAGCAAAAGAGCAGAAGATTGGACAGCAGAAGAGCGGACAGCAAAAGAGCAGAAGACAAGAAGGCTGGAGAGGGAGAAGACCAGAGCGGAGAAGACTGGATGAAGATTTTTAATAAACTTTCCAAAACGTCTCCTGTCGTTATTTACCTACACTGCCTTTTATGGGGTGAATGGGTAGGGGTATAGTGTACCCCATACCAATTCACATAGGGAGGGGGTCAGGGATCTGGGGGGCCACCCTTGTTAAAGGGGGCTTCCAGATTCCGATGAGCCCCCTGCCCGCAGACCCCCACAACCACCGGCCAGGGTTGTGGGGATGAGGCCCTTGTCCTCATCAACATGGGGGCAAGGTGCTTTGAGGTGGGGAGTGCAGAGCTCCCCCTGTCTCAAAGCACCAACACCCCCCCATGTTGAGGGCATGTGGCCTGGTATGGTCCAGGGGGGGTGGGGCCGCTCGCTCGTCCCCTCCCCTTTCCTGGCCTGCCGAGCTGCATGCTCGGATAAGGGTCTGGTATGGATTTTGGGGGGGACCCCACGCCGTTTTTTTCAGCGTGGGGCTACCCTAAAAATTCCATACCGGACTCGAAGGGCCTGGTTTGGAACCTGGGGGGGACCCCCACGCATTTTTTTTCCCATTTTTTGCGTGGAGTTCCCCCTCAAGATTCTCACAGCGTACGTCGCACCGCAAGTCGGATCATCCTGATCCAACTTGCGGTGTGACTCCCATTCAAATCAATAGGCTCCCATAGGGAACCATTGATTTTGAATGGAGGCAGAAAAAACGCTGCTAAAAGCAAACATGGCCAAACGTGCAATAACGCCAATGGAAAAAGCTACTGAAAGCACGTTTAACAGCTGCTTTTTCCCGGCGTCAGAACTAGCCTTGCAGCACGTTTTCTCTAACGTCCTGTGTACATGGAGCCTAACAGCTGCTTTTTCCCGGCATCAGAACTAGCCTTGCAGCACGTTTTTTCTAACGTCCCGTGTACATGGAGCCTAAGCCACCAAGAAAAAATTACACTGTCTAACAGTTTGTGTTAAAAACAGGTTTTTGTTGCAAAACATTTACAAATATATATGTAAAAGCTGCACTGCCTTGTCAAGGCCCCTCTGTATAGTGTGGTCCTAGTTTTAATCTTTGAGAGTCTCTATGTTGGAGCATACTGTATATAGCAATTAATAAATTACAGGCAGAATGTGTCTGCACGTCATATCCAGCAAGCTAAACAAGAATGGTAACCTCCCCACTTTATAACTAGTTTTTAGAACAAGGTGCACATGGAAGAGCTTTGCACACAGCAAACATAACAAAATGTATTTCCAAGCACACTTACTGTACCAGCTGGCAAGCACAAAAAAAAAAAAAAAAAAAAAAGATTACACTGTCTGAAAAATAGTTTTTAATAAAACTGATGTTTTATAATGCAATAAAACTGATGTTTTATTACATTATACACTGCTCCTCAAAGAAATTAAAGGAACACTTTTTAATCAGAGTATAGCATCAAGTCAATTAAACTCCAAGGATTTTGATCCGGTCAGTTAAGTAGCAGAGGGGATTGTTAATAAGTTTCAGCTTCTTTGGGGTTAATGAAATTAACAACAGGGGCACTAGATGGGCAACAATGAGACAACCTCCAAAACAGGAATGGTTTTACAGGTGGAGGCCACTGACATTTTTCCCTACTCATCTTTTCTGACTTTTTTTTACTAGTTTTGCATTTGTCTAGGGTCAGTGTCACTACTGGTAGCATGAGGCGATACGTGGACCGTATAAAGGTTGCACAGATAGTCAAAATCCTCCAGAATGGCACATCATTTGATGCCATTACCAGGTTTGCTGTGTCTCCCAGCACAGTCTAAAGAGCATGGAGGAGATTCCAGGAAACAGGCAGTTACTCTAGGAGAGCTGGACAGGGCCAAAGAAGGTCCTTAACCCATCAGCAGGACAGGTATCTGCTTCTTTGTGCAAAGAGGAACAGGATGAACACTGCTGGAGCCCTACAAAATGACCTCCAGCAGGCCACTAGTGTGAATGTCTCTGACCAAACAATCAGAAACAGACTTCATGATGGTGGCCTGAGGGCCTACATCCTCTAGTGGCTCTGTGCACCTCTGCCCGGCACTGTGGAGCTTGATTTGCATTTGCCATTGAACATCAGAATTGGCAGGTCAGCCACTGGTGCCCTGTGCTTTTCACAGATGAGAGCAGGTTCACCCTGAACACGTGACACACGTGAGAGTGTCTGGAGAAGCCATAGAGAATGTTATGCTGCCTGTAAAATCATTCAGCATGACTGGCTTGGTGGTGGGTCAGTGATAATCTGAGGAGGCATATCTATGGAGGGGATGCACAGACCTCCACAGGCTAGACCAGTGGTTCTCAACTCCGGTCCTCGGGACCCACCAACAGGCCAGGTTTGCAAGATAACTAAATTACATCACAGGTGATCTCATTTGCTGCTCAGTGATTGCAGTATTCTAGTCTGCATCCCCCAAGGTAATACTTAAAATCTGGCCTGTTAGTGGGTCCCGAGGACCGTAATTGAGAACCACTGGGCTAGACAATGGCACCCTGACTGCCATTAGGTATCGAAATTCAATCCTTGGACCCATTTGTCAGACCCTATACTGGTGAAGTGGGTCCTGGGTTCCTCCTGGCACATGACAATGCCTGGCCTGATGTGGCGAGAGTATGCAGCCAGTTCCTGGAGAATGAAGGAATTGATACCATTGAATGACCCCCACACTCACCTAAACTAAATCCAATAGAACACCTCAGGGACATTATGTTTAGGTTCATCCAAGGACACCAGGTTGTACTCAGTCTGTTCAGGAGCTCAGTGATGCCCTGGTCCCAGATCTGGGAGGAAATAGCCCAGGACACTATCCATCATCTCATTAGGAGCATGCCCCGACAATGTCAGTCATGCATACAAACACATGGGGGCCATGCAAACTACTAAGTACCATTTTGAGCTGCTGCAATGAAATTGTAGCAAAATGGACTAGCCTGCTTCATCATTTTTTCGCTTTCCTTTTTGGGGTGTCTTTAACCACTCTACCACCGCTCACAGTAATACTACTGCGGCAGAGTGGTTCGTTATCGTCCAGCCACGTAGTATTAACGTCGTTGGACACTCCCCCTTCTGGGCGGCGCTTGCGCGCCGCCGGAGGCTCGCTCCCGCTGTTTTCATTCACAGCGGGAGTCGGGCCAGGGGAGGAGCAGCGGCGATCGCCGCTGCTCTTACCCGATCGTCGGGGATCGAGTCTGGAGATCCGCCCGCTGTGTGTAAACACAGCGGGCGGATCTCCATAGTGACAGGGAGTGACAGATCGGACTGTTCAGCATAGCTGGACATCCGATCTGTCCATGACTCACACAGTCACCTCCCCCCCTACACGTCAGTAAGCACAGGCATACATTAACCCCTCCCTCTCCAATAAAATTAACCCCTTCCCTGCCAGTGTCATTTTTACAGTAACAGTGCATATTTATAGCACTGATTACTGCAGTAATGTCACTGGTACCCCCAAAAGTGTCAAAAATGTCAGTCAAGGGTCCGATCTGTCCGCCGCAATGTCGCAGTCCCGCAAAAAAAATCGCAGATCGCCGCCATTACGCGTTAAAAAAAAAACACCAAAAATGACAGAAATCTTTCCCTTTGTTAGTAAACGCAATAACTTTTGCGCAAACCAATCAAAATACGCTTATTGCGATTTTTTTTACCAAACATATGTAGCATAAAACAAATTGGCCAAAAATTTTTAAAAAAATTGGTTTTTACATCTTTTTTGGGGGGAATTTCATATAAAAAAATGTTAAAAATATTGTTATTTTTTCAAAATAACGCTCTTTTTTTGTTTATAGCGCAAAAAGTAAAAATCGCACAGGTGATCAAATACCACCAAAAGAAAGCTCTGTTTGTGAGAAAAAAAGGACGTAAATTTCGTTTGGGTACGGCGTCGCACGACCGCGCAATTGTCAGTTGAAGTCGCACAGTGCCGAATCGCAAAAAGTGGCCTGGACGGAAGACAGCAAAATCCTCCGGTGGTAAAGTGGTTAAATTCAGCCCGCTGAAGGTTGATAATTTTCATTTCCATCAAAAGATGTAGCATCCTTTCGTTCCTAACACATAACCCAGTCTATATTAGTATAGATATGCAGCATGATATTTTTCCCTATTGAGATCTGGTGTGTTTTCAAAGTGTTCCTTTAATTTTTTTGAGCAGTGTAATTACTTTGGTCAATTCCTGCATTATTTCCTCTGTCCATGAACCACAAACACATAGGATTTGCCCTGAATCCATGCTTGAGGTGATTGTAGCGGTATTAGTGCACTTGCGACAGAGACAATTGAGTACTGTCCGTGATACTTTTTTTATTTGCACTAACATACAATTTTTCAGGACAAGCTTTCGGGGGAAGGTCCCCTTCATCAAGATCCAAGCAGTACTGATTCACAAAATGTTAGCAGAATGGTAAAAAAAAACACAAAATCTCTAAGCCAAAGGAAAAAAAAAAAAAGGAGGAAACCAAACAAACATAAATTTAACTGGCATGGTAATAAAACTAGCATATTTAGTAAGATAAGACAGAGGAAGAGCTGAAGACAGGGGGGGAAGCAAGATGGTTGTAGACTAAGGGTTCTAGAAGTTGGGATGGATCTTAAGTTGTTCAGGTTGGTGGGGTCCAGTGAGGGCTTTTTAACTATGGGAGTGATCTGTGGATGTTTTAGAGGGGAGGAGAAAGGTGCCACTTGAGAGGGAGAGATTGAAGATGTGAGTGATGGAGCTTAGGATATAATAAAAGGGTAATTGTAGTAGTTGTGAGGGAACAGGATCCAGGGGTCAATTGGTTAGGTGGGCATCTGAGAAAAGTTTTGTAACCTCTTAAGTAGTAGCCAGTTCAAAAGAGGAGAGCGTTCACTGTGCTGTTAGGCAAGGTATGTTGACACACATATTGCATCAATCTTGTCTTTAAAGTTATTAGCAATCTCTTGGGCAGTGAGTGAGTTAGTGGGTAGAGGGGGTGGGAAACAAAGCAGAGAGTTAAAGATTGAGATGAGCCGACGGGGACTGGATGACGAGGTATCAATAAGAGAGACAAAGTAGGCTTGTTTGGAAGCATGGAGGCAGGAATTGTATTTTTGGAGGAGGATTTATATAGGGTGAAGTCCTGCAGGAATTCACTTTTATGCAACAGTCGTTCAAGAGCATGGCAATGTCTTCTGAGATTTCTAGTGTTGTCAATTTACCAGGGTTGCAATGGTCAGGGCCTGATTCCGCATGTAGTTAGAAAAGCAAGTGCTTCCAGCGATGATGAGAGTAAACTGTTGTAAACAGAGGTGGCCAGGTCAGGACAGGACAGGGGAGAGAATATTTCATATAGGTGGTCAGTAGCAGAATAAAGAAGAGAAGGGTTAAAGTGGCAAAAGTTCCTACAAGTAATTGTTCGTTGCTTGGAGGGAAGGGTGGTTGGAGGCAAGGATACAGTGAAACTGATGAGGTTGTGATCAGAGAGAGGAAATGGGTTGTTGGTGAGGTTGCCAGGAGTACCATCTGCTATATACCCTTTATTGCCAATTTTTACTTCCTCCTTCAAACCCCTTGCCACTCCTAACCCTCGACAAACTTTCCTCCCATTTCCATCCCTTCCCTTCCTTTTTCCTGTTCTAACCTATCCCCTCCTCTTCTCATCTTGTCTTTTTGTGCCATCTATTATTCAAAGGTAGAGATCAATTAGTATAGAAGTGGGGTAGCACTGGAACTCATGTTAAGAAATCTCACTATTAAATTCTAAAAGAGGTATAATAGGAAGGCATATGGGGTGAATAGTCAATTCTGTATGGCCTGGCCTTTAATTGATTTCTGGTTAAATGAGCCTTGGCATTGTATGTGTAGTAGGCAAATTAGACTGTCTTTTGAGCAGGAACTGACATGTCTCAAAATATACAGTATACTGTATGTGATTGATCAGCTTTCAAAAGACAAAGCTCTGTAAATACAGGATAATAATAATATTCAGTCAATTTTTAACAGTGAAAGTGTTAAACCTTCATAATGGAAATTGTTATGTGCTTTAAAACAGTCATGTATGTCTCAGAGTGTTCTACCTCTTATTTTTCTCCCTTGCCTCCAATTAAATCAAAACAAGGTAACTCTGGATACAAGCAGGAGGGATCCCGGGAGGATCCATGTCCTCTCGCCTTTAAAAACAATACATTTGCCAGTTCTACTCATTATAGAGTATCATGGCAACGGTTTATCTGACTGTAATCAAGTGTTAAAAATGTTAGGCATATATAAACCATTCCCCTGTTCTACTAAATTCTGAGGTTACATGCAATAGGATGCTTTGTAGGGTGTAACTCTAGCAGTACAAGACACTCTTTTCAGGCTTATTTAAAGTGGTAGTAAACTTAGGAACATCTTTTTTTTTTATTTAAATGGGCCCCCCGGTGGGTTATGCCATAATGTGCATGTATGCCTGCCACAATGTGCCCCCCAGTACTGCGCTGTCACCGATTTGGCGGGTCCCAATCCCTTCCATCTCCGCCTTTTCAATGGGCATGTGCACGGAAGTCACATCATCGGAGCACAGATTGGGTGCCATAAATGTGGTCTGAGCTTTGCACGCGTGGCTCAGATCACATTACTGCTGACAGGCAGTGGGAGGTATTTATGACAGAAGAGATCATTAGGGTCTCTTCTGTTGTAAAAACCTTGCCTGTCAGCAGTTTTTAGAAATGGACTTCAACAGGGCCGGGACAAGGGGTGGGCAGGAGGGGAGCTGCCCTGGGCACTGTACTAAAATGTGAGGTGTGGGGGGCGTCACAAAGAGATTAGGGGAAGGGGATTTGTGTTGAGAAGGGGGAATTTGGGGGGCAGCAGGAGGTAGGAATTGTTCTAGGAGGGAAATCTGGGGAGGTGTGCTAGAAACGGTGATCTGGAGATATTTCTGTTGAGAGGAGGAAGAAGATTTGTGCTAGCAGGGGAATTTGTGTTAGTAGGGATGTTTGGGGGGCATTATTTGTGCTTAGAGGGGGAAATTTGGGTGGGGGGATTTGTGCTAGGATGGCGGAATGGGGGAGGGGAGTTTGTGCTGGCAGGGAGGATTAGGAGTGGGGGGAGAGGATTTGTGCTCAGAGGGGAAACTTTAGGGGTAGAGGATTTGTGCTGGGAAGGTGGAATTGGTTTGAGGGGGTAAGGAAACTGTGCTGGGAGCATATTCGGAATGAGAGGATTTGAGCTGGGGGGGGCAGATATGTACTGGGAGGAAGGGGAATTTATGCTTAGGGGGTAAACATGCAGATTAGTGCTTGATTTGTTTTGGGGGGGAAGGGGATTTTTGTTGACACATAATATTCTTACATCTTCGGGGGGGGGGGGGGGGTCACCGTTGGCATGTTCGCCCTGGGCTCTAGATGACCTTGTCCCACAACTGGACTTCAATACCACTTAAAGAAAGTGTGCAAAATACAAGAAATAGTAATTTTCTTAGTTGTTATAAAATACCACACTAGTCAAAATCAAAAATGAGTACATCTCTGCAACACATGTACATTTTCCTCTGTTTAATCACATGTATCTTTAAAATGGGAGTAATCGCCCATGTATGATGTTTACCAATAAGGCTTACCTATAGGTACAGTAAATATCTCCTAAATGAGCACTGTTTAGGGGATATTTACTTTGGATACAGCCAGTGACCTCATTGGCGCATGCGCTCTAAAGGAATAGCGTACCCATGCCGTTTCTTCAGAGCCGTGCCGTAAACAGTGACTCCCGCACGCATGCACGGTAGTGACATCTTCGCTGGCTCGGCCATTCATATTGCCGAAGCTCACAAACTCAGAAAGAAAACCAGGTGAAGATGGAAGCGCATTTACCAGTGACAGAGTGCTGCTGGAGAACTTTGTTTTCAGGTAATCTGTCATTATCTGCTAGTATGCGATGCATGTTAGCAGATTATGACTTAAAGTGCTTGTTTCCCTAACACTTCATATTCCTGATATGTGCCTGCTGTACCGTGTACTTGTATTAGAAAGTCTCCTGTTCTCTATTTGTATTGCTTCCTTTGTGTGAAATCCCTGCAACTCCCTCTGCTTTCCTATTAAAAATTGACCACACTAAGCAGGAGAGCACATTGTGGTCAGTTCTCTAGCTGTGCTGGGAACTCAGCCTGCACTCCTCCAATGATCAGACTTGTCCTGACACACCTCCCTGCACAGCCATTCACTGGGAAGACCAGTGTACTGCTGCTCCTCCTCCCCCCAGCTCTTATGCAGCTGAGAACAGAGGGAATGTGATAGTTTATAATAAAGGGAAAAAGGTGTTTATAATGTTTTTATTTATTTATTTATTTATTTATTTATACACAAATTGTTTTGCCCTTCATTTCTATTCTAAACAGAATGGGTTGTTTTATAAGGTAATAGTTAACAATCATTCTAAACTGCACAGGGGCAGTTTTTTAATGTGGTTTACTACTGCTTTAAATGCTCCAAATATAGAAAATAAATGTTAATCTGCCAGAACTCCAGTGTGCTCTAACATCCAGTTAGAGCTGACAACAGGTTGCTTTTGCTGCTTTGAATTTTCAGGCAGCTTCTCGGTCTACAGACTTCAGAACCCCCTGTGCAAAAAAGTGGCCTCTACCCCAACCTATAACTAACCTTTGCAGTAAGGTGCACATGGAAGAGCAACGCACATCACAAACAAAGTTTTCTCAGCACACTTATCAGCTAGCCTGCAAAACAACCAAACTGACCCTATAAAAATATCACTTTAAAAATAGAAGGGTTTTGTTTCCACACATTTGCAGTACCTTCGTCAAGGTTTCTTTGTGTACTGCGATTCTAACTCTATAATTTTCAGATTCTCCCAAGAGTTAGGACCACAGTACACAGAGGAGCCTTGACATAGGCATTGCAGCTTATGCAGATACTTGCAAATGTGTACAAACAAAACCCAGTGTTTTAACATGACTTGTTAGACAGGGTCAATTTGGTAGTTTTGCAGGCTAGATGGGAAGGGTGCTTGGAAATCTTTCTTTATTTGCAATGTATGTTGCTCTGCCATTTGATCCCTACTGCATGGGCTAGTTATAGATTGGGGTGGTTGCCTCTTTTGTACAGTTGGTTGAATTGGAGGCAGGAACGCACTGGATGACTTCAGCTGCCATTGTGCATTTTATGGGTGTCCTGTACTTCCATGTGCCTTTAAGGAGAGGTGGGCTCCATCCAGTCAAATCTGCCCTTAATCTATCCACTGCTTTATGTGCTCCATCATGGGAGACTCTGAAAAATATAGAGTTAGGACCGCCATACACAGAGGAGCCTTGACTGCAGCTTTTGCATACATTTGCAAAACGTGCAAACAAAACCCTTGTTTTGCAGGCTAGCTGGTATGTGTGCTGGGAAATCTTTGTTTGTTTGAGATTACAGAGCCCTGCCTATTACCCACCTCTCTCTGCCCCCTCCACACAATTCTTTTTCAGCAAAACAATTCTACTGTCTTGACCCCCAAAAACCTGCTCACACACTCTGTTTAGGGAAAAGGCTTTTGGGAGATGTAGCTCTGCGGGAGTGCCTATGTCAGTAGAAACTGAACTTCCATCAGCTACTGCTGCAAGTATTTTAATCTACTTGGGTGATGATGCTATTAGAAGTCTGTTTCTGTTTTCTACAGAAAAAAGTTAAAAGGAAAAATAAAAGCTGGGACATGATTGAGAACGAAGAGGGAGGTTTTGGGTAAATTTGGGTAGTGCCTATACAAATCCTTTAATGGAATCTTATTAATGGAACACAGTGAAAAATCAGCGCATTCTTTTAAGGGGTAAGTTCATCCTAAACTGATATTTTAGTCATAGTGGAATCTGGTAGGCTATGTAAGCCTTTGGTTTCTTTTATGTCTGTGTAACACCCCTCCTCTAGAGGTAGTGTGGAATATCCTTAAGTAGCGTGGCAAGCTGAGTCTGGTTCTTGGGTTTGGTGGGTAGTGGCGGTGGTGGGGAGAAAAATAATTTAGGCACTTTGATCTTTAAAATGCATTTATTGCTGAAGTCAATTCTAGAACAGAGGGTTTAGGGATGCAGGGTACCCAAAAACAGCCCAGGTTTTCTGAAAGTAGTGGACCCTGTAAGAGCAGCCTCTTGGTAAATGCTGACCCTGTGAGGGCAGATATACAGATACATGACCCTGTAAGTGCAGTAACAGTCTACTTGAGTAAAAGTGGTTCTCTCGCTAATAAATATGGCTCCTGATTTTCTGATAGGGTAAAGGGCCAGAGATACATGGGGTTGATTTACTATAACTGGAGAGTGCAAAATCTGTTGCAGTTCTGCAAAGAAACCAATTCGCTTCTACACAGCTGATTGGCTATCATACAGAACTGCATCCGATTTTGCAGTCTTCAGTTTAGGTAAATTAACCCCAAATAGATTTGTGGGAAATTAATTCTTCTTACAATGCCCAGCAGTAGATTCTACCCAGATCTTCTCTTCAGCAAAAAAATATTTTCAGATAAATCCTCCAGGCAGGCATCCTTTCACCCAGATCCCTCAAATATTGACTCTAGCAGGAAACCAAAGTCCTTGGGCCTTTAGTACATGCCTCAGGCTGAGGGAATGCCCAAGTAAAGATTCTTCTAAGCAGACATTCTCTCCAGGCAGAAGCCCAGGAGGTGAATGACACTCTGAAAAGGTGCCCCAAACACCTTTCCCCTTTCTAAACCAGACCTCTGGATAAAGACCTCAGTGATTGGGTGTGTCAGACAAATATTCTTAACTGAGTGATTGTGCTTCCCACACAGATTGCTGTGTGGGAACCTTCTCAACAGTACCAGGCAGAATCGATTAATTTAATGAGCTTAGGAAAGCCAGGAGAGTCCAGCAAATATGTGAAAATGTGTATGATCACTTGAAGATCTTATCGGTTTTCATTTTAGCTCCCTTGTCAGGGAAATTGTATACACGGTCCTACAAGAAGATATGTATATGTGACAACTAGAGGTTCCCTAACTTGCGCGCATGCTCATAATGATTTTCAATTGACAGCTAGATGTGCAGTAACTCATGCGTGCCTGCACATGTGCATTAGTGTGAGCATGCGTAAATACTTGGCACTCACTTGCCTAGTTAAGTGGCTCCAGAGACCAGAGGATTGCTGAGTGGTCATCAGTCGTTCCTGTGTGTACCCGACCTGTTTGACAATTCTCATTCCTGATGCCTTGTTGCTGACCTGGTTTGTGACCTGACTCTGCCTTATGCCTACAGTTCTGGTGCCTTCTCTGCTCACCTGATACCAACCCTGGCCTAGCCCTGACTCTGCTCTGGACCTGATTCTGTACCTCTGCTGTTTGTCCGCTACTGACTTCTATCTGCCTGACCACCCGAGATCCTGCTTCCGCCTGCTCGCCAGCTTGGTTGCTGCCTGCTTTTCTGCATCTGTTGCCATCTACACGCACTTGCCAGTCCACCAGTCTGCTTGCTGTTCTGCACCTGCTACCATGTATCCGCATCTACCAGTCCACCAGTCTGCCTGCTGCAAGTACCTTCCATCCAGGATCTTCAACCAGGCACCCGTGCCATTCAGTGTCCTGTTATATCCTGTCATCATCTTCAGGAAAAACAGGACAGGAGGTGTAAGGGAAAGCGCTCTTATCAGCTAGGCCTCAACCAGGTACGTGACACCCCTGTCATCGCCTGCACAGCACAACTGGGAAAGTGAGTGGCATTACTAGGAGCCAGTAAGCCTCTGCTGCATGGACATGTGCTAACAAGAAATTTGCAGACAGGAGGAGAGAGTAGAATAACCAGAGTAGATGATATACAAGTATTTTTATGCTCCCTTTTCAGGCAGCAGGCTTGAGGCAGGTAGGCAATACCACTGTATTCCTTATTCTAACAGAGAAAGTGGTGCTCACTGGAAGAGGAGTATGAACCACATTAGCACAGTTCCAAATCCTCTGGCAGGTAATACAGTTTATATAATACTGTATATGCATATTTTGTATTATGTTTGATTGTTTGTCTGAATTTAAGGCCTCATGCACACAGGGCGTTAGAAAAGACAAGCTGCAGAGCTATTGCTAACGCCAGGCAATAGCAGCTGTAAAAACATGCTTTTAGTAGCTTTTTCCATTGGCGTTAATGCACGTTTAGCCACGTTAGCTTTTAGCAGCGTTTTTCTGCCTCTATTCAAAATCAATGGTTGCCTAGGAGCTGCTCTTTGATAAGGCTTTAAGTCCATTGATTTGAATAGAAGTCGCATCCAAGTTGGATCAGAATGATCCGACTTGTGGTGCGACTTGCGCCCTGAGGATATTGAGGGGGAACTCCACGCCAAAATGGAAAAAAAGAAACGGCATGGAGGCCCCCCCCAGGTTCCAAACCAGGATCTTAAGGTCTGGTATGGATTGTGAGGGGAGCCCCACGCAAAAAAAAAACAGAATGGAGTCCCCCCCAAAGTCCATACCAGACCCTTATCCGAGCATGCAGCTGGCAGGTCAGGAAAGGAGAGGGGACGAGCAAGTGGCCCGAACCCCTCCTAGACCATACCAGGCCACACGCTCTCAACATGTGGGGGTGGGTGCTTTGGAGCAGGGGGGCTCCGCTCCCCCCACCCCAAAGCACCTTTTCCCCATGTTGATGAGAACAAGGGTCTCTTCCTGACAGCCCTGGATGATGGTTGTTGGGGTCTGCGGACAGGGGGCTTTTCGGAATCTGGATGCCCCCTGTAACAAGGGGGCCCCCCAGATCACGGACCCCCCCATGTGAATGAGTATGGGGTACATTGTACCCCTACCCATTCAACCCAAAAAAGACAGTGTAGTGTAAATAATGACAAGAGACGGTTTTGAGAAGTCCTTTATTAAAAATCTTCCTCCGATCTTCTCCCTCCGGTCTCTTGTGATTATGCCGGCTCTGCTCTTTGCGGCTTCTCATATAGCCAAGGGGGCGTGGCCACTCGTTGACTTCATCCGGAAACCCCGCCCCCCTTGTGTCATCACGCATCGTCAGATGACGACACATTTCAGCCTGTAGTTTCTGGAGTTTGTCCAGAGGAAGGAGTCCAGAGTAAGACCCAGATAGTCTAGCTTGTGGACGGAATCAGAGCAGACTTCTGAAAATTCAGAATTCAGCCAAATTCCCTGAAGCTCGTATGGTGTTTTCCAGGTTCTCCACCAGAGCAGTAGGAGATTCCGTTTGCAGAAGGACGATGTCCAAGTACCAGTACCGCGATCCCCCATTGGCAAAACAATGTTGGCACCGGAGCCAACACTTTACTTGAAGACCCGAGGAGCAGAGGCAAGACCAAAAGGTAACGCCACAAACTGATAATGCTGCTCTCCCATGGCATAGCAGAGGAAGCGCTGGAGACCGACACATATGGCAATGTGAAGATGTCGATGGAGGCAAGAAAATCCCCCTGATGCAGGGAAACCACCACCATGCGAACAGACTTCATTCTGAACTTCTGCACCCGCACAAAGAAGTTCAGCGCCTTGAGGTCCAGAATTGGACGCACCTTGCCTTCCTTCCTGGGGACTGTAAACAGGTTTGAGTAAAACCCCTGAAAACATTTTGAAGTCATAACTGGGACCATTGCCCGTAAAGTAAAAGGTGTTGCACCGCCCAAAAAAGAGCCTGTAAGCGTTCCGGGGACAGTCACACGTCGGAAAGGAAGAACCTGACCGGAGGGTAAGCACGAAACTCGATCTTGTAGCAGGACCAAATGTTGACCCACCTGTTCTTGTACCAGGGAAGTCCACAGGTCCGGGAACCTGCGAAGAGGTCTTCCCACCGCAGATACGGGTGAGGGTTCACCTTCCTGCTGAAGGGGCCTTGTCCGTGGGTCTGGAGAAGCCCGCACTTGGATCCTTTTAGAGAAGTCTCAGAAGAGCTCCAATCCCTTGTCAGTCGACCCTGAGGGACAAAACAACTTCTTATGCGCTGAGAAGTAGGGCCCCCGACTACGACAAGGGTCCTTGCCTTTAGTCTGCAAAAGAAATGTACTCTTCCCCTCTGTGAGATCTTTAATGATGTCATTCTGGGTAGCACTAAACAGGCAATCTCCTTGAAACAAAAGAGCAGTCAAGGTGTTTTTAGAAGTCTGATCCGCAGACCAGCATTTGAGCCAGAAGACAAGCTGATGGAACACTGCCAAAACAAATACCTGAGCCAGTAGGGGAGCCGCATCCAAAGAGGCATCACAGATAAACTGCAGCCCCTCGACCAGCTGATCCGCCAGCTCAGCAAAGGCAGGGGGGAGCTACTCCCCCTCCAGGTAATGGCGTAAAAGCCTAGCCCCCCTCGGTCAAAGTCTATGTCACTAGGGCAGTGGTGAAAATTGGCCAAACCAGCCAGGGTGTACAAATTGCGGGCCTCCGCCTCCCTGTCAGCCGGGTCCTTAAAGGCCGGGGACTCTTCAACCGGAATCATGGTTACCTTGTTTATTCTGGAAACTGGAGGGTCCACCACCGGTGGAACAGTCCACTTCTTAAGAAGGAACTCCTCATAGGGGTGTCGCCTAGCAACTTGCTTAGGGACCCCAAGGGGTTGCTTTGGTCGTCCCCACTCTTCAGTGACAATTCTGTCAAAATAGGAGGGGAAAGGGAACTCCTTTGCTGCTCTGGATGGCTTGTAAGTCACAGCTGCAGCTGCGTCCTCCAACTTTAGGTCCTCCAACTTTAGGTATCAAGCACAGATACAATCAGTGCATCCACCAGCGCCTTTTTGTGCGCAGTTGCAGAAGCGGAGGAATCATCCTCACTATCTGAGGATTCAGGGCGCGTGGTTGCAGACCCAGTTGGGTGACCCACGTCCGCGGTGGGCAAATCAGATTCAGGATCTAAGGGGACAGATGAGATAGTGGAAGGCGGGGGGCGCTTTATGCCAGCCCGTCGCCCAAAAGCCCCATTCACCTGGGGCACAAGGGACTCCAGGTCCACCGTCAGTGAATCGATGGATGGATGGGACCGGAGGGCCCGCAGCTCCTGAGAGAGGATCAGATGGGGAGATGTGCTCTAAAGACTCCATAAGCCACCAGGGGGACCCACAAAAAGAGTAAAACACTGCTAAGGGACAACCCCCACCGCTCTGGCAGCACCACCTGGTTGCCGGTAACAGAGCACCAATTGATCCTCAGCAGAGAGGGAGAGAACTCCACCAGACTCACCACCCCACAGAAACCAGGCACCGCAGCCACCTGGAGGATCCAGGAGTCAGCACCAGGGGACGAAATCGCCACTCAGAGGGTTCCACTGTCATAGCTGCCACTTTTTTAATGGCAAACCACCGCAAAATGGCCGCGGGACTACAAAAACATGGCTGCCATGCATTGAGCACACTGGCTACAAGACAATGGCAGCCTGCCAGGACGGGGGGTCCTGGTAGGAGCCCCCACCAGGTACAACCCTCCCCTGCACATCGTCCGGTCACTGGCGGCGCACCTCCCCACCCCCATCACCAGCATAGCACCCCAGGAGGTGGACCAGACAAACCACACAGCCCCAGAATAGGGGGAGGGGAGGTAGGGTGCGGGATACAGATGAAGGGGGTGTCTTACAGGAAGGAGGGGAACCCAAGGGTCCAATCGTCCCAAGGAGGGGCCCATATCCACACAAAAACCCTCCAGGGGGAGAGGGGGGACAGCTACTCCCCATACCAGGAACCAGATGCGCACTGCTTCAGACAGAACCCCTCGCCATCAAAATGGGGGGGCTGTCGGCCAGGGGGAACGCTGCAACTCGGGCCGAGACTGGGTCGTATGCGACCTTGTGAGGCGTTTAACTCACAGGCCAGCCCCTGTCCAGTGGGGCTATGTCGCGGCCTACCTTGCGCAGAGCTGAGGTCTGCACGCTTGCTGGACAGACTGGGGTGACCACTGGATATAGATCATCCGGCCTGTTGCCCAGTCCGGCATTTGATTGTAGTTCTCACAGGATAAAAACAGGAGAAAAATTCTATCTAAAAAGAAAAAATTGCCAGGACCAGAGATCCCGGCAAGGAACTAGGGCCTTACTCCTGACTAGGCAGAAAAAAACCTACCTATAGCAGAGAGAGGGAGTATACCCCTGGGACTGCCCATAGGTGTAGCCAGTCTTTTTTTCTGCCTAGTGTCCTACTCCTGTAGGGGGCAGTATAAACCAATGGTTAAGATCAGGCACTGTGTCTGTCAATAAACAAAATAGAAAACCTTTTTTTCTACCCACTCCACTCACCACCTGCTATTTAAAAAAAAAAAATATAACTAAAAGATACCATTACTTACCTAAAACAGAAGGCAAATGACAGGCCGAGCCCCAGGGGTTTTCTTCTGAGCAGTAGTATGGCAGTGCTCACATCATCTCCTGCTGTGCTGCCAGAAACATCATCACAGCATCCTTAAAGCAGACCTTTGCTCTCCATTTGGACATTGCATTATCTAATCCCCCCCCATTTTACACATTTGGAAAGTTTTTTGCCCCCCCCCCCCTGCAGCCTCCAAGGACATGCTACACATCCCAGGAGGCTTTGGGTCAGTCTACTCCAATGAGTGCATTTCAAACATATGCAGTAGGGGCCAGCTTACTTATGAGGAAGTCACAGTCGGCATCTGAATCCAAGATGGCTATGCAAAATGGAAGACAGTGCCAAGGACTTCAGGTTGTTCAAAGACAAAGCTGGACTCCTTGAGCTGGTAAGTACTTACTTTTTGCAGACCTGGCTGAACTTCTTTTTAATGCGTCTTTGACAGGGTCTCAAAAACTTTGTGACACCATGGCGCCACATTAGTTGTTATACTAAAGCATAGCTAGCAATGGGCGGGGGGAGGAATTGGGATTTTTATCCCCTTGAGCTGGCCTTTAATATTGGCTTCTGTTGTGTGTGTATGTATGTACAGTATATATACTATATATCTATATTTATGTATACACTATATTACCAAAAGTATTGGGACGCTTGCGTTTACATGCACATGAACTTTAATGGCATCCAAGTCTTCGCCTGTAGGGTTCAATATTGAGTTGGCCCACCCTTTGCAGCTATAACAGCTTCCACTCTTCCAGGAAAGCTGTCCAAAAGGTTTAGGAGTGTGTCTATGGGAATGTTCGACCATTCTTCCAGAAGAGCATTTGTAATGTCAGGCATTAATCTTGGACAAGAAGGTCTTGCTTGCAATCTCCAGTCTTATTTATCCCAAAGATGTTGTATTGGGTTGAGGTCAGGACTCTGTGCAGGCCAGTCCAGTTCCTCCACCCCAAACTCGCTCATCCATCCATCCAAGCTCGTCTTCCTCAATATCATAAAAACTATGCATAAAAACGTTATCGTGCGTTCACCTTTCAAGACCCGTGAGCGCAGCTCTCTTTTTTGGTTTATATGCCATTTTTTAATTCTGACGTGTGTGAGGTGGCAACTATGGAATATCAAAATATATACAGTATATATATATATATATACTGTATGTATATATATATATATATATATATATATATATATATAATTATATACAGTGCATTGCGAAAGTATTCAGCCCCCTTGAACTTTTCAACCTATTGCCACGTTTCAGGCTTCAAACATAAAGATATAAAACTGTAATTTTTTTTGAAGAATCAACAACAAGTGGGACACAATCATGAAGTGGAACGAAATTTATTGGATATTTCAAACTTTTTTAACAAATAAAAAACTGAAAAATTGGGTGTGCAAAATGATTCAGCCCCTTTACTTTCAGTGCAGCAAACTCTCTCCAGAAGTTCAGTGAGGATCTCTGAATGATCCAATGTTGACCTAAATGACTAATGATGATAAATAAAATCCACCTGTGTGTAATCAAGTCTCCGTATAAATGCACCTGCACTGTGATAGTCTCAGAGGTCCGTTTAAAGCGCAGAGAGCATCATGAAAAACAAGGAACACACCAGGCAGGTCCGAGATACTGTTGTGGAGAAGTTTAAACCCGGATTTGGATACAAAAAGATTTCCCAAGCTTTAAACATCCCAAGGAGCATCGTGCAAGCGATAATATTGAAATGGAAGGAGTATCAGACCACTGCAAATCTACGAAGACCTGGCCGCTCCTCTAAACTTTCAGCTCATAAAAGGAGAAGACTGATCAGAGATGCAGCCAAGAGGCCCATGATCACTCTGGATGAACTGCAGAGATCTACAGCTGAGGTGGGAGACTCTGTCCATAGGACAACAATCAGTCGTATACTGCACAAATCTGGCCTTTATGGAAGAGTGGCAAGAAGAAAGCCATTTCTTAAAGATATCCATAAAAAGTGTAGTTTAAAGTTTGCCACAAGCCACCTAGGAGACACACCAAACATGTGGAAGAAGGTGCTCTGGTCAGATGAAACCAAAATCGAACTTTTTGGCAACAATGCAAAACGTTATGTTTGACGTAATAGCAACACAGCTCATCACCCTGAACACACCATCCCCACTGTCAAATATGGTGGTGGCAGCATCACGGTTTGGGCCTGCTTTTCTTCAGCAGGGACAGGGAAGATGGTTAAAATTGATGGGAAGATGGATGGAGCCAAATACAGGACCATTCTGGAAGAAAACCTGATGGAGTCAGCAAAAGACCTGAGACTGGGATGGAGATTTGTCTTCCAACAAGACAATGATCCAAAACATAAAGCAAAATCTACAATGGAATGGTTCACAAATAAACATATCCAGGTGTTAGAATGGCCAAGTCAAAGTCCAGACTTGAATCCAATCGAGAATCTGTGGAAACAACTGAAAACTGCTGTTCACAAACGCTCTCCATCCAACCTCACTGAGCTCGAGCTGTTTTGCAAGGAGAAATGGGCAAAAATTTCAGTCTCTCGATGTGCAAAACTGATAGAGACATACCCCAAGCGACTTACAGCTGTAATCGCAGCAAAAGGAAGGTGGCGCTACAAAGTATTAACTTAAGGGGGCTGAATAATTTTGCATGCCCAATTTTTCAGTTTTTTATTTGTTAAAATAGTTTGAAATATCCAATAAATTTTGTTCCACTTAATGATTGTGTCCCACTTGTTGATTCTTCACAAAAAATTACAGTTTTATATCTTTATGTTTGAAGCCTGAAATGTGGCAAAAGGTCGAAAAGTTCAAGGGGGCCGAATACTTTCGCAATGCACTGTGTATATATATATATACAGTATCTCACAAAAGTGTGTACACCCCTCACATTTTTGTAAATATTTTGTTATATCTTTTCATGTGACAACACTTTAGAAATTACACTTTGCTACAATGTAAAGTAGTAGTGAGTGTACAGATTATAAACAGTGTAAATTTGCTGTCCCCTCAAAATAACTCAACACACAACCATTATTGTCTAAACTGCTGCCAACAAAAGTGAGTACCCCCCTAAGTGAAAATGTACAAAATGGACCCAATTAGCCATTTTCCCTCCCCGGTGTCATGTGACTCGTTAGTGTTACAAGGTCTCAGGTGTTAATGGGGAGCAGGTATGTTAAATTTGGTGTTATCGCTCTCACTCTCTCATACTGGTCACTGGAAGTTTAACATGGCACCTTATGCCAAAGAATTCTCTGAAGATCTGAAAAAAAGAATTGTTGCTCTACATAAAGATGGCCTAGGCTTTAAGAAGATTGCCAAGACCCTGAAAATGAGCTGCATCACGGTGGCTAAGACCAGACAGTGATTTAACAGGACAGGTTTCACTCAGAACAAATCAGTTGAGTGCACGTGCTCAGCGTCATATCCAGAGGTTGTCTTTGGGAAATAGATGTATGAGTGCTGCCAGCATTGCTGCAGAGGTTGAAGGGGTGGGAGGTCAGCCTGTCAGTGCTCAGACCATACGCCGCACACTGCATCAAATTGGCCTGCATGGCTGTCATCCCAGAAGGAAGCCTCTTTTAAAGATGATGCATAAGAAAGCCCGCAAACAGTTTGCTGAAGACAAGCAGACTAAGGACATGGATTACTGGAACCATGTCCTGTGGTCTGATAAGACCAAGATAAACCTATTTGCTACAGATGGTGTCAAGTGTGTGTGGCGGCAATGGGGTGAGGAGTACAAAGACAAGTGTGTCTTGCCTACAGTCAAGCATGGTGGTGGGAGTGTCATGGTCTGGGGCTGCATGAGTGCTGCTGGCACTGGGGAGCTACAGTTCATTGAGGGAACCATGAATACCAACATGTACTGTGACATACTGAAGCAGAGCATGATCTCCTCCCTTCGGAGAATGGGCCACAGGGCAGTATTCCAACATGATAATGACCCCAAACACACCTCCAAGACAACCACTGCCTTGCTAAAGAAGCTGAGAGTAATGGTGATGTTCTGACCAAGCATGTCTCCAGACTTAAACCCTATTGAGCATCTGTGGGGCATTCTCAAACAAGAGGTGGAGGAGCGCAAGGTCTCTAACATTCAC
Source organism: Pelophylax lessonae (assembly GCF_965119305.1). Lineage (NCBI taxonomy): Eukaryota > Metazoa > Chordata > Amphibia > Anura > Ranidae > Pelophylax > Pelophylax lessonae. The sequence continues at coordinate 85,481,892 of NC_138779.1, read as the reverse complement.
CAGCTCCGTGAGCTCCGTGAGCACCAGCTCCGTGCTTGCCAACAAAAATGTTCCAGGCAAGCAGGCAAGTGCTTGGAGACACAGAACAGTGCTGTCTGTTAAGGTAACCATTTCCTTGGTAGCTGCTTTGTCGGAAGGTCATGGAGGAATGAGAAGTGCTTTGTCAAACCTCAAACCTTGCCTTAGACAGCACATAGGAAGATGGGACAATGTACTACATGTATTTTGCCCCTGAGTAACAGATCACATTTGTAAAAATTGAAGTGAGACTTCTTTTTAACAACATAGTCCTCCATATTTTCACTTTTTTATATAAGTTTTCAGATCAAATATGTTTGGACACATGCAGGGGCAATTTACTTTTTAATTTTTTATGGAACTTCTGATCTGCATACTTTTATAGTTCAGTGAGTCATAATGTATTAAAATCATTGGATTAGCATGACAGCCAGGCAACTACCGCATACTAGCACATTATGAAAGACATACCTTAAAACAAAGCCCTCCAGCTGTCACAGCTGCAGAGGTTTCCATCTTGACCTGGTCTTCCCTCCAGGTTTGCGGACTCCGGGCGTCTGACTGGTTTGAGCTGCAATGACATCACTCTCGCGCACGCACGCACGCACGCACGGGGGAGTCTCAGCCACGGCACACAGCTCTGAAGGAACAGCACGGGTATGCCATTCCTTCAGAGCGCATTTGGTGGTGACATCACTGTCTGCCGCTCGCTAGAATACTTCCTAAAGTGTGCACGTTTAGGAGATATTCTTTTTACCTATAAGCTTACCTGTAGGTAAAAATAAAAAAAACACAGTTTACTACCACTTTAATAAGTTAGAAGGATGTCTCATTTCTTTAACTTAGTCTAAAGTCTTAGACTCAAAGTAAGCTGGTGTCAAGGTCTTACCTTGTCTTCCTGTTGGCAGCCATCTTGGATATGTGCAGACTGCTGTCTCTTATAAACTCTGTTTGCATCGTCACTTGTCTGCTGCCTGGGCGTTGCTCAGTGATGATGTTGCACACCTGACTATATATCACCTGATGGCTTTTAGACCTTCCCCTTGCGTTTTTGCTCCAAGGCGCATCACTGCTAGCAGTCCTCTGGTCTCTGTGGTTTCTCTGTGCATGATTTGGCTTGGCTGACAACCTTCCTGGCTCTGTATTTCGCATCGGCAGATGACCATGCATCAGACAATGACCCGGCTTCTGGACTCTATCTCGGCCAGGATGACTACCTGTTCCTGGACTTGATCCCAGCTTGGATGACTACCCGCTTCCGAACTTGACCCCAGCTGTTCTTGATTTTGCTCTTCTGGCTTGGTGTGTGATTGTTATTTTAGGATAAATATATCGCTTTATTTTACTTGCATCTTCGTGTGGTCTGGTTTCCTGGCACCCTGACAGCTGCTGTTTCTTTTGCTAACCCATAATGCTCTGTCCTTTGTCATGCATTAAATATTTGTTAAGCATTTCCCTGATTAACCTAATATGGCCTACTTCTTTGTACTGTATAGGTACAGTTGTGAAGCAATAAATCTTCTGCCGGCAGCTCATTAGCCCAGCAATGACAGCTAGCTTCCCAGGTTTGGATTGAACCTGAGCCAGTTCCTAGTGGTCACATGTGACTGGCTGCAAAAATACTCCCCCAGCATTGGTGGCCAATAGCTGGCTGTAAAAATACCCCCCCCCCCCCAGCCATTAAGCACCAATGCCCGGTAGGAGGTATTTCACTAGTGACCACTATGGAGCTGCACATATACAAAAGGGGTAGGGAAGCTCTTCACAACATTGATCTAATGTGGCCTTATGTCACAAGCATTCCATCCCCTTGAGGGCCCCCGCAGCTCATTGGCCCAGCAATGAGAGCTAACTTCCTGGTTAGCACAAAGTTAGGTTCAGACCAGACCCAATCCTGAACCTGATCTCATGCCTAATGAGCACCAATATTTCTGACCAAAATCTTTTTTGCCACAACAGTTGCTTATTACTAATCCCTGTCTAATTTAGGAAGTTCTTCTTTAACTTGGATTAATAGAAGAGTATATATTTTTTAAATAATTGTGATGAGTGCTGTGCATGTCTCTTACACTAAAGAAGTTCTAAAGTAAAAATGTTTTTTTTACCTTAGTGCATTATATTACTGCTGTATTATTGAAAATTATTTTTTGTACGGAGAGGGTAAAAAAAATGAACGCATGTAGGTTGCTGGAGTGTGTAGCATGGCTCTCCCTTATCGCAGACTCACAGGTGCCTAGCTTATGAATTTTCCCCCAGGCTCACTGCATTTAGAAAATGCCCCTAGGCACATTAGAAGGGCTGCTACAGGGGCGTACATACATGGGTCGCCATTGCAACCCAGCCCCATGCTCCATTGGGCCATGCAGTAGCCCTGTACGCCTGGATAGGAGGGCAGCAATATGTTAAGGAACTGATCCCTCCGTGTAGACGCTGAATGCCCGCTTCTCCTCCTCTCCCCCTCCCACAGACATTCAGCGGCTGCAGGAGGGGAATAAAGGGAAAAGTCTCCTCCACATCCTGCTCCTGCCACCTCCCTATTTCAGTCCTGCTTCCCAGGAACCCTGTGTGCTTCCTTGACCCCCCCCCCCCCAACCTCCTGTCAGCTGTTGCGGGGGATCTGTCAGAATTGAGAGTGAGGAAGGGGCTGGTAAATGTGTAATTTACTGGCCCCTTCCTTGTCCTTATGAATAGAGTCAGTGATAGGTTGTTTATTGTTTTAATTCATTCATAGCTTGGCATAGAAAACTGTGTTTACTATGCCTCAGTTTATGAATGAATGGGAAGCTCTGTACAGAGCTAGTCCTGTCCGTTCATTCTGTGTAGCTGAAACTGCGGAGAAAGGGACTGATGAATCTGTCCTCAGTTCCCTTCTCTGTCTCAAAAGTGAGACATCAGGGGTCTGTTTAGACCACTGATATTTCACCAAAGCCCCCCAATGGGGGTCCTAAAAAAAATGTAAAAAAAAAAAAATAACTTTGTAAAAAAAAAAAAAATGAAATCAAATGGTAAAAAAATTATAAAAAACGAAAATAACAAAAATAAAAAAGTACTGACACCAGTGGCAAATCTACCAGGGTTGCAGTGGTCGCATTTGCGACTAGGCCCTGCCGTTGTGCCACCTTGGGGGGGACCCCAAAACGGCAGGAAGGTGGCCCGCTGTGGGACCGTAATAAAGGGTCCCACACTGGGAGTAAGAGGACCCGGGATCAGTGGAAAGAGCCCCAGTTGGAAGCCCAGAAGAACTTTTTTGCACTGGGGCCCTGAAGGTTATAGTTATGCCTCTGGTCTGCTACATGCAAAAAAGCAGCAAAATGCAAGTACAAAACACATGTGCATCTTTGAAAAAATATATACACAGGCAGCAATCAGTTGTGTTTACCGGCCCTTTCCAATGTTTCAGAATTGAAGAAACAACTTTTTTCTTCTTACTTTGCTTCATTATCATTTTTTTTTTTTTCTGATAATCAAATCAGATATTTAATCTGCCACAAAATCAGACAGGAAGGGTGTTGCATATGTATGTTTCATTGGCTGGTAATCAGACTGAGAAGCTTGCAGTCATTAAATCAACTCAATAAATGAGATAGCAGAATGTAAACATTTTTTGATACAAATTGTTTCTAAAGGACAGGTTCAGATGACACAAAAACCCAATCACTGACTAGTCGATGCGTCCAAAAATATTGTAGCTAAATCCGGGGAGTCTACATAAAGTGGAACTCCAGGCTCTAACTAACTAAGCCACTAAGCAGTTTAACCTTAGTTAGGGCCTGGAGTTCCACTTTAAAGTGGTTCCAAACTCTAAAAACGTCTTACCTTATTACAATCCCTGCATTAAGGTAAAAAATGCTCCAATACAAATTTACTCCCTCCCTATCCCTAAACACTTGCCCAAATCCTCTCTTGATCCAGCACTATCCCATCAGCAGCACTACTCCGCGGACTTCTTGGTCTCACAGTTGACCCAGGCAGCAGAGGGGCACATAGGCTGGTGCTGCTGTCAGTCAAATCCTGTGAGAAGAGAGTGTACATGGCCGAGCCACGCTGTATTTATCTATGGATGCACACCGCCCAGCTCAGGAATGCCCCCACACGGGTGCCTCCATAGCACAGGACTTGCTATGGGGGCACCCACAGGAAAGGAGTGTGCTGGTGAGGGACTCCAGAAAAGTAGGTAAGGGACCGCTCTGTGCAATACCATTGCACAGAGCAGGTAAGTATCACATATTTTTTATTTTAAAAGAGAAGTATGGGGTTTGGGTTTTTTTTCATATTCATTCATACTTACCTAGCTGGATGCAGCACTGTCCCCCATCAGTTCTAACACTGAAAACCGAGCGATCAGACACCACCGATCGCTCGGTTTTTAAAGCTCCCTGAGCAGAGCTGGTGACTGTCAGTAAGCAGCTCCCTGTTCTAACCCCCCCCCCCCCTGCACGCTCACTGGAGAGCTGGGTTGTGGAGGGGGCGAGATCGGCTGACTCAAGCTCTTAGCGGCTCAGGCATGTGGGCGGATTCCAACCATATGGGCGCGATCCTTTCTGAGCCTGGACCAGCTCGGTGACATCAGGAGTGCAGAACGAACTGAACTCCTCTGATCCACAGTAGAAATACAGCCAAACGGGCTTTGGCTGTACTTCTCTTTTAATCAATAAAAATTAAGCTTTACAATCGCTTTAAAAGAAACCTGTATTAATAGTGATGAGCTTAGGTGTTGGCAGTGGGGTACCAACAGGGGGGGCAGGGGCGTGGTCCGCCCCGGGTGCCAATCACTGGGCGGGGGGGGGGTGTCAGGCAGGCTGGTGCCGCAGCTGCCGCGTATGTAGCGTGACAGTGAAGGCAGTTTCAGTCCGGGACAAAGCAGTGTCCCAGAATGAAACGCACACAGTGTGATTCCTGAACTGGTTGCTATCCGCCTGCCGCCTGGCGTCTGGCAACCAGTGACATCAGGCACACACAGGCAGAGAGTCCCCAGCATTCACAGCGGAGGAGGGTTTAACTTCCTCCTCCTCCGCGCCAAGAAAGTAGCTCCACCCAGTCCCACCTCCTCCTTGCTGCAGGTAAGTAGATTTCATGTTGTCCTCGCTCTGGCTCTGTAGTCCTTCCTGCTAAAAATTACTGCCCGGCCGTGCCCGACTTCTCCTCCCCGCCAGCCCAGGTCCCGACTGAGGGGATCTGAGGGTGAGAGAGAGAGGACACCAGTCTTGGGCACTACCATCCGGGTTGCTGTGTGGGGATTTGCCAGTCTACTGGACCTAATGGTTTCTTCCAGCCATGTGATTCTGGGCACCATCAATATATATATATATATATATATATATATATATATATATATATATATATATATATATACTGTATGTATATATATATATATATATATATATATATATTACTTATAAACAGCTTCAATATATATGTTCACTAACCCAAACATATACACTTGACTCTACATACCTCCTAAATGGCCCAATTTTGGTAAGACAGCCCTGTTTCCCCCCCACCCCCCCCCCCCAAAAAAGGTGTTTATTGAGATGTCATTCAAAACAAACATAGTAAACAGTGCACAGACAGTTGCAAGTAATAACAATGTAATTACAACAGGAAGTTGCCAACAATTCACCTATAATTATTTCCAGATAAATGTACTGTATAATTGAAGGCAAGAAAAGGGAGAAGGAGGGTAAAGGATATAGGGAGCAGGGTGGGAGAAGAGATACATGTTTTATGGAAAGGAATCCTGGAAAAAAGAAGCGTCAAGTACAAGCTAAAAAAATACCAGGGAGGAAAACAAGAGCTAAATACCAAAGCACCATACAATTAATAATATGGATATCACATGAGCGAGGATAGTAGGAAAGGACAAGGGCCGAACTCCCCACACCTCTGGTTCAGAGGGGGAGTCAGGTCTCCGTCCGAATATCACTCGGGAGTAGGGTACCTCATGGGGTGTAATCAAGCATAAGGAGTCATTAACATGATAAACATTGTAGTTTGTGGGAGGTAACAAAGCGTTTAAGAACAGGGTAAGATGTATAGGGCATTTAGGACGCTAAGGTTGTAAATTCCGAGGATGATCGGAAGTGTAACCAGCAAGCCTAGGTTTTGTAAAAATGAGTGGGGTTGTCACTTGCACAGGATATAAATTCTTCCATATCCGCAATATAGTTAATCATATGGAACAATTCAGAGATCGAGGGGACATTTTCGGATTTCCAATGACAGGGGATGCATAGTTTGGCTGCATTCAACATATGCATGGAAAGGGATTTACAATAAGTCGTATTTGGAGATTCCGTAAGATGAAGCAGAAATTGAGTCAGTGAGAATTTAAGAGAGAGCGTCGATACCTGTTGTATGTCACTTTACGAACTGACTGCCAGAATGGTTGAATTTTTGGGCAGGACCACCAAATGTGTATCAGGGAGCCAGTATCTTGTAAACAGCGCCAACATTGCTCCGAGGAGTCTGAATAAAATTTGCGTAGTAGAGTAGGAGATCTATATCATCGTGACAACAATTTATAGTTGTTTTCCTGAGTGGCTACATTACGGGAACCCTTATGCACTGTGTGGAAGATGTGTTTCCAGTCCGTATCCAAAAGGTCTCTCTGCAGATCCGAGGCCCAAGTATTGCAAAATTTACCACTGCTCTGTAGTATCTTTGTAAAGAGTAAATTTGAGTAGTGGAGATGACATGGCGTTGAGGAGTAGTCTGAGAGCATAGGATTTCAAACCGTGTCAAAGGACGCGACAATGAGCCGTCACCATTGTTAGTGTTCAAGAAATCACGGATCTGCAGAAAGAGCCACCGGGGGAAAAAGTTGGTCGTTGTCAGAAGAACAATAGCGTCCAGGTTTTTGTCTACGCCATCTACAAAGAATTGGTGGGAAAGCATCGTGCAAGTTTTCCAATTACAAGCAGATTGTGTAAGGGAGGGTCCCGGAGAGAATTCAGGGTTATCTAGAATTGGTGTAAGTGGACCCGGGTTGGAAGAAATATTTAATTTAGAACATAACACACGAAAGACAGTTAGGGTATAGCCAATCAGCAGATGTTTGATTAGGGATTTTGGGATATACTTAAGGGGAAGCCAAGGTGTAGATTCAATGTTAAATGAGCTGAAAGAATCTTCCAAGGAAACCCAATCCTTTGTCGAGGAATGAGTTGATCAATCTACAATTCTGGCAAGTTGACAGGCCCAAGTGTAATTTCTAAAATCAGGTTTTTCCAATGCCCCCTCTCTGTTTGGGTTTTGACAATTGGTCAAAGCTAATTCTGGGACATTTTTTGTTCCAAATGAATTATATACATTCGGAGCAAAATTTTTGGTAGAAAGAGTTGGGGAGCGAGACAGGGTTTGCCTGTAACATATATAGCATGCGGGGAAGTATGTTCATTTTAAGTAGTGCAGCTCGACCAAACCATGAAAAAAATGAATTTTCCCAATTATGTAGATCTTAACAATACCTTCCAAAAGTGGCAAGTAGTTAACCTTGAAAAGGTCTGAGAGTTTATGCGGGATCGAAATGCCTAGATAGATAAGAGGTGTGTCTACCCATTGGAAGGGGAAGTTGGCTTCTACATAGGTTGACCAGAGATTGCGGAAGGGAAATATTTAAAGCTTGTGATTTTAAAAAATTAATTTTTAAATTTAAAAATTGATTGGAAGTCAGCGAAAATTTTTAGAAGATTAGGAATCGAGGTAAGCGGGTCTCTAAGAAAGAGCAAAATATCATCCGCAAAAGCGGCTACCTTATACATCTTATCAGCGATTTCCAACCCCTTCACCTCCATAGAAGCTCTAAGGCAATGCAACAGCGGTTCCAGGGTTAAGACAAAAAGGATGGGGGAGAGAGGGCACCCCTGTCTTGTTCCATTGAGGATTGGGAAGGCGTTCGACAGGTGGCCATTAACTCTGAATCTCGCCATTGGTGTGTTATAGAGAGACATGATAAATAATAACAAGCGCTGTGGAAAGCCAAGATATTGCAATGTATCTTCTATATACTCCCAGGCTAACCTGTCGAATGCCTTCTCCACGTCAAGAGAAAGAAAGAAACCAGGGGTGTTGGACGAAGTCAGCCAGTGGTGTAGATTAATGGCCTTAATCGTATTGTCCCTGGCCTCTCTACCAGGGACGAAACCAGTCTGGTCAACGCTGATAAGCGAGGCAAGAAAGAGTTGAATACTATTTGCTAGAATCTTGGCAAATAGTTTGATATCAGTGTTTAATCATGAAATAGGTCGATAATTTGAGACTTACTTCTCATCTCTACCTGTTTTGGGAATCAATGCTATGTGTGCCTCAAGAAAACCAGAGGATTGGGGAGAATTGGAGGATAGGGTATTGAAGGCACGAAGGAAGGGGGTTTTTAATTGGTCTTGGAAAGTTCTATAATAAACAGCTGTGAAGCCATCCGGGCCAGGACTTTTCCCGACTTTTAATTGCTTAATTGCCTGTATCAATTCCTGTTTTTTATATCTGCAACATGGCTTGTCAAAGTTCACGTGCTATTGTCTAAATATAGTCAGAGTATAAATAATTATGGGGCACCAAGATTTTTTGCAAGGTGTTAGAAAGCATGGTTCTTAGTTTCTCCCATTGTATGTACTTATGTATATTCTCCTTTTTGTCTTCTTGTTTGGTCCACAACAAATCCATTTTTGTTCATTGTTACCCATTAATATTCTGCTTAATCAAACCCACTTCAGTTGTTGGCCCTTCGTTGCTGCTGTATACACGCTATATTTACTGCGGCAGTCTGGCTCCTACAGGCAAAGCGACGTAGGTATACGTCGCTCGCCTGAAGGCCGCTGGGGGGCGATCGCCAGCGGGGAAGCCAATGCTGTCAGGTGGCTCCAATTGCCGCCTGACACCCGCGATTGCTCCCCGCTGAGAGAGAAGAACGATCAGCTGTTGTAAACACAGTTGACCGTTCTTGTCCCTGAAATGATCACAGAGCTCATGTGATCCTTCTATATAGGATCACATGTCTCTGTGATTATTTCACAAGCCCAACCCCCCCACAGTTAGAATCACTACCCTAGGGTCACATTTAACCCCTTGATCACCTATACTGTTAACCCTTTCCCTGTCAATGGCATTATTACAGTAACTGTAGTAATGTCACTGGTACCCCCAAAAGTGTAAAAAATGTCAGTTAGGGGTCCGATCTGTCCGCCGATATCCCGCAAAAAATCGCAAATCACCGCCATTACTAGTAGGAAAAAAAAACATTAAAAATTACATAAATCTTTCCCGTAGTTAGTAGACGCAATAACTTTTGCGCAAACATATCAAAATACAATTACAGTATTGTGATTTTTTTTACCAAAAATATGTAGCAGAAATCATTGGCCTAAAATGTTCAAAAATTTAGATTTTTACATTTTTTTTTGAGAATGTCATATAGCAGAATGTGAAAAATATATATATTTTTTTCAAAATTGTCACTTTTTTTTTGTTTATAAAAAAATAAAAATCGCACAGGTGATCAAATACCACCAACAGAAAGCTCTATTTGTGGGAAAAAAAGGACATTATTATTATTTCAGGTACTTATATAGCGCTGTCAATTTACGCAGTGCTTTACATATACATTACACATTCACATCAGTCCTGACTCCCTGCCCTCAAGGAGCGTACAATCTAAGGACATCAATTTCATTTGTGTACAGCATCGCACGACTGCGCAATTGTCCGTTAAAATAACGCAGTGCTTTTTGTTTATAAAAAGCAGCATTATTTTTGAAGTTGATGTAAAACTTACAGAGTTATGCAATAAATATTCTTGAAAATATTAAAACATTTTTGTGGGTGTTTTTACATTTTAAAGTTGGGGGGGGGGGGGGGGTGCCAGATATCAGATCCGCCCCGGGTGCCAAATGCCCCTGGGTGTTGGAATTCTAGTTTAACCTCACCTGAGCGAACCCACCAGGAAGCCGTCACTACACAGGCCAGTCATATAAAACCAGTATATTCCCTGCCTCGCAGCCGCACATTTACATGCTCATTGTATATGTGTGGGGAATGCCGTAAAGGGTAACAGCTTCCCGGCAGGTTCGCACACTTGGTTTGGGACTAGGATCTGAGCTCACCCCTTCTAAAGAAGTATGGATCCTATCATTTCAGACCTCTCCTTCTAAAAAATGCTAGTGTCTTGTTACATCAGTAGTTTCAGTACTTTTTTAATCAGTGAGAACAGGTATGAAGATTAGGAGTTCTAACTTTACTCTGATTGCCCTGTTTCACAGGTCTATTCCGAGTTGGTGACTGTGGAGGTAAATGGATCGATGGGACAGCTAGGCAAAAAGCACATTCAGAAGTGGATTACCACCACAGCCAATTTCACAATGAAACGAAATTGTAGGCTGGTCAGCCTGCCTTTCATGTTATAGGGGCTGTGTCTGCCTTGGACAATTAAAGCCTGATTTTTTTTGTTTGCTGGTTCATCAATAAAGAGATTTTTTCCTCACTTTCTAGAAGCGAGAGGAATCATACACAATAATAATGGACAAAACTTCTAGCTCCTTTCTACTATAAACACAATTCTGTCTAGAGTTGGACTTTATCTTTTCTTCCAGATTTAGTGCTTTGATATTAGCATAATGCTGAGTACAAACAGGCAGTGAATGGAGATGTGCCTCTGGTAACAAAGGGGTTCCTGACTACACGTAAAGATTTTTTGGATGGAGGGGACCCAGATATTATTTAATGGGGTACCCTAGGCAGGTTGGCAGGTTTGACTGTCCCATCGTTTCACTTGATATTAATCACAGAAGGCACAGAGAAGGTGCCATCTTCACCCCCACCCCTGTAGAGCAGGTAGCTTACAATGTCACTCCAGCTAACTCCATGATATCAATTGCATGAAGCATAATTTTGTCTGCTGTCAGTCAAAAGGCTGTCATTATGCATTACATGTCCTGCTAACAAATCTAGCAAAACTGTCTACATCTTAAACACAGCATTTCTAAGCAATATATATTCAAGCACCTGCTGCCTTAACTAGTTTTATTTTCATTTTGTGCTTTGGAAGCAATATACATATATTTTCTCCTGCTCAGGTTTTTAACATTGATTATCTCTATTTTACTGATTGGTTAAAAATGCAGCTAGAATTTGTAAACACTCAGAAATCTGAGTGAGTCCCCTTTCACACGAAGTGGACCGTATTGCGATCTGCTCCGGCACTTTTTGTCATCCGGTCCGTATGTCCGTATATCATCCCATCCGTTTGCGGATGATATATGGACATAATGTATGTCTGTCTATGAGATTGCGCTGTCTATGAGACACCGCTGACATCCGATTTTGCGTCCTTTCCGTTTTTTAAATGGAAGAAAAAATAGGGTTCTCTTCCGTTCCAAAAAACGGAACAGAACTGAAAGGACGCAAATCGGATGTCAGCGGATGGTCATCCACTGACATCCGCAATCCTATTTACATGCATTATGTCCGTATATCACCCGCAAACGGATGGGGTGATATACGGACATACGGAACGCCCATGTGAAAGAGGCCTGACAAGGGAAGGCTGGATATTTCTGGCATGCAAGGCAATTAGCCATAGTGACCCCTTTGTACAGGAGTCATATAATTAGAATTATATGCAGAGATGTCAACCTAGGGAGAAGCTTACAAGAGTGATGGAGTAGTGGCAAGTCTAATTTAAATAAGGGGTGTGGCTAAATTTATGAAAAAAACGTACTTACTGTACGAACACTCCAATGCCCATAAATAATAAATGTTTCAGACTCCATCTTACAGCTGCATAGAGACACAATCAGTACCAAACTGACACCAAGAAAAGCACACCTGCTGAGACACAATCATTTATGCAGTGACACCTCTATAAACAAGCCCGCAAAGATACAATCTGTTCTGCAGTGACACCACAAGAAACATGTCTAAATAGACACAATTAGTTCTTCGGCGACATTGCAAGTATAAAATAACACATCTGCAAAAATACAATCAAAATGCATGTTTGACGCTGAATTCTAGGTATAGCAAGTTTTACATGGATACATTGCTCCAACTTGGACCAAAGTAAGTATGTACATGTCATACCTGACTGATCCCCCTGGAAGCGGGAAATCAATGTAGTAGGCATCACTACTGCACTGGTTTTTGCTGCCTTCTGGGTTCTGTACCAAGCAGCTGTCCTGCTGCTTTCAGAACACAGGAGGTCACCTGCTCTGCACAGTGCCGATTTAGGGAACACTTAGCCTTTTCTCAGTGAATGCAAAGTGTTCTCTGGATGAGCTGGGGATCATGAGGTCACTGCCCCACCTCTCCACCTCGTCCAGTCAGAAAACACTGTGCATTCATTTAAAAAAAGTGCTCCCTAAATGGCGCCAATGCCAATCAAGCAACTTTCTGTGTTCACAATACAGCAGGGCAGCTGCTCGGCACAGGTAGCTAATGGACATCACTGGAGCAGTGATCTCTACTACAGTGTGTTCCAGCTTCCACAGAGATTCCAACAGTAAGGCACATGCATACTTACATTGGTCCAAGCTGAACCAACATAAAAATTAAAAAATTGCCATACCTGGAATTCATCTTTTTCTTATTTACTCATTTACGCAGTACAAACAAGTTGTATCAAATTACCAGTCAGAATTCAGCATGCCTGCTGTGATGGGTGCTGGAATGCAAACAGCAATACAATTATTGTATCGAGGCAATTAATATTCACTATCATTAGAGGTATTGTGTTTGATCTGGAGAATAAAAAGACAGGGCAGCTCACTACGGGACCCCATTACACATAGTTACAGCCCTGTGTAGATGTTAGGCTGGGCCGAACAATCATCGCCTTCTGAAAGTGTTGTCATATTGAAATTAAAAAATGGGTTGTCGGGTTGAAAACTCTTTACAAAGGGCAATCTTATCAAATGACCCAATTGGGGCAGCTAGGCACGTGATCCTCGATAAAGGGGTTTAGGAGATTGATTTTTAGGAAGACTCATTTAATTAGCTACTCTGCCTGAGCACTGATAGTCCCAATCAACAGAGATCAGTCATTAGAGATATTGAGGAATAAATTACGTTCTTGGAAGTTTCAACAAGCTATTTTGGTGCGGTGGACATATAGCACTTTTCCTTTTGTTTTTATTTATTTGGCATCATAATGGTTGCAGTGTGTTTTCAGAACCTCTATTACACTAGAGATTGTGGGGGAAAAAAAAAGAATGGCTAACTACCCCTTCATGAATTGTGTGATCCTGTAACCAAGAGCTCGTATCACAGGAAAGCTCTCTGAGGATGTATTGCCTCATCACAGCACAAGTTAAAAACAAAAAACAAACGATCAGGCACCTTAGTGATAAAGGGAACATGAGACCCACAGGATTATTATGTAAATTGGCTACAAATAACACAGCTATAGAGGACCTTCCTCAAGAAAACCAACAACGAATGTAAAAAAAATAAGGGCCCTTTCACACCTTTGCACATGCAGAAATGTCCTTTTGTGATGGACCTTACAGCATGTATTTTCACATGAATGTTTTCAGTTTTTAAAGCAACTATGTCAGGTTAAAAATATTCTAGACAAAAGGTCCTTGTAGGAGAAGAGCTTTTATACTCTTCTTTCCAGTGGCCCGTATTTCCTACCTACCTCTCAGGTGGCCCGTATCTCCTACCTTCTCATTATTCCAGTGATGCAACCTCTGTAAGATTCTTCAACATTCAGCAGATGTAAAACCCCCATCATTACAGGACTTTGAAGTGACACAGAGGTCAGGGGGTGGAACAATGGCACTCAGTGAAGAATACAGGTGTAACGCATTAATAAAATTAAATCAATGTGCCGCGCTTCTATTACCTCTAATCCAACGTGAGAAAATAAATCAAATATTATTTAAAACCGATGAAACAAATCAATCAAATAAAATTACTTCAGAAAATCATAATTGCCAAATATACATAAAATAGTGATGTAAACAGTTCACAGTATATGTGCAATCATAAACACTATGTGAAATAATATACATGTAAAAGTGCAGTCCTTAGTATAATTCTAAACTCTAGCTCTAAATAATAGAGAAAAGTCCAGTTCCTTTTTTCCATGCTGGCAATTACCACCAATGCACTGTGTACTTTTTAAATTATTTTACAGCTCTTGAAACACCCCACTAGTACTCCCCTTTGGGTATATTCTCAACTGAATGCCAGTGACCTAATAATTAAGTTTGGTCAAAGCTCTCTTTCTAGTCCTATCCGGACTAAAGTGCAAAGATGTCCTTATTTCCTTATGTCTCCTTCTCAGTGGAGCTGCAGAAAAAAGATTTTCATAAAATGGTTTGAGAAGTGATATGTGGAAAACAGGGTGAACCTTCATACCGACAGAAAGTTTTAAGCGAAAGGTGATCGAGTTGATTTGAGCAGAAAAGGTCCCTTAAACTTTTGACCCAACTTAGCAGATGAAACATGAACCTTCAAATTTTTGGTAAATAACCATACTTTGTCACCCACATGAAAAGTAGGAATTGATTTGCAATGTCTGTCAGCAGCCTTCTTGTAATATTCCTGAGCCTCCTTCAATGCATAAATCAATTTCTCCTGAATCTCCTGTAATCTAATTAATCTGTTGGTAACAGCAGGAATTTAAGCTGAGATAGGGAGAGCAGGAAAAAAAACAGGATAATACCCAGTGTTTTAAAAAAAAAAAAAAAGCGGGGCTTTGGGAAGTGGAGATAGGTTTAAAGTTGTTATAAGCAAACTCTGCTGTAGGAAGGTAGTCCACCCAACCATACTAAAGATAACTCTCACAAAAAACATTGATGGTAATGCTCCAAACTTTGACTGGTTCTCTTGGTCTGACCATTAAACTAAAGGATGAGAAGCTGAGGACAGATTATTTGCTACACCCAAAGCTGAGCAAAATCTCCAAAATTGTGAAGTAAACTGTACAGACACCCCATCATCAGGCATTGCATGTAGTTTAAAAACTTCTCAAACCATTACCTCTGCAGTTTGTTCAGCAGAGGGGACCCCCTTAACTGGCGTAAAATGAGCCCTCTTAGTGAGACAGTCAACAACTGCCAGGATAGTGGTCATCCCTTTTGAGGGGGGAAGATCGACCACAAAGTCCATAGAAATTGACTGCCATGGTCTTGATGGAACATGCTGTGGCTGGAATAACCCCAGAAGAAGATCGGGGTGTCTTTTTGCAGGCACAGATCAGACATGAGCCCACATAATTCTTGACATCATTTTTGTACCCAGGCCACCAAAAGATGCGTGAAGAGTTCTTCTGTTTTAGAAAACCCAAAATGACCAGCAAGTTTAGGGTCGAGAACAAAACTGAGGGCTTCTAAGTGGTTCAGGTACATAAAGGTGATGCGCTTGAGTCCAAAAGTAGTTTTTGTACTCGAGGTTGATGTCCTTAGGAGGATGATTGAGAATTGGGTCACTCTCATATCCCTCCTTAAGAAGATTCATAAAGGTCTTAGAACTAGTGATCGACCGATATCGTGTTTTCGTTGCCGATACCGATATTTTGGCCATTGCATATTGGTATTGGCCGATATTGGCTGATATTTTCATACATTTTTTTACTTGACAGGTACTCTTGTGGAGGGATCTGGGGGTCTAAAAGACCCCAAACCCCTCCTCTGCACTTAAAAGCATTCAAAACGCCAAGTTTTTTTAAACCTGGCGCCAGTACCCGGAAGTGATGTCATGACATCACTTTATTGCTTATATATTTAATTTGTACATATGTGAGTGGCATATTCAATAACATTTGTAAATGGAATTATGCTATGTGACATCATTTTACCCTTACATGAGCAATATTTGGAATATCGGCAATATCGGCCAGTTCCAGGGGGGCAATACAAATATATCGGCAAAAAGTCAATATCGGCCTTCGATATATTGGCATTGCCGATAATCATTTGATCCCTACTTAGAACTCATGTCCCCCAAAAAGTTATTTTTAGGCAGGATTGCACATTCAGAGTTGATTTCCTGGAGAGGCCCAGACAACATCCGCAAAAGGGCATCAGCTATTTCCAGTGGTGTATTTAGGTTTTGTGCTGCCCTAGGCCTGACTAAACTCGTGCACCCCCTAATTTAAATATGACCCACCCTTCCTGCCAAGGCCACACCTCTTCCTGTTTAAGATCCCCTCTGTCATCTGCAAACCACCCTAAGCTGTGGACCCTAAGCTGTGTTGAGAGGCTTTTGCTTGCTTCAAGTAGGTTTTCCATACCTATGCAAGTCTATTGGAAAGCAAAATCTACATTAAGCACAGGTACTGTAAATGCAAGTCAGAAGGAGGTCACGTGCACCTGTCAATGAATTCTGAATGATCACTGAAACATCTCAAACTGTTGTCAGAACAAATGCCAGTGCTAAGTGATAACTAAAGCACTTCCAGTGGTGGAAGTGCTCATATTCACCTGTTAAATGACATCACATTGGGCCAGCAGATAGGGATGGGCTAAATCCATATTTGTGGATCTTGGACATACAATGCTGATCTGACAACACAGGTACCGCTCTTGGCTGTCAGTGCCACATATCCCAGGAGGAACACTGGGGATGGGGACCTGGTTGCAAAAACCATGAGCAAAAAAAGTACTGTATATGTTTCAGCTTTACTTCTACTGAAGACTATGAAAGCCAAGAATGCCGCAGAGGAGGGTAGGTGGAGCATTAGGCTGCTAAGACTTGCTGCTAGTGCCAAACTTACTAGTATTGGCCGCCACCAGTTATATTAGGTGCGGCTGCCAGTCATCGACCGCTGGCCAGTATTATCATACTGGCAGCAGTGCGGCCACTTTATGGGAATGCCAGACCGATTTGCCTCCTAGGCCCTGCCACCCGGCCCAGTCCGGCCCATAAGGCTGGAGCTACACTAAAAGTGTAGAGCAAGCAGTGGGGACTCTTTTCGTGCAGGAGTCGGGAGGAGGCTGTTTTTTTCATGCAGAGGTGGCTTTTTTGACGCCCCCCTGCAAAGTGCCGCCCTAGGCCTGGGCCTTGTTGGCCTAGGCCAAGATACAGCGTTGGCTATTCCTTGACCCAGGGCAGTACAAAATAACAAAATTGAACCTGGGGAAGTATAGGGTCCAACATGCTTGTCTAGATGACAAACTTTTGGCAAAATTAATAAAATATAAATTTTTAGATCCGTGAGAACGGTTACAGGGTGCTTAGCTCCTTCTAGCAGATGCCTCCACTCAGAAAATGCCTCCCTAATTGCCAGCAACTCCTTGTTTCCAATGTCATAATTCCTCTCGGCTGAAGATATTAGTTGAAAGAAATAAGCACAAGGATGAAGCTGCATCTTTTCTTCAATTCGCTGAGAAAGGATAGCGTCCACAGCAGAATCTGAAGCATCAGCTTCTACAACGAAAGGTAGTTCTGGATCTGGGTGTACCAGTAGAGTCTTTAGTTTACTAAAGACAGCCTGTGCCTTGGGTGACCACAAAAAGGGCATCCTTTTCTTTTTCAGCTGCATAATTGGAACAATTACCTTGGAGAAATTTCCTATGAATCTTCTGTAAAAGTTAGCGAATCCAACTAATCATTGTATTTCCTTAACATTCCCAGGGACAGGGACCAATCCACCACTGCTTTTTTTTATCATCTTTATTTAAGACAAAATAACATGTCATATTAACATTTCCAGTATTGCAAAAGCATAGGTATAAAGGACATTTAAAAAATGTGAAGTACAAGTAGTATACAAGAGTATAAAATGAGGAACAACGGTTGTAAAGCAGAGTAACACTGGGGCACCCCCATAGTGCTGCGGGAGGGGGGCTGAACCAGTCATCCCTCTGGTAACAGTGATTCTGGCTGAAGGAGCAGCAACAGGAGCAGCAACAGGAGCAGCAACAGGAGCAGCAGCAGGAGGAACCACCGGCCTAGCAACACCAGGAGCAAGGTGTGCTGTGCGTTCAAGCAACGTCTGCAATGCCTGAGCAAAGCGACCCAAAAGGTGATCTTGTTAATCGAACCTGGAAACCAGCATGGGGAGCGTAGGAGCACCTGCATCGTCAGGATTCATCAAGAACAGCCGGGGTCAAGTCCAAAGCGGGAAGTCATCAAAGCCGGGATAGAGTCTAGCAGCTAGTAGTCATCCAAGCCGGTGTCATGTCCAGAGGTGGGTAGTCTGCCGATGGCGGGTCATCTGCTGATGTTGGGTCGTCTGCTGAAGCGGAATCAAGAGCCAGGAATGTCGTCAGCCAAGCCAAGTTATGCACGGAGGAACACGGAGAACAGAAGACTGCTAGCAGTGAAGCACCTTGGAGTACAAACACAAGGGCAAAAGGACTGCAAGCCAACAGGTGATTTATATATATAGTCAGGTGTGCAACATCATCACTGAGCGACACCCAGGCAGCAGGCAAGTGATGATGCAAACAGAGTTTATAAAGGACAGCAGTCTGCAAATGTCCAAGATGGCTGCCAACAGGAAGGCAAGGTAAGACCTTGACACTATACCTCCAGAAGTCTATAAGGGAACCTCCATGTCAGGCTTTCAAGGTTAGGAAGGTCGGTAGCTTACAGTTCCTCAGGAGCTTACCATTACTGGCGCTACCATTGTCCACCCAAGCCCAAAAGAAGACCATTTGTTATCCAGGAGGAAACCACAGGAACCCTCCCAGCAGGGCTAGCGGAGACACAGGAGGGGCCAAGTTTAGCATTTGATTGATTTTATCCCAAACTACGAGAGCATAGGTCGTCAATAGGGAAGTGGTATCTGACAGCCCCCTGTGTTTCCAAGACAGCCACTGGGCATAGGATAAATTCCTGCCTGCCATGTACTTCTCCAGGGAGACCCAAAGCTTGGAGTTAGTGTGGAAGTGCCAGTTGAGGATCCTCTGAAGGACAATAGCTCTGTAGTATCTCTGTATGTCTGGGATTTCCAAGCCACCTGTGTGTTTTGGGCACCTCAGCACCTTCAGAGCAATTTGTGGTTTTTGTGTGTTCCAGAAAAACCCAGATAGCATGCTAGACAATTGGGTGAAGAAGCCTCTGGGCAAGGGCACAGGTATCATCTGCAGGAAGAAGAGTACGTTTGGAAGAACATTTTCTTTTTATAATATTTACACGCCCCAGCCAGGTAAAATCCACCACTACTTTGATCTAATCAGGATTCATGTATCCCAAGAACTGGATGTGAGTTTGTTCAAACTCGCATTTCCCTAGCTTGATGTAAAGTTAACTCTGCCTTAGTCACTCAAAGACAGTATAGACATGCTTGTGGTGTTCCTCCAAATTTTTTGAAAAAATTATAATATCATCCAAATATGCTATTACAACAAATCTCGAAAAACACCATTAAGGAAATGTTGAAAAATTGCTGGAGCATTGCAAAGTTAAAAGGGCATAACCAAAGACTCAAAATGTCCATATATGGTTTTGAAAGCAGTTTTCCATTTGTCTACAGGACAAATGTGGTCAAGGTTGTATGTCCCCCATAAATCTAATTTGGTAAAGAGCTTGGCGGAGCGGAGTCTCTAAAGCATTTCTGGAATCAGTGGAATCAACTTGAAAATGTGCACCTGGCTGTCACATCACATGTAACAAGCAAACTGGCATGCCGCATGGCACATGTTTTCTAGCAGCAGCCAGTGACAGTGTGTGAATTGGGGTGATCTGAGGTGTGAAGGTGCAGGAATTGGGGTGATCTGAGGTGTGAAAGTGCAGGAATTGGGGTGATCTGAGGTGTGATAGTGCAGGAATTGGGGCTGATCTGAGGTGTGAAGGTGCAGGAATTGGGGCTGATCTGAGGTGTGAAGGTGCAGGAATTGGGGTGATCTGAGGTGTGAAGGTGCAGGAATTGGGGCTGATCTGAGGTGTGAAGGTGCAGGAATTGGGGTGATCTGAGGTGTGAAGGTGCAGGAATTGGGGTGATCTGAGGTGTGAAGATGCAGGAATTGGGGTGATCTGATTTGTGAAGGTGCAAAGCTCACTTGATTTCTTACTATTATTCAAGTGGTTTACAGCAGTTACTTTATATGAAGCTGACAGTTGTTTTTTATGTATCTGGCACTCCCAATTTCTTTGAAAACATTTTTCGGCACACTGTGCCCAAAAATGTTGTCTACCCCTTGATTAGAGTAACCCTCATCTTGTGCTGCTTCATACTATTTTTAGGACTCAACCATCAAAACAGGATTTAAAGTAAGACAAAAAAAACAGCATCATATGGCAGCTCTGATCTAAATTGGACCCAATCTATTAGATTAATCTAAAAAAGGTACCGTAATCGAATCCACACATCCTGGAACATTAAATTTTGTCATCAACCATCCCGACGAATGCCACGCCCCAGTCACGCCCCCGTCACGCCCCCCCCCCTCCTGGGCTGCTCAGTCCAAAATGCCCGGGCCTATTTTTTGTCCCAGTCCGGGCCTGAAAGGGGGTGCCTAGTTAGAGGACTCTGAAAGGGTAAAGGGGACGCCAGCGGTTGGGCCCTGAAGAGTCAAGTGTACAGTGTGCAGTGTACAGTGTTAAGGGTTGCAGCAGCAAAAGCAGTTACAAGGAGCTACCTCAGTCAGTGAAGGGCTGGAGGGAGCTATTCACTGGACTTTTGAGCTAAACAGCAGACATGGGAGTAAGTCACACATGTGCAAGTCACAAGCAAGTCTCAAGTCTTAACCTTCAAGTCTCAAGCAAGTCCCAAGTTACTGTGACGAAAAGCAAGCAAGTCAAGTTGAGTCCCTGCTAGAAGTCAAGCAAGTCAAGTCATTTATTTTGGTCAACTCACAAACCAAGTCAAAATACTGATCTACCCCAATTTTCACCTTTAAATCAGTTAAAAGTCAGTGGTCAGGAAAGGTTTTGTTTTATTTTCAACATTAACAAAACTGCTTAGTGCTTTTTTCTTGGCATATTAAAGAAACACTTTGAATGCCCAAGTATTTCCATTGTTTTTTTAAAACATTGAGTTTTATTGAGGGTTTGGTACAATACAAAAAAATATAAAGTGAGTTTTGCAAAAGTACAAAAACTGACAAAGAAGTCATATAAAAACTTTACAAGCACATAAGGCAGGAAAAAAGTCAAGCAATATGCAGTCGATCATAAAGATAGTAGTGAACGTAACCATCAGAGGACGGTAGTGCACAGCACTATCGGCCCGTATCCGGGCATTGCACCCATCTATCCCAAATCTTATTAAACTTTTGGGGACATCCCTTGTGTTTGTATAGGAGTTTATGGATGGGAGGATATTGTTTATTTCTTTGAGCCAGAGCCCAAAAGCAGGGGGAATATTCCTCATCCACTGTCTGGCAATTAGTTTGCGTGCAACAAACAACGTTTCCTGTAAGAATATTGTAGTGGATTTGGGCATATCTGCATCTGGGTAAACCCCCAGGAGGCACTCCTTAGGGGAGAGCTGTAAGGGAGATCCCATTTTATCGTGGAGGAAAGTGAAAATCTGACGCCTAAGATCCTGCATTTGGGGACAGCTCCAAAGTAGATGGAAAAAGGAGGCCTCAGGGTCTCCGCACATAGGGCAAGAGGGGGCCAGGCTGGGTTTATACCTCGCCAGTCTAAGAGGAGTGAGATACGCCTGATGGAGTATAAAGGTTTGGGTCAAACGGTCCGATAGCTTTGGTGAAACACGTTTACACGTTTTAAGGGCATGCTCCCATTCCTCGTCCTCTATAGCTCCCACACTCCGTTCCCAGCGAGTCTTAAGTGCATATGCTATCGTGGTGGAAGAGGGCGTGTGGAGCTCGGAGAAGAGTGTAGAGTAAGGTGGCTGGGTTCTGTACATTTAACTATGTCGAGGGTGGTAATTGGCTCTAGTCCCGGTGGTCCATCAGGGAATTGAGATCTATATGCGTGGGAGAGCTGCAAGTACCTGTAGTGCATGAAGCCAGGGAGAGAGAACTGTTCCCTCAGGGTTTCAAAGGATTTCAGGCCAGCAGTTGTGGAGATGTGGCTAAGAAGGAAGATACCTCTCCCACACCACATGGAGGGGTCGGGGTGGAGAGGGGTCGGGGAAGGCTCCATTGTGCCATAGGGGGGTGAGATTGTGAAACGGGGAGCACTGAAGCTTGTCCGACACCACCTCCCAGATTCTACTATAGTGGTACAAGATGGACCGAGGGTGCAGGGACTCCTCCGAGCCCCTGACACCCCTAAGTATAACCAGTAGGGGATCCCCGAGAGGTTGAGCCCACCCGGGGCACAACAGAGTCAGGAATCGCTCCCTGTCTGTTTTATCTATGTGGAATAGCTGAGACAACTGCACCGCTATATAATACAGATTGAAGTCCGGTAAGGTCACCCCCCCCCCCCCAGGTTTGAGGGATTTTTGAGCTTGCGCCAGGAAATTTTATGCCGGTTATGACCCCATACAAAAGCCTTAAGGAGTGATTCCATCTGCTTAAAGAGGAAGTAAACCCTCCTCAGGAAGTTGTACCTATAGGTAAGCCTATGATAAGGCTTACCTATAGGCACTGTAAATATCTCCTAAACATGTACGGTTTAGGAGATATTTACCTTTAATGCAGCCAGTGACGTCACTGGCGCATGCGTTCTGAAGGAACGGCTGATCGTGCCGTTCCTTCAGAGCCCCGTGCCGTGACCGTCGGCTCCTGCGCGCGTGCGCAGGAGTGACGTCACCGCGGCTCCGGCCAATCCGATGGCCGGATGCCGCGATCCCGGAAGACGGGCGACTGAACATGTCGCTCGTCATACAGGTAAGAGAGCGGCACGGCGGGGGCTCGTTCTAAGGTAAGTATTTCATAATGAGCTAGTATGCGATGCATACTAGCTCATTATGTCTTTCTCTTGCAGGTTGTAAAAGAAAAAATTTTTTTTTAACGAGTTTACAACCTCTTTAAAGAACTTGAGTGGTAAATAAATAGGGGAGTGCCACACAACATAAAGGACTTTGGGGAGGAGAACCATTTTAATCAAGTTGACTTTGCCCATCACTCCCAAAGGCAATTTGGACCACACTTGAATTTTAGCCTTAAGCAGAGGGAATAAGGGCTGGATGTTATCCTGGATATAATCCGCCGAGTTAGTCGTCACCTGAATTCCCAATTATTTAATACGGGAGACACACTGCAAGGCCGGGTTCGCGGGGGTGACTGCCGTCGGGCTTTCGTCGAGTGGGAGGATCTGCGATTTATCCCAGTTTATTTGAAAACTGGAGAATCGTCCATAACGTTCAATCAGGGAAAGGGCCGTGAGCAGGGACTCGTTAGAATCTTCTAAATATAGCAAGGTGTCATCAGCGTACATACTGATTTTCTCCATTAATGACCCCTTGCAAAGACCATGGATCCCAGGGTGTGCTCTGATAGCGATCGGTAAGGGCTCCGCGGCGAGGGCATAAAGCAAGGGGTATAGGGGACACCCTTGGCGGGTGCCCCTAGAGAGGGGGAATTCGTTCGACTGCTAACCGTTAGCCAGGACCCTTGCCACCGGGGCACTGTACAAAAGTTTCACCCAGTTTTTAAAGTCAGGTCCAAATCCATAGCGTTCAAGACAAGCCCATAAAAAGGGCCGTTCCACAGAGTCAAATGCTTTAGCCGTGTCCAAGGAGACCACTACCCTGCCACCAACTCCGTCGTGGTGCGCCTGGAGGTTCATAAATAATCAGCGGAGGTTAAAGGAGGTATTCCTTCCAGGCATGAACCCAGCCTGATCTGGGTGTATGAGTGAAAGGATCACCTGGTTGAGGCGGAGGGACAGAATTTTAGCAAGGATTTTAATATCTACTTGGAGCAGAGAGATAGGGCGGTATGATTCTGGGAGATGCGGATCTTTACCCGGTTTAGGGATTAACACTATTAGGGCCTCGCGCATGGAAGGGGGCAGGACTGAATCCTCAAACAGGCATTGAAATAGGGAGGGTAGTTTAGGGTAGAGAAGTTCAGAGTATTGGACGAATAACTCGACCGGGAGGCCATCGAGACCAGGGGCTTTAGATCTAGGGAACTTGGACACGGCTTCTGCAATCTCCCCTTAGGACAGAGGCGCCTCGAGGATTGCCACCTGTTCGGGCGTCAGAGTTGGGAAGTCAACCATCTCTAAAAAGTCATGCATGTCAGTACAGTCAGCAGGGGCCCAAGAAGTGTATAGTGTACTAAAGAATGAACGGAAACGTTGTGTCACCTCGTCAGGGTCAGTTAATTCAGTACCTAGCTCATCTTTGAGGGTTATTACTACCGGGGGCCTGTCTTCACAGTAGACTTAGTATGCAAGCAGTTTCCCAGCGCGTTCCCCATGGGCAAACAGATTCTGTTTCTGAAAAAACAACTTTGTTTTGGCTTTTTTTGTAGTCGAGTTGGGATAGTACTCTAGAGGTCAGTTTGTACTGACCTCTAGAGTACTATCCCAACTCGATGTTTGCCGGAGTCGGGCCTGCCACGAAGGCCCGCTCAGCCGCAAACAGATTAGTCGTTGCCCTGGAGTATGCCTCAGCAGCCCGCGCCTTAAAAGCTTTGACACGGCAATCATAGTGGATCTAGCGAACAGTTTGAATGCCTCCCACACCGCCGCCGGGGGAGCCGTGCCATCATTATCAGTGAAAAATTGTGACCAGGCCCCCTCAATGCCATCCTCATCAGACATCAAGGCAAGCCAGGCAGGGGTTCAAGCGCTAAGCCGGGGGAGGACGACTGCAGGGCAAGGACAATGTGATCCAGTATGGGCAATGGTCAGAGAGGGTCCTGGGGGAAAAGCCCGCTGCCAACAGTCTTGGGATCAGGGTCCGGGACAACAGTATCAGGTCTGTACGAGACATGGAGTGGTGCGCAGCTGAGAAGCAGGAGTAGGCTCGCTGAGTGGGGTATTTATGAAGCCAGGAGTCGGCCAGACCAAAACTCTCCAACAAGCGGGAGAACCTGGTGTGTGACGGCGTCGGTGGCGCCGGAGAGGCACTATGGGACCGGTCAAGGGTGGAGTCCAATACAATGTTAAAGTCTCCCAACCAGATCACCGGGGGCCCCCGGGTGTTGTGTCATAAACGCCAAACCCTCCAAAATGATCGTGCTAGAATAAGGGGATCACGTAAAAAGCCATCAAGAACAGTAATTCCCCATAAACTGACGTTTTAAGAAAAACATATCTACCCAGGGGGTCAACTTGAGATCCCAGGAGCTGGAAATGCACCGTTTTGGCCACCAGTAGTGCCACACCCCTAGAGTGGGAACTATATGCTGAGTGGTACACCCATCCA
The DNA here is from genome assembly GCF_965119305.1 of Pelophylax lessonae. NCBI lineage: Eukaryota > Metazoa > Chordata > Amphibia > Anura > Ranidae > Pelophylax > Pelophylax lessonae. The sequence continues at coordinate 85,456,694 of NC_138779.1, read as the reverse complement.
ACCCAAGGCCGCTTAAGAGACTGCTGCATGCGGCCATCCAAGTGTGTCTCCACCAGTACTAGGATATCAGCCCTGATGTGGCGCAAAATGTTAAAGACAGCCGTCCTCTTTATCTTATCACGAATACCCCGGACATTCCACGTCATAAATTTGAGTGTGGCCATGGTAGGGGTATTGTGTGGCGTGGAGCAGAAGCTCCCAGGATCTCAGTCACCAAGTCTATAAGGCCAACATTCACATAGTAATATACTTGTAGTAATAAGCGACTGCATAGAAATAAACAGGTAGTGCTTGAGTCAAAGGTGTGTAGTAGACAAACAATGCAATGATTGTACCAAAAAAAGACTGTAAACATTAGTAAGATCCCATTCCCCCCACCCTGCCCTGCACCAACCCCAACTTGTGCGGGCATGTTCCCAAAAATGCGCCCCAAACAAAACAAACCCTCGTGCAACCGGAGGGAGGTGTATCCAAAAGGTAGGGGACCCCCAGTCCATCCAGTAAAAACAGGAGGAGACACGGGTGAGAGGGTCAAGATGCCCTGGGGGCTCGGATCATCCAATGGTCGCAGGAGACAACAGGGCGCAAACACTCGCCGGAGCGGGTGTAGGGGGCAAAAACAAGCAGGTGTATCGCTGGGGAGCAAAGCCTATGGGCAGATGGAAGGCCATAGGAAGAGGAAGAAGAAAAAGTCTCATCCATGGAGCTGGGGCGCTCCGCCGGTATAACATAAGGAAGTAGGCCCGTTAGGCACAGCATGGGGGAGGGGATGGTGAAAATGTCAATGTCTCCAGTTCCAAAGGATCTACAGAACCCCTCCACCCGAACATAGCAGCAGATAAAGCACAGACAATCAGGGGGAGAACTAGGAGGTGCCTGGGTGAGGTGGTCAGGCTCTTGCTTCAAGGTGTTCCAACCAGGTTATGGCAGATTCGGGGTCCTCAATAAAGTGTGCGCGGTCATCTCCCTCCACTCAAAGGCGGGCTGGGTATAGCATGGAGTACTTGATATTTTTGATGCGCAATCGGCATTTGACCTCCAGAAAACTCTTGCGGCGCTTCTGGACTTCCGCTGAGAAGTCTGGAAAGATGGCCACTTTGTGGTTTCCAAGTGGGATGTTCCCTTTAACTCTGGCCAGGCGCAATAGGGCATCCCTGTCCCGATAATTCAGGAATTTTGCGATGAAGGTGCGGGGGGGTGCTCCCTGAGGTGGTGTGCACATTCCACCACGAAAGTAGGTGAAAAGGAGTCCCTGCCATATGCCTGAATGAGTAATTGCTCCAAATAGGATGAAGGGTCTGTGCCCTCGGAGCCCACTGGGAGGCAGATGAACCGCAGATTACAGCGGCGCAGCCTATTTTCCATGTCATCTTGTTTTTGGAGTATAAGGTTCACTTTGTGCTGCAGCCTGTCTGAGGAGTTTTGCAGGGGAGGGAGGGAGTCCTCCTCCTCACTAATCCTGTGTTCAGTTTCAGTGACCCTGTCCCTCGGCTTCTGCATATCTTGCCTTAATAAAGAAATATCAACCTTTACCTCCTCGATTTTGGTTGTCAGCATAGCCTGGCATGTAGAGATCGCTTCCAAGACCCTGGATGTTGCAGGGCCCTCAGCTGTCCCCACCTTCGTAGTCGAGTCTGCACCATCTTGGATTGAGGCCTCCTTCTCTTGTCGCCGGAATGAAGCCAGTTTCGCCGCTGCCTCGGAGCCTTTCTTCGGCGGGGACATGAGGAGGTAAGTAGCGCAGGTTTACGGGAGGTGTAGTGAGGATTATTGTGCCCGTAGGGCTGCAGGATCAGCGGTATAGGAGATCAGTCCGGCGGAGCTCCGCTCACACACGTCCTCTTACATGCCGCGCCAGGCCACGCCCCTAAGTATTTCTATTGTTAAACAGCCAGTGTCCTAAAAAATCAGAACACACTGAGGTGTTTTAAGTGACTGTGGTGTCAGAAACATAACAGGCACATTAATTTTGCTTTAACACATCTTGAGAAAATGCAATTATTTAATAACTTAAAAAAGTAAAGTCATTTCGAGTCATATGTCTCAAGTCAAAGTCAAGTCTCAAGTCATGATTACCAAGTCAAGTCATGTGACTCAAGTCCCCCACCTCTGCTAAACAGAGTGTCAAGAGTCAAGTGTCCTTACAGTCCTGGATCTTCTGAGTTAACCAGAGTGTTAAAGTCGAAGTTCTAGCACAGTTCAGCAAAACAGTATCTTTAAGCGCCAGGAAGCATTGGTCGGCATTCAGCTGGCGTCAAGACAGCGCTAACAGGCATTTTTTTATAAAGTGTCCCAGTTAAACCTAGTTGAGCCGGAGGAGTATCCCACTCATTCCCTTCTCCCTTTGCCATTACAAAATAAACAAAACAAACCAAAGATGCTGGAATGGTCATTGTCTCTAATCTCACACTTGGGTATTCAACTTAAATGTGTTGGAAGTGTTACCGGTATAAATGGCAGACCCATATCAGGCTCAATGCCTGGAAAACCTGCTACAACTAGATTGCAACATCTAACTTACCCTGCCTCCAACACCCCAGTGGTCATTCTGTGGCCCAGAGGCCACATGCAGCTCTTTGGCACTTTCTGTGTGGTTCTTGGGGCCCCTGCAGACAGTGGACTGTGATTCCTTAATTCCCTGTAATAGTAGTGATTTCTAGCAGTTTCATATAATGTCAACTGTTTATATCTCCTGAAGCATGTCCCCAGTCTCCAACTAATTACTATAACATGTTCTCAGTCTTTTACCATCTCCTGCAGCATGTCTTCATTCTCTGATCATCTCCTGTAGAATGTCCATAATCTGACTGAATATCTCCTGTTGCAGTTTAATAACCACAGAACTGCCAATGGAACTAACATCCTATTAATAAAGTCAAAGGTTGGAAGAAAACAAGGCTCTAGTACCCAATTTACACGTTCCCTTAATAAAAGCTGAATTGTTTTTTTTTTAACCTGAGGTTAGATGCATATTTAAAAAAATCCTGGAATTGAGCTTTGATGCTGTAAAAATTATATGGAAGAGCAAACATGTAAAGTGCACATACAATACTTAAAGTAGAACTAAAGGCAAAACTTTTTTTTTTGTTTTGGATAGAGCAAGGGAGGGTTATATCCGCTATTAGATTTTTTTTCACCATCTGTGTCCCATTGCAGAAAGTTCCCTTCACTTCTTGTCCCAGAATCAAACAGAAAGTGAAAGGAAAACCATGCAAATTAAGGGAAGTGGTTCTAATCCTTCACCACTCTATCCAAAAATAAAAAAAGTTTTGCCTTTAGTTATACTTTAAAGAGAAATATAAATCAAAAAACTATCAGCGCAAAAAATGATCAGTGATATAATATTATCAGTGTATCCCTGATCAGTGTATAAATAAATTTTTTTTTAAAAATTATCACTATAAAGTGCTAAAGAGTGCACAAATCCGGCAGAATACACTTGACTGTGCTCACACCTCACAATCAGAAACAATAAAACGTATAATAGTGATGCGCCAGATAAATAAACTGTGAAATATATAAAGAGGATAACTGTGCAAATAAAATAGTGTATAAATAAAACAGTGTCCATAAATAAGTCCTTAATGATGCAGATCAACAGTGCAAACAAAAAAAGTGTCCATTCAATAAATCCTGCTCCCAGTTGCAAAACACCTCCGTGAGTGACAGAATCCCTTCGCCATATGAAATGGCCTCTCACCTTATTGATAGACCCGGATACACGGGTCATTACCAGCCTGTTATCCTCAATGAGGAGACAAATTCCAGCGAGCCAGGGAGGCTATGTCCAGGCTCTCACCATCAGGCAAAATATGGCATCTGAATCCTGCATCGATCCAGCAGTGTGCCCAGCTGCAGGTCTTCTGTCCTAGCTTCCTGTTCTCACAAGCTTACTAGGATCACTTGTTAAACTTGTTTTCACTGGGATTTTTATTTTTTGCTGGAAATTATGGTTACCAACAGCAGAGCGTATATTAGGGTCAATGGCTACTGGAAGAGAAGTATTTATAATCTTTCCATCTTTGATCTGCATATTAACATTCTTCAGCATTGAGGTTACAAAATGTCATCCCTTCAGCAGCTACCAGCCAACACTGTGCACAGCTGCTAGCTGTTGAACTCAGCGTGTGTATCGGCCGGTGTACACAGACGCCGGACCTCGCGTCACTTCCAGAATCACGGTGCGGCGCTCGTCACAGGACGCAGTGAGCCATAGGCGGAGCGAAGGGCGGGCCGGCGTGGAACTCAAGCTTCTTGGTTGCCGTGACTACATGTCATGGCAACCAAGCTGCAGCCTCTGGGGGAAAAAAAATAGATAGATAGATTGCTTTGAATAAATAATGTGTTTAAAGCAGAGCTCCACCCAAAAGGTGAGGTTCCGCTTCAAGGACTCGTTCCTGTAATGTTGCGGTACCTTTGGTACCCTAAATTACACTTTCCACAAGTGTATGCGCCCCACCATTTACTTTTGGAAAGGTGCGCATACACCTTTAAGACTGGAGCTGTCATCACCCAGCGCCGGACTAGATGGCTATTTAAAGCGCCGGTTCTCACTCACATGTGTTCGTTCAAACACCCTTACCTGGATGCTAACCTTGCTTGAAGCTTCCATGCTTGCAAGCTTACCTCGCTGACGGAACCTCGCTGCGCTGATCCCTGTATCCCGCTACTGGATCATCCGCCTCTCCTGAACCACCCTTCGGCTGTATCGCTAATAGTGCTAAGTAAACCGCAGGGGAATTCTCTATAAACTTATACTAAGCTTACACTATCTAGCTCTGCATAGTAAAGACTGTTTATCACATCTGCATAACTAGATTGCTAGCTCTTGAGGCTACTGCTACTTCCTGCACTGGGTTGATCACTCTTGTATGTCCACCTGCTACTCTGTCATCTGCTACCATACATGACTGCTAAACCTTCCTGCATCCATCTGCTACTGTCTCACCTTCAAGTGTCTATCACCTACCACCTTCACTCAACCTATCCCTCAAACCCTCATCATTGTGTTACCACATACATAAAGTCACACTAGGAACCAGCTTGCTAATTGTGTGTATTTACTGGCTGAAATAAGACCTTCCACACATGATGAGTCATTGAGGTTGGGAATGGTATCTCAGCATATCTCTTACATGACTACTGACGTGGAACTATTTCTGCAGCTGAAAATCCACACCATATAAGAAACGCAGAAGCGTTACAGTTCCCCGCTCCTCTTGAACAACTGGCTCTTTTGAGGAGTGGGAGGGGAACAGGTACCCGATTTTGACAAGTACCCACTTTAGTTGCGAGCACTGCAGCACTTGGAAACGGAAGTTCTCCTCCCTCTCTTCCCCCTGCAGTCTTCTGGGACACAGGTCTCAGAAGGCTGCATCCACTTTCACAATGCGCAGAGCGACTCGATTATGTGCAGTGGGCACTAGGCTGTCAAGCCGCAAGCTGCCCATGGTGAAGATACCAGTGCCAGGGGACAGAGGACAATGGGTGAGACCGACTGGGGTGAGCACACCGCTGGATCGTAGGACAGGCGAGTGCCTGTTTTTTTAAAGTCTGCAGTTTTTGTAGCCTCTGACTTACTTTTTTCACAGGTGACTGGAACTCCTTTTTAAGCAGCTTGACCTACAGAAGGTTTCAGCTTGCTGAAGAGAGAGATCGAGCACCCTTAAGGGAGGAAGACAAAGAATGACACCCGGGAGGAGCAGAAAGAGGCTATCAGCATCGGAATGTAAAGCCATCTGAACCTGGGGTTCGCTCTAAAGACACAAGCACTGGTCTGTGACCCGGAAGGACTTGTATATACATGGAGATGGCTATGAAGGACTGTAATTGCTTAGACTACACCTTAGCAGGTATGCCGTGGCAGCACATAAGCATGTACTTAGAGTTAGGGAACTAAGAAAGAATGCCTTAATCTGCTAGACTGTGAGATGTCTATTTTGCACTTTCTTAAGTAAACAATTAAAACGTTGTCTTTTGCCTGGTTTGAAGTTACTAAAAGGGGTGTAGTGTAAGTAACCGGCACATACATAGTCCACTGAGTGGGTCTTATACACATTGGCGTATGAAGACATCAGTCTGGAGTAGAATAGTTTGAAGAAACAAGTGGTTACTTAGAGTAACGGAAGTTTAACAAGCAGCCTGTCGATAGTGTGTACCTGTTATAGGTAGAATGGCCTCTAGCAGTGAGGGAGATGATCACACAGGCCAGCCGGTAGAAGCAACGGAGGGCAGCAGTAAAAACAATCAAGTGGCTGAACTGCTGCTATGGGGGCTTTTACATTGCAGGGAATCGCCGGCAGAATAAAAAAAAAAAATCTGAATGATGCCTGCAGCCACACCCATCATCCAGATATCTCCACTGAATGCCCAGGTCATCATATGTCGTTCAGCGGTATGGAAGTGGTTAATCTGAGTCATTATTTGGATGATTTTCCCTCGTATGGTGGCTTTATGGGTCGCCCATAATGTAGAGGGGTCCACACCCTCAGTGTGATTTTGTTTGGAAATATTTGTGCAAAGCACAGTCAATTTTGGTGCACCTAAATGTATCGTATCGGAAGCAGAGATTCATTCAACCGCCTTGTAAAAAAAGGACTCGGATGACTTTGAGGCAGAGAGAGGACCAAACAAACCATTGAGTGATCAGACCAGGCTGTTTCCCTAATGTGCATCTTATGTGCTAGGGGAACACTACTAGTGGAAATGAAAATGTGATCAATGCTTGCATATGTAGCACGTGGGGCAGAATAATGAATATAATCTCACCCGTAGGATGGGTTTTCCTCTATACGTCAACCAGAGGGAATAAAGAATTTTGGCGAGTTGCAAACTCATCTTAGGGGGGGCACTTAACCACTTAAGCCCCGGAAGATTTTACCCCCTTCCTGACCAGGGTTTTTTTTTCGATTTTTTACTGCATGACTTTAACGGACAATTGCGTGGTCGTGCGACGCTGTACCTAAACGAATTTCACGTCCTTTTTTTCCCACAAACAGAGCTTTCTTTTTGTGGTATTTGATCACCTGTGCGATTTTTTGATCATGCGCTATAAACAAAAAAAGAGCGCAATTTTTGCAAAAATAACAATATTTTTCACTTTTTTTTTATATGAAATTCCCCCCCAAAAAAATGTAAAAATCAAAATTTTTTAACATTTTCGGCCAATTTGTTTTATGCTACATATGTTTGGTAAAAAAAATCGCAAAAAGCGTATTTTGATTGGTTTGCGCAAAAGTTATCGCGTTTACTAACAAAGGGAAAGATTTTTGTCATTTTTGGTGTTTTTTTTTTTAACGAGTAATGGCGGCGATCTGCGATTTTTTTTGCGGTACTGCGACATTGCGGCGGACAGATCGGACCCTTGACTGACATTTTTGACACTTTTGGGGGTACCAGTGACATTACTGCAGTAATCAGTGCTATATATATGCACTGTTACTGCAAAAATGACACTGGCAGGGAAGGGGTTAACTGTATTGGACAGGGAGGGGTTAAGTGTGTCCTAGGGGCGTGCTTCTAACTGTAGTGGGAAATTGCTATTGGTGTAAAAACAAAGATCAACGGTTCTACAGTAGAACCGTCTGATCTTCATTTTTACACAGGGAGAACTGACAGGCGGCTTGTTTACATAAGCCGCTCTGTCTTTCTCCCGCTGTACCGGCGATCGTAGTGTGACCGGCGGACATCGGGTCCGCCGGTCACACTCCCGCACTCCTCCGTGAACGAGCCTCGGCAGGCGCGCGCTCGCCCGCTATTGGCTCTAAAAGGAGTGACAGACGAGCGACGTAGATCTACGTCACTGCCTGGCCGGGGCTGACTGCCGCAGTAAATATACTGTGAGCAGTCGGCAACCGGTTAAACCGAGTTAAAGTCCCCCCCAAAGATCACAACCCCCTTAAACATCAAAGAGAAAAAGGACAGCTGGCCTGGATTAGGGGCATAATATGAGATAAAGTCTCACTAACGGTTCAGAAATAGCGCCCGTCGGGGTCCAGAATTTCCTGGAGGGAAAACAAACGCAACATGTTTTGATAAAAAAATTGCGACACTTTTGGTCTTATCCAGAGCGTTTGCTAAATAAAATTTGGGAAATGTATTATGGATAAAAGAGGGATTGAAAGTGCAAGGAAAATACAATACATTTCCTGAAGTAATACGACATCAGCTTTCTGCAAGTGGTAATACTGTAATGTTTACGTCGTTTCACAGGTAGTTCAGTCACTGGGTATTGTGAGAAGAAATCATTAAAACCGAGGAGTTAACAGGGGCTATGACTGCAGATCAAGCAAGGAAGAGCACCTAACCAATAGGCTATCACTTCCCACACCATGGATAAGAAAAGGAATAGCACCAAAACAGTGTACCCCCAGAGTCCAAAAGCACTGACAGGGAACAGAAGGGCAGACTCCGGAAGAGTCTCTCTCTAAGAGCAAAAGAAAAGAATGAAAACAAGAAGAGAAAAAGGAAAACAGAGAAAATCAATAGAGAAACAAGCAAGGGGTGAGCAGGGACTAGCCCGCACCCACTGCCTGCCAGCAAAATTTCCAGTAAAAAGCTGGACCATGTCCTGAGCCAACCGGTGAAATTGTAGCTTATTGGGTCAGACAGGGAAACTAGCCTCCCCGAGCCAGCCTTAGCGCAACCAACAAACCCAAATTCTTTTTTTTTTTTTTTTACCAATAAACAGAAACCTAATAATATCTATATAGTGAGTTGGGGAGCCAAAAGGACAGGGACCCCCACGGGTGGAAATATTCCAGAGCCACTGAAGACCCAGACCAAAGGCCCCTAACCAACTTAGAGTCCAGGGAAAGCCAAGGCCTAACCATGGCTCCCCTGCATCTCCAGGGACGACAACAAAGAAACAATAAATCTTAGCAAAGAATTATAAAACTGCAAAACAAGGGGGAGCTAAGTTCCTCATTCGGATTGAAAAGAATGGGACATGAGTCCCACAGTGGTTCACCACAAAGCAATACCGCCCAACGTATGGATAGGAAATTCAAGGTGGTAGAGCGTCTAGTGTGTCGAGATTTAGCCTCCTGCCACAGCTGTGAAAATCAGGCATTGAGGAAGGGGACATTTAGTCCAACTCTCCCCCTACTGTGATGGTGATGTTGATGGCTCTTGAATGATGACTCCCAGAAACAACAGACATTGTCTTTCTGCGAAAGATGAAAAAGCATAGGACTTGTTCTGCATAGTAAAAGATAGTCTAAATGGTAAAGCCTATTGGTATTTGACTCCTTTTCTTGAGAGCGCCAGCAGTAGGGGCTTAAAAACCTGTCTCCTTTGTATGGTATAAGGCGATAGGTCCACAAAAATCGAACCTCGTGGCCCTGGATAGCCAAAGAAGGGATTCCCGGGAACATTTCATCACAGCTTCCTTCACCTTGTAATAGTGTGGCTTCACGATAATGTCCAGAGGCAAACCATCGGGGCAGTTGCAAAGATCCTGCAAAAACATGTGTATCGCAACAGGAGTGTCCTTGATGGATTAAGGGAGTCCTCTAATCCTGAAATTATAATGCCTGGAGTGATTCTCCAAGTTGCCAATTTTGGCTAACGCAGCTGTGAGTTGATCTTGCAGAGTCTGGATGCAAGCCAAATTTTGTTTTGTCCTTGTGACTGTGGTAATCCAGTTTATGTTCTATTGTCTCTGTACATGAGCCCAAGCCTTAAAAATCAGCTTTAATGTCAGAAATGATCTGGGCTGCAATTCTGGTCAGACAGGAGTCCAGCAGTGCAGAAAAGTTGGTAAAGAGAGAGTCAACATAATCAGGCGCTCACATCTGGCAACCAGAGCTGGGGGGGGGGGGGCTGGCTCTGGGGCTGTGGTTTATAAAACCCAAGGTCCTCCATAGTGTGGTAAGTCAGGGACTCTGTAGAAGCAGGAGAGTCTCTACTATAGTGTAGGGTACTCACTAGTGATCCCTGAGTACCAGGTAGCTCCCCATGTTCTGTTCCCCATGTTCTCAATCTGCATGTCCGGGTCCGGGGCTCATGCCGAGAGAGAAGGTCTGGGCATCATGTTGGATTTTTGGGCCGACCCCCGCTTCAATGGTGGTGGCCGGAAGCAGGGTTCGTTGATTCACTCCAGGAATAAATCAGTGCGTGGAGATATCCCCTACTTCCCGCGGCAAGTGCGGCTTGAACCGAGGGCTGTGGGTGTTTGTGGTGGGGGACATTCGGCCGGCTAAGGACAGAGCTCTTGGCTCAAGCAGCCGCCATCTTGGAGAGCTCTGTGCATGCATCCCCCCTTATCAAAAGTCTTTAAGTATATAGGAGGTTAAACTAAAATTGCAAAAGGTGATCTATACCTTTCTGAAGAGAAGTAAAGTAGTTAGCGAGGCATTAGCCAGAATGTGCTGCTAAATCCAGGTGAACTACCATCTTTTGAAAGTAAACAAACTAACCTGTGTAAATGCATTGAAGTGGAACTTTAGTTAGAAAATTAAGTCCTGCTAGATCACTTCAGGCTGTGGCCCCTTTTGCAGATATAGCTATATAAAACATTAAAAATAAGTGCCTATACTGTGTAAAATCCAGTAATACACTGTCTCACCCTGCTCTACACATGCTCAGTTGCTCTCCATTTTTGGCAATTTTAGGCACTGCTGAGTTTGTAGAGGCCGATCTGCTGACAGCCTTAAAGCAGAATTAAACCCTCCTATACTTTACAGCCAAGTAGGCTGCTTTTGTTTGATCTGTAACTGCCATGCTGCTGCACATATGATCAGTTATGACATCAGACATTTGATGGTTTGACAGTTTGGACACAAGCAAATGTGACAGCAAGAAATCCCAGGCATTCCAGGAACGTAACTGCTTTTTGAAACCATTAAATCAATGGTTTTAGTTCCGCTTTATGATTTACTGCTGTTCAGGGGCTCCGGACTTCAGCAAAATGGCAGCCTCCAGCAAGAAGAAACAGGAGCAATGTTGGAGGCAATTTACAGCACACAATACATTTGGTAGCATAAATATTAAGGTGAAATGTATGTTTCCTGTTAACCACTTGCTGACCGACCGACGCCTTTTTACTGCGGCAGGGCGGCTCGGCTGCGTCCAATCACGTAGTACTACGTGACTGGAGTGCATGTGGTTTTGACACAGCGGGAGGTGGACCGCGGGAGGAGCGATTGCCACTGCCCTCCCGCGATCATCCAGGAAACCAAGAGAAGACCCGCCTGCTTATGTAAACAAAGCAGGCGGATCTTCTTTCAGACAGGCAGGGACAGATCAGAAGTTTCAGCTAAGCTAAAACTGCGATCTGTCTGTGCCTGTCACAGAACCCCCCCACACACACACAGTCAGTAAGCATACAGGCATACATTTAACCCCTTTGATCACCCCCAGTATTAACCCCTTCCCAGCCAGTGTCATTTATACAGTAACAGTGCATATTATTTAGCACTGATTACTGTATTAGTGTCACTGGTCCCCAAAAAGTGTAAAAAATGTCAGTTAGGGGTCGGATCTGTCCACCGCAATGTTGCAGTCCCGCTAAAAATCGCAGATCGCCGCCATTACTTATTAAAAAAAATAAATAAATAAAAAGTCCAAAAATCTATCCCGTAGTTTGTAAACGCTATTACTTTTGCGCAAACCAATTAAAATACGCTTTTTGTGATTTTTTTTTTACCAAAAATATGTAGCAGAATACAAATTGGCCTAAACTGATAAAAAATTAAAATTAAATTTTTTTTATTGGGAATGTTTTATAGCAGAAAGTAAAAAATATTGCGTTTTTTTCAAAGTGAAGGAAAGGGGGAATCAGCGCTCAATTTCTAAAATGGTGGGCCACAAAACACAAAGTTGATGAAAGGTGTTCACAAGAAATATATGATGAATAAACAATATATATAATATGAAATATACAGTGAAGATCATAACATATTTGCTAAATAGCTGATAGGTCATAAATATTAAAAAATATGCAAATGAGCAAAAAGTGCTGAAGTGCTTAGTGAAGTGATAAATAAGTAATCATAAAAGTGCAAAAGATGCAATAAATCAACACATAAAAGTGACTGTGACAATACTGAACAGCAAATAAATAAAAGTGCAAGTGATGCAATAAAGTAGCATACAAAAACACTGTGAGGATGCTAACAGCATAAATAGTCCATGTGTCACTGGATGGTGTGCACAAAATAGATATGCATAAATAAATAAATGCAAAATGGGGTGAAAGAGTTCAAGGGTGTTCCAGTGTATAAAACAAAGAATCTCATCCAGTGATATACGTGTGCAATTAATTTGTGAGCTCTAATCCTAGATTAAGTGCAATGGCCGCCCACCTCCATTAACACTCAAAAGAGCTTTTTTGGTGTGTTAGATCACCATCAAGGACATCAGGGGGTTTTCCAACGAAGTATAGCTGGGAATGGACAGTGGATATCTCCTCAGATCATAGAATAGTTGTCTGTAGTGGAAATTCCTCTCCTTAAGGGGACTTTTATCCTGATGTATTCCTATACACTCAATCATCAAAATGACAAGAGGGGGCGCTCATAGTGTAGTAGGTAAATACTTTAATAAAGCAAGCAATAAAAACACTTACAGTTGAAGTAAGGGTAAGCAAGCAGGAACAAGCAGCAAAACAAACTGCTGAGGCGGTGTCCACAGATGCTTCCGGTCTCCGCCGTAGACCGGAAGTGACATCACCCCGCTTCTCCCGACGCGTTGCGTCACAACAGACACGTGACTTTATCAAGGTTATAGACCATTTTTTCAAAATTGTCGCTCTTTTTATGTTTATAGCGCAAAATCTAAAAACCGCAGAGGTGATCAAATACCACCAAAATAAAGCTATATTTGTGGGAAATAAAGGACATCCATTGTATTGGGGTACAGCACCGCATGCATGCGCAATTTTCCATTAAAGTAACGCAGTGCCGAATCACAAAAAATGGCCTGGTCATTAAGGGGTCAAATCTTTCCGGTCCAGAAGTGGTTAAAGAACTTTTTTTTTTTTTTATTAATCAAGTTGTCATCAGTAAACTTTCGTTTTAATGTATGTTAAAATATGTGCATTAACATGCCTAGGTGTTAACGGGCCCACAGTGAATAGACTCCAGGACATTAGTTCCACCTTTGGATGATACAGACCAATGGCAGCACTCCATATAAAGTTCACAGCATGCTGACTTTCATTTCAACAATTTGCAATGATATTTTGACATGGATTTGGTTTGACAGCTCTCATGACTGGATGGCGACCATTCAGGGGTATTCCCTTTATCGCAGAGATAGAGAAGGTAAAAAAGGTGGAGGGGTATGTCTGTATATTAAGAACAGTATACAGGTAAATATGAGGGATGATATTAATAATGGAGCTATGGACGACGCAGAATCCCTATGGGTAGAACTTCAGAATCCCTATAGGTAGAACTTCAAAGGGAAGGCACTGTGGGGAAAGTAATATTGTGCGTATGCTATAGGCCCCCCAACCTGAGGGAGGAGGGGGAGGTGGACCTCCTTTTACAAATAGGATTGGCAGCAAGGATGGGAAATGTCATTATAATGGGGGACTTTAATTATCCAGATATAGACTGGGCAGAAGGAACCGCGCATTCAGCCAAGGCTCGGCAGTTCCTAAATGTTTTGTAGGACAATTTCATGGGTCAGATGGTGAATGCACCAACAAGAAACAATGCGGTACTTGACCTACTGATTACCAACAATACAGACCTGCTCACGGATATAGAAATACGGGACAACTTAGGAAACAGTGACCATAGGTCAATTAGTTTCAGTATTAATTACAGTAATAGGAAACACAAGGGCAATATAAGGACACTGAATTTCAAAAGAGCCAATTTCCCAAAACTGCGCTCTCTGCTAGAAAATATCAAATGGGATAGAACCCTGGGAACAAAGAACATGGAGGAAAAATGGGAGTGCTTCAAAAGCATACTTAACAAAGGGATTGACCAGTGCATTCCAAAGGGAAATAAATTTAAAAGAGCAAAACTAAACCCTGGGTGGCTAAACTCCAACATAAAAATGCATATTAATGCTAAAGGAAAGGCCTTCAATAAATACAAGACTGAGGGGTCATTGGCAGCATTCAAGCATTACAAAGAGTGTAATAAGAAATGTAAAGACGAAATCAGGGTGGCTAAAATAGAACACGAGAGACATATAGCGGAAGAGAGTAAAAAGAACCCCAAGAAATTCTTTAAGTATATAAATAGTAAGAAAGTGAGGCCAGAACACATTGGCCCCATAAAAGACGATAAGGGAGTTTTGGCCACAGAGGACAGGGAAAAGGCGGTAGTGTTAAATAAATTCTTCTCTTCAGTCTTCACGAAAGAATCGGGGGCTACACTAACCCAGCTTGTTAGGCCAAACTAACAACACACCTCAGGAAATACCGCCATGGCTAACAGAAGATAGACTTAGAACTAAACTAGAGAAACTTAACATAAATAAATCACCGGGACCGGATGGCTTGCACCCGAGGGTTCTTAAAGAGCTTAGCCAGGTGATTGCCAGACCATTATTCTTGATCTTTAAGGATAGTTTACAGACGGGTATGGTGCCAGCTGATTGGAAAAAAGCCAACGTGGTACCAATATTTAAAAAGGGGCCGAGATATATCCCGGGTAACTATAGGCCGGTCAGCCTAACATCAGTAGTCTGCAAGATTTTGGAGGGGATGTTAAGGGACCACATACAAGACTTTAGTAATGAAAACGGTATTATTAGTAGTAATCAGCATGGATTCATGAAAAATCGTTCTTGCCAAACCAATCTATTAACCTTCCACGATGAAGTGAGCTGCCACCTAGATAAAGGAAAGCCTGTGGATGTGGTGTATCTGGACTTTGCAAAGGCCTTTGACACCGTTCCCCACAAACGCTTACTGTACAAACTAAGGAAGGTAGGTATGTACCATAAGGTGAGTACCTGGATAGAGAACTGGCTCCAGGGGAGAGTCCAGAGGGTGATGATTAATGGGGAGTACTCGGATTGGGCGGGTGTGGAAAGTGGGGTCCCCCAGGGTTCTGTCCTAGGACCAATCCTGTTTAATTTATTCATACATGATCTAGAGGAGGGGATATCTAGTACAATCTCAGTATTTGCGGATGATACTAAACTAAGCTTGCCAATATCTTCTGGGGCTCGACATCCACAAGGCCTTCGATAGTGTCTCTTGGGAGTACCTTAAACGCATTCTCCCCAGGTTTAGCCTTGTGGATGAGTTCCTAAACGGCTTTGAGGCACTATACAAATGCCCCAAAACTAGAATCAGACTGACGGGATGCAACTCATCTTTCTTCCCGTTAGGTAGAGGAACTAGGCAGGGATGCCCTTTGTCCCCTCTATTATTCGCTCTAGCTATTGAGCCTCTCTCAATAGCGATCAAAAATCACGATGGAATAGAGGGATACAGAAAAGGCACAGAAATGTATAAACTGAGCCTATATGCTGACGACGCTCTACTTTTTATTCGAAACCCATTAAACTCAATACCAAACTTATTAACAAGCTTAGAAAGGTTCGCAGAGATATCAGGGCTGAGTATTAACATGTCCAAGTCGATGGCTTTGCCAATTAATTTTTCAACACTAGACACCTTAACTTTGAAGTCTAAATTTCCATTTGTATGGGCTACTGATACGATCCCATATCTTGGCATTCACCTATGCAAAGATTTCAAATCCCTCTTCCAACATAACTTCCCACCATTAGTATCTAAAATATGAAATATGCTTCATATATGGTCCACATATCGTCTATCTTTCTTAGGAAAAATTACGGCCATTAACCACTTAAGCCCCGGAGGATTTGGCTGCTAAAGGACCAGACCCCTTTTTTCAACTTGGCACTTCGTGACTTTAACTGATAATTGCGCGGTCATGCAATGCAGTACCTAAACGAAATTTACGTCCTTTTTTTCCCACAAACAGAGCTTTCTTTTGGTGGTATTTGATCACCTCTGCGCTTTTTATTTTTTGCGATATTAATAAAAAAAGAGCGAAAATTTTGCAAAAAAATGACATTTTCAACTTTGTCTTTTAAAAAATATCCAATATACTCAATTTATGTCATTTTTTTTGGCCAAAATATATTTAGCTACATGTCTTTGACAAAAAAAAAATCAATGAGCGTATTTTTATTGGTTTGCGCAAAAGTTATAGCGTCTACAAACTATGGTGTATATACTGAAATTTACGAAGCTTTAATTTCTGACTGCCTATCTCATTTCATGAAGTGCTAAAATGGCGGGGCAGTACAAACCCCCCCCCCAAACTACCACTTTTTGGAAAGTAGACATCCTAAGGAATGTTCTGAGGGGCATGTTGAGCTCATTGAATATTTTATTTTTTTGTCACAGGTGTTTTTTTTTTACACAAAGTTGTCATTGAAATGATATATTGCTCACACATGCCATGGGTATATGTGTAATTACACCCCAAAATATATTCTGCTGCTTCTCCTGAGTACAGGGATACCACATATGTGAGACTTTTTGGGAGCGTAGCTGTGTACGGGAGCCGGAAAACAAATCACCACCATCAGAATTTCAAAGGGCGTACATTTTTCATTGCATTTTCTCACTACCTATAACGGTTTTGGAGGCCCTGAAATGTCAAGATACCACAAAACCCCCCCAAATGACTCCATTTTGGAAAGTAGACACCCCAAGCTGTTTGCTGAGAGGCATGGTGAGTCCATGGAATATTTTATATTTTGCCACAAGTTTCGGGAAAATTACAATTTTTTTTTTAAATTTTTTTTTTTTACACAACGTTGTCACTAAAAGATACATTTCTCACACATGACATGGGTATATGTGGAATGACACCCCAAAATACATTCTGCCACTTCTCCTGAGTATGGGGATGCCCCATGTGTGAGACTTTTTGGGAGCCTAGCTGTGTACAGGACCGCGAAAACCAATCAACACTCTCAGGTTTTCTAATGGCGTAAATTGTTCATGTCACCTCTGCACTACCTGTCGCAGTTTCGGAGGCCCTAAAATTCCAAAATAGCACAAAACCCCCCCAAATGACCCCATTTTGCAAAGTAGACACCCCAAGCTATTTGCTGAGAGGCATGGTGAGTCCATGGAATATTTTATATTTTGCCACAAGTTCCGGGAAATATATATACCCCTTTTTGGAAAGTAGACATCCGAAGGCATGTTGAGTGCATTTAATATTACAATTTTTTTTGTCACAGGTGTTTGAAAAATGACAAAAATAAATGAGACAAAGTTGTCATTGAAATGATATATTGCTCACACATGCCATGGGTATATGTGAAATGACACCCCAAAATACATTCTGCTGCTTCTCCTGAGTACAAGGATACCCCATGTGTGAGACTTTTTTGCAGTCTAGCCGCGTACAGGACCCGGAAAACCAATCTGCACCTTCTGGCTTTCTAAGGGCGTAAATTGTTGATCTCACTCCTTACTACCTATCACACTTTTGAAGTCCATAAAAGGCCAAGATGGCACAAACCCCCCCCCAAATGACCCCATTTTGCAAAGTAGACACTCCAATCTATTTGCTGAGAGGCATGGTGAGTATTTTGCAGCTCTCATTTTTTTTGGAAAATGAAGAAAAAACAGGAAAATGCATTTTTTTCCTCTTTTTTCAATTTCCAAAACTTTGTGACAAAAAGTGAGATCTGCAAAACACTCAACATGCCTCTCTGCAAATAGCTCAGGGTGTCTACTTTCCAAACTGGGGTCATTTGGGGGGGTTTTGTGCTATCTTAGAATTTTAGGGCCTCCGAAACTGTGATAGGTAGTCAGGAGTGAAATCAACAATTTACGCCCTTGGAAAGCCTGAAAGTGGAGGTTGGTTTTCGGGGTCCTGTACTCGGCTAGACTGCAAAAAAGTCTCACACATGGGGTATCCCTGTACTCAGGAGAAGCAGCAGAATGTATTTTGGGGTGTCATTTCACATATACCCATGGCATGTGTGAGCAATATATCATTTACTGACAGCTTTGTGTAAAAAAAAAAAATATATATATATATATATATATATATATATATATATATATATATATATATATATATATATATATATATATATATATATTCCCGGAACTTGTGGCAAAATATAAAATATTCCATGAACTCACCATGCCTCTCAGCAAACAGCTTGGGGTGTCTACTTTCCAAAATGGGGTCATTTGGGGGGGTTTTGTGCTATCTTGGAATTTTAGGGCCTCCGAAACTGTGATAGGTAGTCAGGAGTGAAATCAACAATTTACGCCTTTGGAAAGCCTGAAAGTGGGGACAGGTTTTCGGGGACCTGTACTCGGCTAGACTGCAAAAAAGTTTCACACATGGGGTATCCCTGTACTCAGGATAAGCAGCAGAATGTATTTTGGGGTGTCATTTCACATATACCCATGGCATGGGTGAGCATTATATCATTTACTGACAACTTTGTGTAAAAAAAAAAATAAAAAAAAAAATAAAAATTTTCCCGAAACTTGTGGCAAAATATAAACCATTCCATGGACTCCCCATGCTTCTCAGCCAATAGCTTGGAGTGTCTACTTTGCAAAATGGGGTAATTTGGTGGGGTTTTGTGCTATCTTCTTGAAATTTCAGGGCCTCTGAAACTGTGACGGGTAGTCAGGGGTAAAATCAGCAATTTACGCCATTAGAAAACCTGAAGATGTGGATTGGTTTTCGGGGGCACGTACACAGCTAGGCTGCCAAAAAGTCTCACACATGGGGTATCCCTGTACTCAGGAGAAGCAGCAGAATGTATTTTGGGGTGTCATTTCACATATACACATGGCATGTGTGAGCAATATATCATTTAGTGACAACTTTCTGTAAAAAAACAACAAAAAAAAAAGAAATAATAATTTTCCCGACACTTGTAGCAAAATATAAAATATTCCATGGACTCACCATGCCTCTCAGCAAATAGCTTTGGGTGTCTACTTTTCAAAAAGGGGTCATTTAGGGGGTGTTTGAACAGTCCCGGCATTTTACGCTCAATCTTAGCCACACATCACCCACTCTTCTAACCACTTGAAAACCAAGCCTTTTCTGTGCCTTTTTGTTTACATGAAAAAATATTTTTTTTTTACTAGAAAATTACTTTGAACCCCCAAACATTATATATTTCTTTAAAGCAGAGGCCCTATAGAATAAAATGGTGGATGTTGCAAATTTTTTTGTCACACGGTATTTGCGCACAGATTTTCCAAACGCAATTTTTGCGAAAAAAATACATTTTTTTTAAATTTATTGCACAAATACACTATATAATTCCAATTTGTTTGGTAAAATTTAAAAGATGATCTTATGCCGAGTTCATAGACACCTGACATGACATGCTTTAAAAATTGCGCACACCTGCGCAGCGGCAAAAACGTACGTACATTTTTAAAAACCTTTAAAAGTCTCTACAGGTTACCACTTTAGACTTACAGAGGAGGTCTACTGCAAGAATTACTGCACTCGATCTGGCGATCGCGGCGATACCTCACATGCATGCTGAAATTGCGGTTTACATATGACACTAGACCAACGCTTGCGTGTGCCATTGCGCGCAAGCACGGGGGAAAGGGGGCGGAGCTCGATTTTTTTTTTTTTTTTTTGCTCTTTTATGTTATTTTGACACCTTTCCTTTAATTTTTTTTTTTTAAATCATTTTTATTGCTATCACAGTGAATTTAGATATCCCCTATGATAGCAATCGGTAGTGACAGGTACTCTTTTTTTTAAAAATTGGGGTCTTTTATACTCTAGATCTCTCCTCTGACCTTAATGCTTCTGACCACGCCAAAATTGGTGTGATAAAATACTTTCCCAATTTCCCAATGGCCCTGTTTATTTCTGGCGAAAAAGAAGTCATGAAATGCTCGTAGCCTCCGGCATCTTAGGCCATAGAGATGATTGGAGCCATTCTAATCTTCAATTAGCTCTATGGTTAGATAACTGAACCACCGGCTGCACTCTCGGGTTAACCGGTGGGACAGGAGAGCCCGAGAAAAACCACGGAAGGCTGCGGAAGGCGGCGGTGGGGGGGGGGAGGCCCCTCCCACTGCATGTAAAAGCAGTCTAGCGGCCAATTACCTGCTAGGATTGCTTTTACATGTAAGCCGACCGCTGGCTGTAAAAAACGATACCAAGATGATGCCTAAATCTGCAGGCATCATCCTGGTATAACCACTCAAAGTCCAGAAACGTACCAGTACATTGCTAGTCCTTGTTTGGCATATAGGTTTTTTTTTTTTCATGCAGCCTGTGGGCTGAACGGAAAAAAAGAGAACCTATCAGAAATCAGCACAGGAATAATGCGTAGTATTACTCATCATTAACCGCCCAAACAACCACCCACTGAATTTAATGATGGGTATACACGGCACTATCCACGTATACCAAAATAGGATTTTAACTGCAGTGCTGAAATCAGAAAATCACCACAGCTGCTATCAGCAAAGGTATCCATATATGCTGAGCGCAAACACTGTTTGTGTCAGAATATATAAAATCAATGCGTGGTAGCCAACGAGTACCTGCAAGAGAAACAGGTCACAAAAGAATGAAAAAACAAACAAAGGACATTTAAATGTACAGTAAGAAGAGTAGAAGGACATATAAAATGACTGACACAACAACAGTTTTTGGATCCTTTTATTTTTCTTTCTAACTGTTTCTTCATGTCTTGATTTGGGACTGCGATCTTCTGCGATCTTCTCTTCCAGCTTGGGTCTCTCAAAATGTCGATGGACATCCAACATCCTTCGAGACCCTGTGTTTGTGTGCCCTACACTGTGTCGTGCTGTACCCTTCACTAATACTCCACTAGTGTATGGTAGCGCTCAAAACATTCCCCGATGCAGAGACCAGGTTGGTCAGGACATTTGGGACAATAATAACGGGTGTCACGCCTAAATCCGCGCCTGCGACAGACACGACATCTTCTTTGGGGCCATCTTTGGGTAGGGGTACTCGGGAGGGCATAAGGAAAATGCCTCTCATGCAGCCGGCTCACTGCATCTGGAAGGGGAAGTTGGGCAGGCATGCCTCCTGGGTACAGGTAGGCAAGGATGATCTCTTCCTGGAATTCCCGGAAAGATCCAGTTCGTCCTGACGCCTTGTATAGGACAAAGGCGTTCAGCATCGCCAATTGGAATAAATAAACAGACACTTTTTTGTACCAGCGTCTGGCTTTACGGGCAACTAAATACGGCGCCAAAATCTGGTCGTTAAGGTCCACCCCTCCCATATTAAGGTTATATTCGTGGACACAGAGGGGTTTCTCCACAACGCCAGTTGCCGTAGTGATTTGGATTGTCGTGTCTGCGTGAAGGGAGGACAGAACATAAACATCTCGTGTATCCTTCCACTTCACCGCAAGCAATTTGTCCGTTTTCAAGCAGGCTCTCGCCCCCCGACTAAGACGGGAATCTACAAGCCGCTGGGGGAAGCCCCGGCGATTAGGTCGCACGGTGCCACATGCGCCAATTTGTAATTCGAGCAGGTGACTAAATAGTGGCACGCTTGTATAAAAGTTGTCCACGTACAAATGGTACCCCTTTCCGGATAAGGGTGACACCAAGTCCCAAACGATCTTACCGCTGCTCCCTATGTAGTCTGGGCAGTTGGGGGGCTCCACAGTGCTATCTTTTCCCTCATAGACCCGGAAACTAACTGTATAGCCTGTGGCCCTGTCACACAATTTATACAGTTTGACCCCGTATCTGGCACGCTTGCTGGGGAGGTACTGTTTCATAGCAAGGCGGCCAGTAAATTTAATCAGGGACTCGTCAATGCAGACAACTTGTTCGGGGGTAAACAAGGCTGCAAACCGCTGATTGAAGTGGTCTATGAGGGGCCGAATTTTGTGGAGCCGATCGTATGCAGGGTCTCCCCGAGGACGACAGATTTCATTGTCGCTGAAATGCATAAATCGCAGAATTTGCTCATATCTCGCCCTGGACATGGAGGCAGAGTACATGCGCATATGGTGAAGTGGGCTAGTGGACCAATATAGCCGCAATTCACTCTGTTTAGTTATGCCCATGTGGAGGGAAAGGCCCAGAAAGATCTTAAATTCGGAAACCGTTAAAGGTTTCCAGCCGAATTGTCTGGCAAGGGGCGAATTTGGGTTGGCGGCGATGAATTGTTGTGCATATAAATTTGATTGATCCACAATAGATCAGAAAAGATCTTCCGTGAAGAACAGCTCAAAAAAGTTCAGGGGCGTAGAACCAGCTGTCTCCACGTGGATTCCAGGTTGGGCGGTGAATGGGGGAAGTACTGGCGCTGTAGTATCAGTGGGTTGCCAATTAGGAAATGCCAGCGCATCAGGGAGGGCACTATGGGCTCTACGGGCCTGTCTTCGAATACGCGGTGGCTGCGGGCCACTACTTGTGCTAGCCACCGCACCAGCTTCAACTGCACTTAGGGGACTCGCCACGTCACCAGGTCTTACTGCAGTGCTGGTTGTACTAGGTCCAGGGTGTACTAGGCCGCTGGCGCTTGCCAGGTCGCCAGAAGGATGAGCGGCACTAGTACCCACA
Organism: Pelophylax lessonae; assembly: GCF_965119305.1. NCBI lineage: Eukaryota > Metazoa > Chordata > Amphibia > Anura > Ranidae > Pelophylax > Pelophylax lessonae. The sequence continues at coordinate 85,434,166 of NC_138779.1, read as the reverse complement.
CTCTGCTCCATACGAGCACCCTGCGATTCCTGCATCTCATCAACTCCAGAATGGGGTCGGGTACGCCTGGGTCTAACAGGGACCCATCTGTCGTCGGAGCTATCTGTCAGGGAGCCGCTGCCGTCATCAGGTTCATATACTGACCCTGATTTGGTCATTGTAGCTTCCCCTTCGCTATCAGATGACTCGGTCAGCATAAAACTGATAAGCTCTTCATCTCTGTACGAACGTTTGGTCATTTTGGTAACTAAATTTACCCGTACAGTGATGCGACTCACAGGTAATAAAAGCACCTGGTTGTCGAAGATTATTTCAAGCGCTACCAAAAAAACTGCTAATGCTAGCAGGGATCAGGCCTGACTCTGCTAACACAGCGGTTTTGTGTCTTGTGTTTTTTTGTAAGTGACAGTAATCTATTGATTACTACACTTACCTGGGTGAAAGGGTTAAACGCAGGTGCTGGCAGGAATCAGTGCTGATCGTGCAAACACTGCGTTTTGGGAACCCTAAACTATGGGGGCGCTAGTATAGTTCTGATCAGATCAGATATTGATCTGTTCAAACACTATACTAGAAATGGAAGTGTATGTGCGTGCGTGTGTGTGTGGCAATCAAGGGGTTATTTCTAAACTATGCGCTGGGGATCTGGGGGGGGGGGGGTGGCGGGGACCCTAAACCTCCTTTGGGAAAGAAACTAGCTAGCTAGCACAACCTCAAGTCACAATGACACCAATACAAAATACAGTAAAAACAGTATATTATGTGTGTATTAGTGCTAATGTGACAGAGGGTGTAGGGGTTAACGGGATGTGATCAGGGGGGGATCAGGGGTTTAAATCTTTATTGGAAGGGGCTGGCGGGTATCCTAAGGATAAAAGGAACGGTGGCAAGCGCTAAACCTGGTCACAAGTCACACTTATACGGGTATATAGAAAATGCTATATACTGTATACAGTGTGCGTTGTGGCAGGGGGTGTAGGGGTGATCAGGGGGGGATCAGGGGATTAAATCTTTATTGGGCGGGTGGGGGGGGACCCTAAACCTGCTTGGGACACAAACTTAGTCGCCTGCGCTAATTCTGATCACAATCACACTAATACAAAAATACAAAAACACAGTATATTACGTTTGTATTAGTGCTGACGTGACAGAGGGTGTAGGGGTTAACTAGCGGTGATCAGGAGGGGATCAGGGGGGATCAGGGGCTCAAATCTTTATTAGGGGGGGTGGCGGGTAATTCAAGTGGAAAAGGGGGGGTCGCAAGCGCTAGACCTGACCACAAATCACACTTATACGGGTATATAGCAAAATGCTATATACTGTATACGGTGTGTGTTATGGCAGGGGGTGTAGGGGTGATCAGGGGGGGTCAGGGGCTTAAATCTTTATTGGGCGGGTGGCGGGGACCCTAAACCTTCTTGGGACAGAAACTTAGTCGCCTGCGCTAATTCTGATCACAATGACACTAATACAAAAATACAATAACACCGTATATTGCGTTTGTATTAGTGCTGATGTGACAGAGGGTGTAGGGGTTAACGGCGGTGATCAGGGGGGGTTCAGGGGGGATCAGTGGGTTAAATCTTTATTAGGGGGGGTGGGGGGTAATTTGAGTGGAAAAGGGGGGGTCGCAAGGGCTACACCTGTTCACAAATCACACTTATACAGGTATATAGGTATATGCTATATGCTGTATATAGTGTGTGTTGTGTCAGGTGCTGTAGGGGTTAATTGGGGGGGCTATCGGGGGTGAAATGTGCCTATCTAACTGTGTGTGGGTGTGCTTGGTGCAATACTCACAGTAAGATGTGCTCTCCTCTCACGCTGGATCCAAAAAGACCGTTGTGGGGGGAGGGCACATCTCCTCTAAGCCTGTGTTTACATTTCACAGGCTTAGAGGATGATCTGATTGGGCAGGACCGATCAACAGGTCCAGACCAAAAATGATTGGCCTGGACCTGATGACTGATCGGTTCTGAACCCAATCGAGTCATCGGCGGCGGCGGCGGGGCGCGGGAGCGCGCACAGGGCCGGCAAAAAGTGCTGACGTAGGCCTACGTCAGTTTGCCTGGCCGGGGCTGAGTGCCGACGTAGATCGTCGTGCGCCGGTCGTTAAGTGGTTAAAATGACCATTCTGCCTAAACTAGTTTACCTTTTCCGGGCTATACCAATACACATCACGAAAGCTTATCTATCCAAAATCCAATCAATCATCAACAAATTTGTGTGGGGTAATAAGAAACCCAGATACGCTGCAAATATATTGTACCACCATCAACAGTCAGGAGGCCTAGGCTTACCCCAGATATGGATATATTATATGTGTTGAAGACTGACTCAGTTGGGATGCTGGCATGACCTTTCCTCTCAAACTCCATGGGTAAAGTTTGAAAAACATTCAGTTGCACCATTTAATTTAGCTGGATTACTATGGGACCCCACAATTCCTATGCGCCAAATTTCTATTCGTAACTCAGTAGTCTCAGATACCCTTAAAATATGGCGATACGCGAATAAGAAAAATACCCTTGTTTCAGATCCTCCGATGGGCACCTCCTTTTTGGGTGACCCAAGATTTAAAGAGGCCTTTAACTCGCCACGGCAGTTTTTGTGGTGGCTGGAAAATAATTTAACTACTATCCATGATCTATTTGATGGTGGAATTTTCCATTCTTTTGAAAAACTAACATCCACCAATCATATTCCCCCTTCCGAAAAGGAGAACTATGATCTGATTAAAAACTATTTTAATTCTTTTCACTCTCGGCCTTCTGGAGCACCCTTAAGTACCTACATATATGTCTTAAAAAGCCATTGGGAAAAGGCCATATCTCCACTATGTACAACACCCTAAATTTGCATGACATAGAAACTAAACTTAAATATATGACGGATTGGGAGTCAGAAATACAAGAAAACCTCTCGGTGAGTGATTGGCAAAAGATGTGGCTTAACCTACGGAGCTCCACCAGATCGCTGGGAGTGAGAGAAACAGCGATTAAGCTATATACGAGATGGTACTATACACCTGTAAAGTTAAACAAATTCTATCCAGAGGTCTCCCCTGAATGTTTCAGAGGTTGCGGCGAGTTGGGCACTCTGAGGCACATATTCTGGGACTGCCCTAAGATACAAAACACCTGGTTAGAAGTCATGAGCCTGATAGGGAAGGTTACAGGCAAGAATCTCACTCTCTCAATAATGCATTGTTTACTGTTCAAAAGCATACCAGATCTTTCCATACAGCTGAACAGATTAACTCACACAATGTGCGTAGCAATGCTATGGGCGATCACCAGACAGTGGAAGGAACCACATGTTCCATTCCCACTAGTTAAGCATAGAATTGAAGACATCAGATCTATGGAAAGGTATCATCATACTATAACAAACTCTGAACACATATATGACCAAAAATGGACCCCATGGTTCTTATATAAATGTGCACAAGTAACATAATTGATATCCATGTTTGGTTTCCTATCATGAAATAAAGCGAGATGAGCCGCACTATGCATCCTAAAGATCGGGTCACGTATTCCCATGAGGAAGACAATATGGTCATTTCACCAGACGCAGACAGAATGACTAAAGGCAGAGTTTGTCTCTTACCCCCCCTCATATGCAGTTTGTCGGGTCAGATGTCATCAGGTTATCTGATTACAAATACATTTGATATTGATACTACTATTTGAAGTTTAACCCTGGTTAATTAGCGATCACCTTGTCAAGATGACGAAATGGAAAATGTGAAAATTGTGCTATGATAGTTTACATATGCACTCACTGTTGTTATATGTCATACAATTTTGTATAACAGAAATATATTACATCATTGTTATATGTTATATAATTTTTCACAAAGTACTTCTAATATTCACTGTGAATATTTAACGTTGTATAACTTTATATGTTAAATTTTCAATAAACGTTTATAATCAAAAAAAAAAGAAAACGGTATTATTAGTAGTAATCAGCATGGATTCATGAAAAATCGTTCTTGCCAAACCAATCTATTAACCTTCTACGATGAAGTGAGCTGCCACCTAGATAAAGGTAAGCCTGTGGATGTGGTGTACCTGGACTTCGCAAAGGCCTTTGACACCGTTCCCCATAAACGCTTACTTTTCAAACTAAGGAAAGTAGGTATGGACCATAAGGTGAGTACCTGGATAGAGAACTGGCTCCAGGGGAGGTTGCAAAGGGTGGTGATTAATAGGGAGTACTCAGATTGGGCGGGTGTGGAAAGCGGGGTCCCCCAGGGTTCTATCCTGGGGCCGATCCTGTTTAATTTATTCATAAATGATCTAGAGGAGGGGATATCGAGCAAAATCTCAGTATTTGTGGATGATACTAAACTAAGCATGCCAATAATTTCTGGGCAGGATGTGGAAACCTTACAAGCGGACCTGAACAAAATTATGGGGTGGGCAACTACATGGCAGATGAGGTTCAATGTTGAAAAATGTAAAGTAATGCACCTGGGTGCCAGAAACCAGAAAGCAAGCTACTCACTGGGGGGGGGGGGGGGGGGGGGTGAACCTCTGGGTGAGTCTAGGATGGAAAAGGACCTGGGGGTACTGGTAGACAACAGGCTTGGCAGTGGCATGCAATGCCAAGCTGCTGCAAGCAAAGCCAACAGAATACTGGGATGTATAAAAAAGGAGATTCACTCCAGAAATAAAGAGATTATTCTCCCACTATACAAGACTCTAGTCCGGCCACAGCTGGAGTATGCTGTCCAGTTCTGGGCACCGGTCCTCAGGAAAGATGTACTGGAACTGGAGAAAGTCCAGAAAAGGGCAACAAAAATAATTAGGGGAATTGAGGACATCAGCTATGAGGAAAGACTACAAGCACTGAATTTATTCTCTCTGGAGAAGAGACGATTGAGGGGGGATATGATATCAATGTACAAATATTGTACTGGAAACCCTAGTATATGGAAAATCCTATTCAGAGAAAGGAAATACAATAAGACGCGTGGCCACTCACTAAAACTAGAGGAAAGGCGGTTTAACATTAAAATACGCAGGGGGTTCTTCACTGTAAGAGCAGTAAGGATGTGGAATTCTCTTCCCCAAACAGTTGTATCCGCAGGGAGCATTGATAGTTTCAAAAAACTATTAGATAGGCACCTTAAAGACCACAACATACAGGGGTATACAATGTGTGGTTAACAGTAGACACACACACACACATCATAGGTTGAACTGGATGGACTGATGTCTTTTTTCAACCTCACTAACTATGTAACTATGTAACTATGGATAGGGACAAAACTACACCAAAAGGAGAAACCTAGGTGAAAAGGCCTCATTATTTATGTGTGCCTAGTACAGTGTTATATGGTCGCTGGGCATAAAAAGAATATAAAAACTGCATTTCAAATCACTGTCAGCCATTCAGTAGCTGTTTTTTTGTCAATATATAATTAAAGCGGAGTTCCGGCCTCAAAATAGACAAAATAGATTTTTGGCCATCGGCTTGCTGAGTGTCACCTGAAAAACAAATGGATAATTACGTTTTTTTTTTGTTTACTTACTTGGTTATTGAAGAAAATATACTCACCTTTCTTCTACTTCCTCCCTCCGCGGCCGCAGCCCGCGCCGTCACTTCCTCCTTGAATTGATTCCTGGGAGCTGAACGTCATTGCTCCCAGGAATCAATGCGCCTGCACCGGCCCCGCTCGTCAGGTCCGGTGCAGGCGCGTCATTCCCTGCTAAACAGCTTCTGGGCATGCCCAGAAGCTGTGGAGGGATGACGTGCCCGCACCGGAAGTGACGAGCGGGGCAGGTGCAGGCGCATTCTGGGAGACGAGGACACGGAAGAGGACGCAGAAGAGGACGCGCTGGCTTCAGCTGCCCACATCCGAGATGGAAGCGCAAGGTAAGTATTTCTTCTAAAAGGTAAGTGTAACCCGGGACAGTTCAGAGGCTATCCATTGCTAGCCCTGACTGTCCCGGGAGTATTTTTATCTAAATTTCACCCCCGAGGCCGGAACTCCGCTTTAAGTGGCCGTGGCCAGGGTTTATCATAGACAAGTTTGTACAACACACTACCATGCCACTTGTATTCCCCCCCATAAAAAGGATAATTATGCTAATTTGTCTTTTGGTGTCATTGTCTGTTTGGTATAGTAGGCTATAAATAAGCCAGAGTTAGTGTGTTGGGTAGTTTAAACATAAAGAATAAGACTGAGAGCTACAGTTTTTTTTTCTTGCAAGTGACAAAGTTCAGTGCACACTGGCTAGTGCGGAAGTATTGCCTGGTGATATGGACAAAACATAATGACACATTTTATCTCTTCCTGCCCTCCACTGATTAACCCAGGACAAAGCACTTACTTTGTGCTCTCCATCCACTACAGCTTGTTTATGCATCTTTTTAAAGAGATTTATCATTTTAGCCTAAAAATGCATTAAAGCAGCAATAACTGGTTAAAAAGGACCTGTCAAATGGCAGTTAAGTTTTAAACACGTGAACATTGTTTAATCTTTGCTTGTAAATGCATGTCTAGGCAGCATCAGCTTTAAGGATTGATGAGCTTCAAACTGCTTTTTGGAAGCCCTTAAAGCTGAACTCTGGGTATGATCTTTATTGCAGGCTTAAGTATTGTGACATCGCTGCCCCTCCTCTCCATCACATCAAATCTGAGAACCCCTTTTTTTTTTAATCAATACATTTTTATTTGGTTTTGCAAGAAAAAAAAATCAAAGAACATGACAATTTCAATATGGTGCAACATGCACCGATGAAACAAAAATAAAAATACACAGGATAAAATTATTAAATGTATTACAGTATCTCCATACAGTCAGAAAATATGTCAAAAACTAATATTAAAATGAGGAATGTGGTAGAAGAGTCTCATAGACAAAAAAGAAGATAATATCTCTTAGAATTGGGAGGCGGTGCACTGGTAGTTCCTCCGACGTCCCCTCCTCTCCCGCACCCCCAACGGGAACTAACTGTGCAAGAGGAGAGGGAACATTGGTATCCCAACCAGTCCCCACCGTGACGAAGTGCCCACCTCTAGTGATAAGTGAAATAATCAGTCAGTTGTGTTACCCTCTAAAGTCAGTCCACATTTTCCATCTGTTATCGAAGGCTCAACATGAACCCTGATTAACAGCTAGTAGGTTCAAACAGGTGATTGCGGTTAACCGCTAATTTGACATCAGATATATTAAGTGAGTTTTGAGTGCCCCAATTGACTAGAATGTTGTGGCGTGCCGCTAATAGTATGTGACACACAACTTGTCTCATAGATAATGGAAATTTATCGATCCCAAGATTAAGTAGGGCCAGTCCCTTTGAGGGATTTCGAATAATCCCTGTTATGGAGGAGATCATTTGAAAGGTAAGCTTCCAGTATCCCCTTAGACATGGACATTCCCACATAATATGGGAGTTTGTAAGGCGTGTAATGCCACCTGTGAAGCAATTCAAGCATCGTTTCCCAATGTCCCACCCATTTAGAAAAGCGATAGTTAGATTGAATCGCCCTCTGCCAGTCTGGCAATGAATGTGACGTGTCCAGATCTTTGTTCCATTTCTGAATAGCCACTGAAAGTTGAAATTCTGATTTATATTGGAGAGCATTATAAATAAGAGAGATGATTCCACCTTTCCTATGTGTTGGAGCCGTGAGGAAAGCCCAAATAGAAGGAAAAACGTATAAAACAGGTAAGGGGTATTTTGACAGATATTGTGAGATGCAAAAGCAAATAAAATATAGTTTGGGAGGGAGGGAAAAACGACCCTGTATGTCAGACCACTTACGGGGATGACCATCTGTGTAAAAATCTTGAACATATTTGATTCCATAGTTGAGTAGAGGTTTAGTATATAGAAAGGGGATTCTGGATTCCAAATTTTGTATCGGTATAGGAGGAATATCAATAGGGGGTTCCCTATTGGCTCCGTTCATAACATGGCGCCATGCTATTACAGAAGCTTCCATGGGTGGAGAAAGGGAGGAAGTATTTCCAGGGGCTAAATGATCCATATATAGAACTGATGCCAGATCTGAAGCATAGCATAGTGACGTCTCCATATCTACCCATCAAGGTCTATCGGATCGCTTAAACCAGTATCCTAATTGTTCTATAATGGTCTATAGACATGCAGATCCGGGAGCCCCATACCCCCTGTTTGTTTGTGAGCAATAAGGTGTTTCCTTGCGCACCTCGGTTTTTTGTGTAGCCAAATGAATTGGGTTAATAATTTTGTGAGGGTCGTTATGTACTTTTTTTGGGATGGGGATGGGAAGGACCCTAAAGAAGTACAGAATCTGTGGAAGGATAGACATTTTGTATGCCGCAATTCTACCTACCCATGATATAGTAGAGCGTGTCATGTTATTCAGTTGCGAATGAATATTAGTTATCAAAGGTTCGTAGTTTGCGCAGGCCATTAGGTGTAATTTGGGGGTTAATGTGATCCCCAAATAGGGGATTCTGTCCTTCGCCCATGTGAATGGGTAAGAAGACTGAAGCTTAACTTTCACTTTAGGGGCCATTCCCAAGTCAAGAGTAAGAGATTAAGAATAATTAATTTTATAATAGGATATGGAACTAAAATTGTTAAGTAAATTGGTCACTGCAGGTAGGGACTTTTCTGGTTCGGTCAGGAGGAGGATCACGTCATCAGCAAAAAGGCTGACCACATGGTTCTCCTCCCCGATCTGGAAACCAGATATTGAGGAGTGTTGGCGAATGGACTCGGCCAGTGGCTCAATCATGAGGTCGAAAAAAGTGGGCAAGAGCGGACATCCTTGGCGGGTGCAATTAGAAATTAGGAAGGATTTAGATAGGAGACCAGATGTGTACACCCTGGCTGACGGGCAAGAATACAGGGCCATTATAGCAGACTTAATTTCTCCACAAAACCCGAAACGAGATAACACCATGTCCATGTAATGCCATTCTACCCTATCGACCGCCTTCTCTGCGTCTAGGATAACAGCAGAGAAGGCGTTCGGGAGGTCTCTGCACAATGTATCACATTCAGAATTCTTCGGGTTGCGTCCGAGGGCTGCCTCCCCTTTACAAACCCTTGTTGATCATTCTTGATCAGGAGTGGGATAATGTCTGATAATCTGAGGGCAAAAATTTTTGCATAGACTTTGAAGTCTGAATTTAAAAGGGATATGGGTCTAAAATTAGCTGGCGTAGTTGGCTCTTTCCCTGGTTTGGGAATGGTTATTACGTAGGCTTGCAGCATTTCCTTGGGAAAGGCGGAAGAGGCAGCCGCTTGGGCGAACACCGATGACATATGAGGAGCAAGGATCGTAGAAAAAGATTTATAGTACTCATTGGGTAGTCCATCAGGACCAGGGGATTTATTCTGTGGGAGAGATGCTATAACTCTGCAAATTTCTTGCTCTGAAATAGGGTCACTAAGTAGTTGCAATTGATGCGGGGTCAAGGAAGGAAGGTTAATAGTATCCAAAAAATCTGAAATTTGGGATTCAGTAGGATGAGACATGGTATTATCGTCTTTTAAATTATATAGGGTACCGTAATATTCAGCAAAGTGGTCTGCTATATCTTGGGGATTGTGAATTTTTTTTTTTAGATAAAGGATGTATAAGATATGCGATCCTGTTTTTATTTCTATCGGTTTTCAATCGATTAGCCAGGTATTTACCAGTTCTATTGGCATTAGCATATGTAGTGAGTTTCAATCGTCTAAGGTGCATGTCATACTTCTGCGCAAGATGGAGACGGAGTTCCTCCCTCAATCGCAAAAGAGTTTGTGAATGCGTCTCAGACGGTTTCAGTTTGTTCTGTTGTTCAAGGGTATGAATTTCACGTAAAATCGAGTCAAGGCGAGAGTTATAGCATCTCCGTAATCTGGCCTCCTGTTGCAGCAACATTCCCCTTATTTACGCCTTATGGGCGTTCCATAAAGTAAAAGCATCAGAAGTAGAGGGGGCATTAAAACAGAAGTACTCTGTAAGATTAGCAGATAATTTCTTAAAACATTCAGGATTTTGTAGTAGTTTAGTATTACATCATCAAACTAGGTTGGGGTTACCGCCCTCCGGGTCATCAGAAATGGAGATCAAAATGGGTGCATGGTCAGACCATGTGATATCAAAAATATGTGATCTCGTAATCTTCTGGAGCAGCCATTTGTCCGTTAGGAATAGGTCTATTTGAGAGTACGAGTTACGTCTGGGAGAAAAGAAGGTGTAGTCTCTCTCATTGGAATGGTTGCATCTCCAGACATCAAATAAGTCCTCTCTGTGGAGAAAACTACCAATTTACTGGCGACCTCTAGAAGGGCCTTTGGAAGCATCCAAAAGTGAGTCAGGTACAGCATTGAAGTCTCCGCAAACAATAATTCCACCGTATTTAAGATGTTGTATTTTTTTGAAAAGCTTATTGAGGAAACAAATCTGGTGGACATTGGGAGCGTAGAGGGATACAATCGTGTAAGGCTTGGAGTTGACATCACATGTCAGTATGATGAATCTTCCGTTTTCATCAATGGCGGAGCTATGGAGGTGGAAACTAACTGTATCCTGCACCGCAATTAAGACTCCTTTTGTTTTATTGCTTGCACAGGAGAGGAAGACATGGGGGAAGTTATGATTGGAGCACGTAGGACTTTTAGAGGCTTCAAAGTGTGTTTCTTGAACACATAAGATGTCTGCTTTATGTGTGAGGGCTTCCTGCCACATGGAGCGGCGTTTGGCGGGATGGTTCAATCCCTTAGCGTTGAGTGATAAGCATGTAATAATCACAGAAAAGATGGGTTAAAGGTTTGTGCAGGAGAAAATGTGGTCTTACTTGGATCCAAGGCTATCAGTGGGAAAATCCTCATCGTTGCTGTCCGGTGATTGTGTAGATGAGCGTCAAGTCCTAGGTCACTTGGGATGAGCGTGGACTGTAAGGAATCCCATGCAGACTGTGGAAGGTATCCTGTGTTAAAACAATGAGCAAAAACAAAAAGAGCAAAGAAAAAAGCAAAAGCAAAAAATAGAAACTAGGAACAGAACCAGGGATATATTAACTGATATCCTTAGGAACATGGGGTATGGTGGAAGATCCACTAAGTACCGCTGAGATTAGGTGGAATGTCGAGGGGTGGGAGAGGGACCCGCTTCATGTCTCATCCTATGTGGAGGGCGTCGGGTTACAACTTGCCAGTCATATTGAGATGTACCTCTAGGTTGGATAGGAATGAATTTTGGAGAGGGAGACATTTCAGGTATTATGTCCCATTGCCTTAGGAAGGCAAGACCTTCATCCATTGTGGAAACAGGGACAGTGGTACCGTTATGTGAAATAAGCAATGTTGCGGGGTATTTCCATTTAAGAGAAATTTGGTGATTTCTCAAAGCCTTGGTAACAGTGATGGCTGGTCAATGTGTTTCGCAGGGGCGCCGCCCCCCCCCCCAAGGCTAAAAAAAAAAAAAAAAAAGGTGTTCCTTTAATGGCAGTGGGGCGCCGGCCAACACTGCTGCTATGGAGAGGTTGGAGAGGGGTGGGAGTTTTGTGGTCATGTGCCTGTTTTTGTTAAGCTTGATTGGCGGCCCTTTACTTCGTGCTCGGGGTGCAGAGCTCTGGGCCCCGAACACTCCCACTTGCGATTCTGCGTCCTGTGATTGGTGGACGTCTGACGTCATAGGGGCGGTGCTTGGGCGTCACCTTCACTGTCTCTGCTTCCCGCCTGAGCTGGCCCAGACATCTTTGTCTCACTCTCTGCTGCTGCTTCAGGAGGACCGGACGCCGTCGCTGAGTGAGAGGACCCAGAGCCTCAGCGTTCCCGAATCCCGATCCGACCGAGTATTGATAGCTGCTGCTGTGCGCTAAGCCTGACTGTAAGTGACTCCTCTCTGCATTGAATGGGGGCACACTGATCTCTCTGCAGTGAAAGGGGCACACTGATCTCTCTCTGCATTGAAGGGGGCACACTGATCTCTCTCTGCATTGAAAGGGGGCACACTGATCTCTCTCTGCATTGAAAGGGGGCACACTGATCTCTCTGCATTGAAGGGGGCACACTGATCTCTCTACATTGAAGGGGGCACACTGATCTCTCTGCATTGAAGGGGGCACACTGATCTCTCTGCATTGAAAGGGGGCACACTGATCTCTCTGCATTGAAAAGGGGGCACACTGATCTCTCTGCATTGAAAGGGGCACACTGATCTATCTGCATTGAATGGGGGCACACTGATCTCTCTGCATTGAATGTGGGCACGCTGATCTCTCTCTGCATTGAATGGGGGCATGCTGATCTCTCTCTGCATTGAATGGGGGCACGCTGATCTCTCTCTGCATTGAATGGGGGCACGCTGATCTCTCTGCATTGAAGGAGGCACACTGATCTCTCTGTATTGAAAGGGGGCACACTGATCTCTCTGTATTGAAAGGGGGCACACTGATCTCTCTGCATTGAAAGGGGCACACTGATCTCTCTGCATTGAAGGGGGCACACTGATCTCTCTGCATTGAAAGGGAGCATGCTGATCTCTCTGCATTGAAAGGGGGCACGCTGATCTCTCTGCATTGAAGGGGGCACACTGATCTCTCTCTGCATTGAATGGGGGCACACTGATCTCTCTGCATTGAAGGGGGCACACTGATCTCTCTGCATTGAAGGGGGCACACTGATCTCTCTGCATTGAAAGGGGGCACACTGATCTCTCTGCATTGAAAGGGGCACACTGATGTCTCTGAATTGAAGGGGGCACACTGATTTCTCTGCATTGAAAGGGGGCACACTGATCTCTGTGCATTGAAAGGGGGCACACTGATCTCTCTGCATTGAAAGGGGGCATGTTGATCTCTCTGCATTGAATGGGGGCACGCTGGTCTCTCTGCATTGAAAGGGGGCACGCTGGGCACTCTGAATTGAAGGGGGCACACTATACCTTGATTACTGAAGGCCCCTTTCACACTTTTGTGACCTCAAAGTCACGCAATTTTTTACAGCGTGTTTTGCCGCAAAGCAATGCCTATTACATTTTTCTGTTTGCGCCCCCCCCCCCCCAAAAAACAATTTTGAGCACCACCCGCCACTGCTTGGTAATACTGGCCAGTTGTCTCCTACATTGAAGAGTGTGGTGGGATAAATCTGGCAAAATCTGGACAGATGTATAGGCTGGGGGTCTCTGGTCTATTTTGCAAAATTGCTCCATAATGGCTTCTTTTGTTTGTAATAGTGTACCCGCAAGAGGATGTCTCTAGGGATATCATCAGCCAAGGAAGAAGGTTTGGGAATTCTGTGTACTCTATCCACAATAAGGTCTTGTGCAGAAAGTGAAGGGATAATCACTTGGAAAATTTCTTGGACATACTGAGGAAGTTGGGACTGTAGAACTGTTTCTGGGACTCCCTGAGTTTTAAATTGTTCCTGCGGGAACGGTCCTCAAGGTCCGCCAATTTATCATTAATCCATAGTATGTGTTCCGTTTGGGCACTATGGGCATCAACTAGTATATTGTATGAAGTAGAATATTCACCCATGGCCTGTTCCATTTGATCAACTCTGTCACCTAATTCATTTACTTCCTTGTAAATGAAGCTGTAAGGTCATTATGAATTGAGTCCCTGAGGGACATTAACATGTCTTTCAACACAGTGTCTGAGACCGGCTGGCCCGTTGTAGGGAATCCAGCAATAGGGTCAATAATGGTGGTCGCTTGCTGTTGCTGAGGTAAAACACTGCCAACCTCCATGTCAGGGTCCCAGGTGTCACCCGCTGTGGGGTCTAATCTCTGGCGGGACCTTTCGGGGCTCCTAGTGGATGGAGTATTGGTCCCTGAATGAGAACTACCCTCACTGTGTGGGGAGTGGAGCGGTGTATTAGCCCCTAAATTAGCAGTGGGTATTTGAATTACCTCAGGACCCTGTCTGTGGGGGCCGCCGCCATTTTGAGGCCTGTGGAGCGGGACTGTGCCCGTGAATGGCGTCAGCTTGTGAGGCTGGGTTTGCCCTCATTTCTTCTTCTGTGGCATTCTTAAGGAAAGTATGAGACACACTGTGTGTTTTTTGCCGGTTTGCGGGTGTCCAGGGTCCCTCTATGTGGCGAGTATCACTGCGGTCCGGCGGAGCTCTGTGGTCAAGCAGCCATCACAGAGTTCGGAGCCAAGCCCCCCCAGAACCATTTGTTTCATTGAAAATAGCAGTTGAGCAGTTGCTGAATGGTCTTCAGCTTGTTCCCGTGGTTCTGAGACCTGATCTGTTGTTACTTCTCACCAGTGTATGACCCGGCCTGCCTTTGGACTTTGCTTCTGCCCGTGCTTCTGCTCTGTTGCTCACTATCCTGACCTTGGCTTGCTTAAACGGATCTGATCTGCCTGCTTACCTTGTACCGCGCTGCCCGGCTGTTATCGACCTTGGCTTATCTTCTGGACTTACTTGCTTGCTGATTCTGTACCTCACTGCCCGGTTTCTGCTGGCTACTGCTCCCACGCTTTGGTGCCAAGCTGCCACTGCACCCTGTTCCAAGGACTGCAACTACCAGCTGTACCCACCTACGGAGTGAACACCACCAGCTAGCCGCTACGGCACTCGTGCCACTCCTTGCCTTACACTCTCTGTTCCCACCTTCAGGAGTGTCAGACAGGAGGAGCAAGAGAGGCCTCCACAACATTCCAGTCTTCACCAGGTACGTGATAGTACCATTCAGCCATGACTGAGACTGGAGGAGGCTCCTCTCTGCTTGAAGCGGTGTGCCAACAAATCACGGCCTTAATCCAAGTGGTGACCGGACTCCAGGAGAATTACTTCCGGATTGAAGGTCATTTACGCTCCCTGCCCATTGTATCTCAAGCTTCTGTACCTGGCACTTCAGCTACTGTTCCCGCTCCAGCTACTGCATCTACAGTAATGGTTCCTCCTCCAGAGCCTCGGGTACCTACCCCAGAACGCTTTTCAGGAAATCGCTATAAGTTTCGGGCCTTCCGCCATGCCTGCCAGTTGTATTTCGAGTTACAACCACGAACTTTCTCCCTTGAATTTACTAAGGTGGGCTTTGTCATTTCTCTCTTGCGTGAGGAACCACAGTCATGGGCTCATCAGCTTCTGGAAAAGGCCAGCCCAGTTCTTGCATCAGTCTCTTCCTTCTTTGAAGCCATGGCCCAGATCTATGATGATCCCCAACGGACCTCCACAGCAGAAGCTATTCTACATAAACTCCAGCAAGGGCTTCAGCCTGTGGAGGACTATGTTGTTAAGTTCCGCAAATGGAGTTCTGACACTGCCTGGAATGATGCAGCCTTGCAGTACCAGTTTCGTTTGGGTCTTTCAGAGGCTCTTAAAGATGAACTTGCCAGACTAGATCCACCAACTACGCTCTCAAACTTGATCCAGCTTGCTATTCAGCTTGATCGCAGAATCCGAGAGAGGAGGGCAGAAAAATCTGGCAACATTCCACATACATGGACACCAGCAGCACCTGTATCCCCAGCTCCGCCACCATCCTCTTTCAAGGTTGAGTCTGTTCAGTTGGGACTTTCTCGTCCACCTCTGTCAGCCAAGGAAAGACTTAGACGCAAGCAGAACAACTTATGCCTTTACTGTGGGGGCATTGATCACTTTCTGCGTGACTGCCTGATAAGACCACGTAAGACTGTCCTTGTTTCTGATACTCCCAGATATCCTCTGAAGAGCATCTCCTCTCACCTTTCGCTGACTCTCTCCCTGCAGCTACCTGGAGGGAGCATCCAAACTCAAGCCATTATTGACTCCGGGGCCTGCAGTTGTTTTATGGACTATTCATTTGCTGAACAACACAAGGTCCCACTGCAAGCTAAAATGCAGCATCTGAAGATTAATTTGGCGGATGGCTCGAATCTCAAGTCAGGTCCTATCACACAAGAAACGTGTCTGCTACTGGCAGTAACCTCCTCTAATCATTCAGAATACCTAACCCTGGACATTATCCCATCACCTTTGTTCCCCATCATCCTGGGCATTCCGTGGTTGCAGGCACACAATCCCCAAATAAACTGGGAGTCTGGAGCTGTTTCATTCCCTACCACCTACTGCCAGCAACACTGTTTTCCTAATACGGTCACCACCTCGGCCCCCCTTATGGAACTGCAACCAGAGACTTCAGTTTCACAATATGTTCCATTAACTTACCATGATTTCTTAGATGTTTTTGATAGGAAGAATGCTGAGACCTTACCGCCCCATCGGGCGTACGATTGCCCAATTGAACTGTTACCCGGGACCGAGATTCCATTTGGACGTATTTTTCCCCTATCAGAACTTGAGCTTGAGACATTGCGCCTATACATTAATGAGAACCTAGAAAGGGGATTCATCCGTCCATCCACATCCCCTGCTGGGGCTGGAATATTTTTTGTTGAAAAGAAGGATCACACCCTGAGACCCTGTGTGGACTATAGAGAGCTAAACAAAATAACAATTAAAAACAGATATCCTCTTCCTCTTGTTCCAGAACTTTTCCAGCGGTTCAGAACAGCGAAAGTGTTCACAAAGCTTGACCTTCGAGGTGCATATAACCTAGTAAGGATCCGGAAGGGGGATGAATGGAAAACAGCTTTCCGGTCCCGCTTTGGGCATTTTGAGTATTTAGTCATGCCCTTTGGACTGTGTAATGCCCCAGCAACGTTCCAGCATTTCGTCAATGATATCTTTAGGGACTTCCTTGACCTTTTTATGATTGTGTACCTTGATGACATACTCATATTCTCCCCTTCCATTGAAGAACACCGGCTGCACGTTAAAAAGGTCCTCAACCGTCTCCGGGAACATCGGTTATACGCAAAGGCTGAGAAGTGTGAATTTGAGAAAGAAACAATCCAGTTTCTGGGGCTTATTATCGCAACATCAGGCATTGCAATGGACCCACAAAAAGTTAGTGCCATTCTTGAGTGGCCAGTGCCAGCAGATCGAAAAGGAGTCCAGAGATTTGTTGGATTTGCTAACTTTTATCGTAAATTTATCAAGAACTTCTCAGCTATCATCAGCCCCATCACACAGCTTACTAAACAAAACACCCGATTTCAGTGGACTCCGGCAGCGCAACTTGCCTTTGATAAATTAAAAGCTCTCTTTACATCAGCACCAATTCTGCAACATCCTGATCCTGCATTACCTTATGTCCTGGAAGTCGATGCCTCGGAAAATGCAGTTGGTGCTATCGTATCTCAGCGACAAGGCGCTAAGTCTCTTCTACATCCCGTGGCTTTCCTCTCAAGAAAACTCAGTCCATCAGAGAGAAATTATGATGTGGGAGACCGTGAGTTACTCGCCATCAAGTCCGCTCTGGAGGAATGGCGTTATCTGCTTGAGGGAGCAAGTCATCCAATCCTGATTTTCACGGATCACAAAAATTTAGAGTATCTCCGTACAGCTAAGCGTCTAAGACCCCGTCAGGCCAGGTGGGCCTTATTTTTTTCAAGATTCTCATTTCACATAACCTACAGACCTGGTTCTAAGAATGGGAAACCTGACGCCCTGTCACGTATGTTTCTGGAAGAAAAGGAAGCTACTCAACCTGACACCATCCTATCCTCGCAAAATTTTCTGTTACTGCAAGGAGATTTTGTGTCACAGCTCAAACAAGCATCAGAGGAGGAAGCTCCACCATGTGATTCACAATTGCAAGAACGGGATGGATTGTTCATCCATGAGCAACAAGTTTTTGTACCTTCAAGTCTTCGCCAGTCAGTCTTAAATTTGTGCCATGACCACCCTTTGGCAGGGCATTTTGGGATGCGCAAGACTCTGGAACTTTTACAACGGTCCTTTTGGTGGCCTAGCCTGAGGGCAGATTGCCAGGATTACGTGAAGACTTGTGAAACCTGTATCCGAAGCAAAGGAGACAAGACTAAAGCTTGGGGCCTATTAAGGCCTTTGCCCATTCCTACCAAGCCCTGGGAAATGATTAATATGGACTTTATTGTCGAGCTCCCTGTATCTGAAAACTTTACTTCTATTTTTGTGATCATTGATAGACTATCAAAGATGGCACACTTTGTACCAATGATTGGAACACCATCTGCTCCAGAGACTGCAAAAGCATTTGTCAAAGAAATAGTGCGGTTGCATGGGGTTCCTCGGAGCATAACGTCTGACCGAGGAGTCCAGTTTACGTCCAAATTCTGGAAAGAACTTTGTAAGGCACTTAAGATTGAGACATGGTTTTCTTCAGCATATCATCCCCAGACGAATGGTCAGACGGAACGAACCAACCAGACCCTAGAGCAATACCTTCGGTGTTTTTCTTCTTTCTCACAGGATGATTGGGCTTCGCTCCTTCCTCTAGCAGAGTTCGCTTACAATGATTCTGTCCACTCGGCTACTGGTCAAACTCCATTCTTTGCGAACTTCGGATTCAATCCTTCTTTTTTACCTGATGCTGTCTTTGATTCACCTGTTCCAGCGGTTCAGGAGCGACTGAGGTTTCTACAAAGCAACAATAAACTTCTGCAGGAAGCTATTGCCAAGGCTCAACAAGACAACAAGAAATACTTTGATAAAAAGAGAAGGGGTGATCTGGATCTCAAGCCAGGGGACAGGGTTTGGTTATCAACCACTAATTTGAAGATGGCCTGTCCTTCCAAGAAATTGGCCCCCAAGTACATCGGTCCATTTGCTGTAAAAAGAATGATAAATCCGACAGCTTATGAACTTTTTCTACCTGAGAAGTACAAGATTCACCCAGTTTTTCATGTGTCCCTGCTAAAGCCTGCTGTACCAGATCCCTTTCCTGCCCGTACTCCGGACCCTCCAGCACCAATCATGATTGACGATGAAGAGGAGTATGAAATTGAGGCCATTGTGGATTGTAGGAGAGGGAGAGGAGGTACCCAATATTTAATCAAGTGGAAAGACTATGGTCCTGAGGAAAACTCGTGGGAGCCTGAAGCTAATGTTCATGCCCCAAGACTGGTGAAAACCTTTTTCCAAGCTCATCCTGCGAAGATGTCTCAGATGGGCATCCGGAGGCTGCCCATTAGGGGGGGGCAATGTAAGGTAAACCGTATTTCCTCCACCAGAAGGCCAGTACGGACTTTCGCTCACACCCGTGCACATTGCACACCTGCACTCACCAATTAGCATTTGACTCCCAGTGGCCTATTTAAACTGCTCTAATACTGTGAGCAGTTGCTGAATGGTCTTCAGCTTGTTCCCGTGGTTCTGAGACCTGATCTGTTGTTACTTCTCACCAGTGTATGACCCGGCCTGCCTTTGGACTTTGCTTCTGCCCGTGCTTCTGCTCTGTTGCTCACTATCCTGACCTTGGCTTGCTTAAACGGATCTGATCTGCCTGCTTACCTTGTACCGCGCTGCCCGGCTGTTATCGACCTTGGCTTATCTTCTGGACTTACTTGCTTGCTGATTCTGTACCTCACTGCCCGGTTTCTGCTGGCTACTGCTCCCACGCTTTGGTGCCAAGCTGCCACTGCACCCTGTTCCAAGGACTGCAACTACCAGCTGTACCCACCTACGGAGTGAACACCACCAGCTAGCCGCTACGGCACTCGTGCCACTCCTTGCCTTACACTCTCTGTTCCCACCTTCAGGAGTGTCAGACAGGAGGAGCAAGAGAGGCCTCCACAACATTCCAGTCTTCACCAGGTACGTGATAATTGGGCTTAGAGGCCAATCACTAGGGTGGGCACAGTGACAGCATAATCTAATGGAGGTCACACCTAGACCTAATCACCTTCCATTTGATTTGCTCCCATACTACTCCATTTGACCAATGGGACACCATCAGACCCAGTATGTGCATGCAAGCCCAGAGGGATGACTGTCTGCTGAGCAACAGAAGCTGAATTGCCCCCCTGCAATGTCTGGAGTTTTTCCCGAGGAATAAACACTCTGGCTGAGGCCAAGTCCAGAATCAGACCCAGATAGGCCATTTTTTGTGGTCAGAACCAAAGCAGACTCCTGAATATTCAGGATCCCACTGAACTCAGAGTTTGCAGAGCAATATCCAGTAATCAGAACAATCGGATGTCTCCACTCGCAGAAGAAGATCGTCCAGGTACCATAGCACTGCGATCCCCCGCTGACTCAAAAAATCACTCCTGTGAAGACCCAAGGTGCGGAAGTGAGACCAGAGGTCAGCGCCAGAAAATGATAATGCTCCTTGTCTATGCAAAATGGAGGAAGCACTGGTGACCAGCACATATTAGAATGAGCAGGTAGGTGTCTTTGATGTCAAAAGAAGCGAGAAAAGATCCCCCTGATGTAGGGACGCCACTACCATGTGAATGGACTCCATGCAAAATGTCTGTATTCACACAACGCAGCTTAGCCCCCTGAGGTCCAGAATTGGACAGACCTTGCCTTCCTTCCTGGGGACTATAAAGAGGTTTGAGTAAAAAAACCCTTGAAAATGTTCCGAAGTCAGAACTGGAACAACCACCCCTTGAAATAACAAGTCTTGCACTGCCCCAAAGAGACCCCGTAAGTGATCTGGGGACAAGTGCAGGTTGGAAGGGAAAAAACCTTTTCAGGGGACAAGTCCGAAATCGATCACTTAGCCTGACCAAATAATTTCGTGGACCCCCTTGACCTGTAGAGGCAACCTTGTCTGCAGGTCTGGAAGAGCCCGTTTGTGGCTTGCCAGACCATGTCCTCTTGGAACCTCTGGTGGAGGCCCTGACTTTTGATCCCTAATCTTGAGATCCTGGGAGATGAAGAGGCCGCTTAGGAGCTGAGGAGAATGGCCCACGTCTACGACCGGGCTCCTTGCCCTTGGTAGTCTGCGGAAGAAGATTACTCTTCCCCCCTGTGAGACCCTTAACAATGTCATCTAAGGAAGCTCCAAACAGGCAACCCCCTACAAGAGGGAGATCAGATAAGGCCTTCTTAGAAGTCTAGTCCATAGACCAGCATTTCAACCAGACAATATGCTGAAGGTCCACTGCTGATACAGACAGCCTAGAATTAAAGGAGCCGCATCTAAAGAGGTATCACAGACAAGCTGTAGCCCCTGGACCAACCGCTCTGCAAAGAGAGGGGGAAACTATTCTCCCTCCAGGTCTCAGGGTAAAAGCTTAGCCAACTCTGCTCTCCTATTAGCTGGACCTGTAGGGGAAGTGGGGGGACAGCTACTTACCACACCAGGAACAGGGTGAGCACTGCTCTGGACAGGACACTGCTCCATTTTAATGTGGGTGCTGTCGGCCAGAAGGAAATGCTGCGACTCAGGCTAAAGCCAGTTCGTATACGTCCACGCGAGATGTTTAACTCGCAGGCCAGCCCCCTTCCTGTGGGTATATGTCTCGGCCGACCTAGCGCGGAGCTGTGGTCTGCACTAGTGATGTCGCGAACCTAAAATTCGCGGTTCGCGAACGGCGAACGCGAACATCGGCGAATGTTCGCGAACCGGCGAACCGGG
The DNA here is from genome assembly GCF_965119305.1 of Pelophylax lessonae. Taxonomy (NCBI): domain Eukaryota; kingdom Metazoa; phylum Chordata; class Amphibia; order Anura; family Ranidae; genus Pelophylax; species Pelophylax lessonae. The sequence goes on along the minus strand of NC_138779.1, from coordinate 85,412,812 downwards.
CGAACCGCCATAGACTTCAATAGGCAGGCGAATTTTAAAACACACAGGGACTCTTTCTGGCCACAATAGTGATGGAAAAGTTGTTTCAATGGGACTAACACCTGGACTGTGGCATGCCGGAGAGGGATCACGCAAAAAAAAGTTCTTAAAAATTATAATTTTTTGATAGAGAGCCAATTATTGGAAAAATTAAAAAAAAATAAAAATAAAAAATTTCTTTGGATTTAGCATCTGGGGGGTCTAAAAAGTGTACCTGTGAAGTTTCAGCTCTGTAGCATGTCCAGAACCCCTAAAAAACAGCATTTTTCTTATATTTTCAGGAATATGGCTTCTCTGCGGCTGGCTTTTTCTCTTGCAGGCATTTATCGGGCATTTTTTTAGGCAGGCATGTCATTTTTTGTATTTAGTGTCTGGGGGGTCACAAAAGTGTACCTGTCAAGTTTCAGCTCTGTAGCATGTCCAGAACCCCTAAAAAACAGCATTTTTCTTATATTTTCAGGAATACGGCTTCTCTGCGGCTGGCTTTTTCTCTTGCAGGCATTTATCGGGCATTTTTTTAGGCAGGCATGTCATTTTTTGTATTTAGTGTCTGGGGGGTCACAAAAGTGTACCTGTCAAGTTTCAGCTCTGTAGCATGTCCAGAACCCCTAAAAAACAGCATTTTTCTTATATTTTCAGGAATACGGCTTCTCTGCGGCTGGCTTTTTCTCTTGCAGGCATTTATCGGGCATTTTTATAGGCAGGCATGTCATTTTTTGTATTTAGTGTCTGGGGGGTCACAAAAGTGTACCTGTCAAGTTTCAGCTCTGTAGCATGTCCAGAACCCCTAAAAAACAGCATTTTTCTTATATTTTCAGGAATACGGCTTCTCTGCGGCTGGCTTTTTCTCTTGCAGGCATTTATCGGGCATTTTTTTAGGCAGGCATGTCATTTTTTGTATTTAGTGTCTGGGGGGTCTAAAAAGTGTACCTGTCAAGTTTCAGCTCTGTAGCATGTCCAGAACCCCTAAAAAACAGCATTTTTCTTATATTTTCAGGAATACGGCTTCTCTGCGGCTGGCTTTTTCTCTTGCAGGCATTTATCGGGCATTTTTTTAGGCAGGCATGTCATTTTTTGTATTTAGTGTCTGGGGGGTCACAAAAGTGTACCTGTCAAGTTTCAGCTCTGTAGCATGTCCAGAACCCCTAAAAAACAGCATTTTTCTTATATTTTCAGGAATACGGCTTCTCTGCGGCTGGCTTTTTCTCTTGCAGGCATTTATCGGGCATTTTTTTAGGCAGGCATGTCATTTTTTGTATTTAGTGTCTGGGGGGTCACAAAAGTGTACCTGTCAAGTTTCAGCTCTGTAGCATGTCCAGAACCCCTAAAAAACAGCATTTTTCTTATATTTTCAGGAATACGGCTTCTCTGCGGCTGTCTTTTTCTCTTGCAGGCATTTATCGGGCATTTTTTTAGGCAGGCATGTCATTTTTTGTATTTAGTGTCTGGGGGGTCACAAAAGTGTACCTGTCAAGTTTCAGATCTGTAGCATGTCCAGAACCCCTAAAAAACAGCATTTTTCTTATATTTTCAGGAATACGGCTTCTCTGCGGCTGTCTTTTTCTCTTGCAGGCATTTATCGGGCATTTTTTTAGGCAGGCATGTCATTTTTTGTATTTAGTGTCTGGGGGGTCACAAAAGTGTACCTGTCAAGTTTCAGCTCTGTAGCATGTCCAGAACCCCTAAAAAACAGCATTTTTCTTATATTTTCAGGAATACGGCTTCTCTGCGGCTGTCTTTTTCTCTTGCAGGCATTTATCGGGCATTTTTTTAGGCAGGCATGTCATTTTTTGTATTTAGTGTCTGGGGGGTCACAAAAGTGTACCTGTCAAGTTTCAGATCTGTAGCATGTCCAGAACCCCTAAAAAACAGCATTTTTCTTATATTTTCAGGAATACGGCTTCTCTGCGGCTGTCTTTTTCTCTTGCAGGCATTTATCGGGCATTTTTTTAGGCAGGCATGTCATTTTTTGTATTTAGTGTCTGGGGGGTCACAAAAGTGTACCTGTCAAGTTTCAGATCTGTAGCATGTCCAGAACCCCTAAAAAACAGCATTTTTCTTATATTTTCAGGAATACGGCTTCTCTGCGGCTGTCTTTTTCTCTTGCAGGCATTTATCGGGCATTTTTTTAGGCAGGCATGTCATTTTTTGTATTTAGTGTCTGGGGGGTCTAAAAAGTGTACCTGTCAAGTTTCAGCTCTGTAGTATGTCCACAACCCAAAAAAAACAGCATTTTTCTTATGATTTTTAGTAGAAAACTAATGCAGTGTCTTTCCAGCTGTCTTTTTTTTCTTTCTGGCAAGCTGAAATATGATATGCCAAGGCAAACATGCCTATCAGTTGAGCTATGACACAGACAACACTGCACACATGGGGAAATATGTAAAACAAAAAACAGGAAAAGGAAATTAGGTGACGGTAACAAAACATGATATTGTGATTGGCCAAATAAAAAGTCACCTCGCGATGAGGTCGCGCCAAAGTCGCGCTAAGTCGCGCCAAAGTCGCACTGGAAGCGACGCTACTTTAGTGGTAGCGGCAGTGTAAACCAGCACTAAAACATCCAGTGTGTGAATACGATCAGGTATGATGTTTTATCGGTCAAGTAGTGTAAGGGTTACGCCCGTTGCCCGCTTCACAGTGACAGACCAAACTCTGACAGACCAAACTCCCCGTTTAACAGTCAGTCAGTCCATTTGCACAACCGCAAACTCCCAATTTGCACAAGGTTGGATACCAAGCTAGCCATGTCCCGTTCCTTGTCCTCACTGACATCATTGAAGGTCTCTTCCTCCACCCAGCCACATACAACACCAAGGGTCCCCGAAAGGTGAGAACAAGCCCCCTGGGACGCCTGCTGTGGCTGGTATTCCACCTCCTCAAAGCCACCTTCCTCCTCTGACTTCTCTTCTTCAGACTCCTCTCTCTGCGTTGCCACAGGTCCAGCAATTGACAACGACAAGGCTGCTTCTGGTGGTGATGAGGACCACAACTCTTCCTCTTCATGCTCATCTACAGCCTGATCCAGTACTCTTCGCAGGGCACGCTCCAGAAAAAACGCATATGGGATGAGGTCGATGATGTTGCCTTGGGTTCGACTGACCACCAGGGTTGTCATCTCCGCAAAAGGACGCATGAGCCTACAGCCATTGTTCATGAGCATTCAGTAACGCGGCCAAAAAATACCCAGCTCCGCAGAAAGAATGAAAGAAAATGAATGTTTTTTTTTATGAAAAATTATCCTGCGGATCGCTTTTGGTCTGTACACAATGAAGCAACGACCTTATCATCTGGGGTGTGCCAACACAATCCTAGAGGTGATCGCTTCATTGTGATACGCAAGCCCCTTCACCACGACAAGGTAACGATCACGAAGGGGAATTGACACATGTATGTGCCTTTTTTTTTGTTTTTTGTTTTTTTGCAGCCACAGTGTAGCACCAGAGGCCAGAAAAATTAGGCATGTACACATGCATGAAAAAGTAGGTATTGTTGCAGCCGCTGCTGTAGCAGCGGCCTGAAAAATTGAGGTTTTAAGGCAGAAAGTGCACTAAAACATTGCTGCTTGAACCGTAGTTGGTGGCGGAGACGTCACGTAAGTCATCCGGCATGCAGAGAATGATTATATACAGCAGCGTGTGGACCATTTTTAGGCCAAGGCATCTCAGTCATCACCAGGCCTTTTTTAGTCAAATGCATCCCCCACTGTCAGTCCCTTCGGGATCCATGCCTCATTCATCTTAATAAACGTGAGGTAATCAAGACTTTTTTGACCTAGGCGACTTCTCTTCTCAGTGACAATACCTCCTGCTGCGCTGAAGGTCCTTTCTGACAGCACACTTGAAGCGGGGCAGGCCAGAAGTTCAATGGCAAACTGGGATAGCTCAGGCCACAGGTCAAGCCTGCACACCCAGTAGTCAAGGGGTTCATCGCTCCTCAGAGTGTCGATATCTGCAGTTAAGGCAAGGTAGTCTGCTACCTGTCGGTCGAGTCGTTCTCTGAGGGTGGACCCCGAAGGGCTGTGGCGATGCATAGGACTAAAAAAGCTCCGCATGTCCTCCATCAACAAGACGTCTGTAAAGCGTCCTGTCCTTGCCGGCGTGGTTGTGGTGGTAGGAGGAGGATTACTTTCACCTCTTCCCCTGTTGGATTCCCGTTGTGCTGTGACATCACCCTTATACGCTGTGTAGAGCATAGTTTTTAACTTATTTTGTAGCTGCTGCATCCTTTGCGACTGCCGGTAATTGGGTAACATGTCACAGACTTTCTGCTTATACCGGGGGTCTAGTAGCGTGGCCACCCAGTACAGGTCGTTCTCCTTCAGCCTTTTTATACGAGGGTCTCTCAACAGGCATGACAGCATGAAAGACCCCATTTGGACAAGGTTGGATGCCGAGCTACTCATGTCCAATTCCTCGTCCTCACTGATGTCATTGAAGGTGTGTTCTTCCCCCCAGCCACGTACAACACCACGGGTACCAGATAGGTGACAACGAGCACCCTGGGATGCCTGCTGTGGTTGGTGTTCCTCCTCCTCAAAGCCACATTCCTCCTCTGACTCCTCTTCCTCACACTCCTCTTCCAGTGTTGCCGCAGGTCCAGCAATCGATGGTAAGGCTGTTTCTGGTGGTGGTGATGGTGACCACAACTCTTCCTCTTCCTCTTCACGCTCATCTACGGCCTGATCCAGCACTCTTCGCAGGGCACGCTCCAGGAAAAAAACATATGGGATGATGTCGCTGATGGTGCCTTCAGTGCGACTCACTAGGTTTGTCACCTCCTCAAAAGGACGCATGAGCCTACAGGCATTGCGCATGAGCGTCCAGTAGCGTGGCAAAAAAATACCCAGCTCCGCAGAGGCTGTCCTAGCACCCCGGTCATACAAATACTCGTTGACCGCTTTTTCTTGTTGGAGCAGGCGGTCGAACATTAGCAGTGTTGAATTCCAACGTGTCGGGCTGTCGC